>NC_141244.1:10182807-10752807 GCF_054856555.1 Leptonotus elevatus
CCTTGTCCTCTTGTGGTTTGATTAGGGGATGTCAAGAATATTTGTCAACTGTGGGCATGTAAAGCCCTTTGAGACTCTTTTGTGATTAAGGGCTATATAAATAAACTTGACTTGTATCATATAAAATGCAGCGCTATTTTTTGGGTGACATTAGGGGAAATCACGCCTCACAAGTCAAACTTAGAGCTTGCATCCAACATTGAATTATTGCACCCAGGAGCAGACCCACATGAGGATAGACAGGAAGAACGTGGATTTATTGAAGGTGAAGTGTGGGTTGAGTGGTTTTGAGCAAGGCTGTGTGGTTGGTCTCTGGAACTCATTCAAGTAGGTACTGGAGATAGTAAGAGGGGGAAAGTCAACAAGTTCAGGAAAGTCTTTGTAGATCCGCAAGAGCGTTGCTCTGCTTTGTACCCCGCCCAGTCTTTTTATTTGACTGTAAATTCCTTAACATGCTTAATCTTACATCTCGGTCTCGTTAGACAATATTTGAAAAATATATTTTTATTTTACTTTACACAGAAATATTTGATCTATTTGTACTTGAGCTTTAGAGTCTTGGTTCAAGGTGTTGGATAATGAGGACCGGACCCCAATTTCATCTGGCCCTGCCTGGGGTCCTTGCTAGCCTGGCCTCAGCATTTTCCCGAGTCGGTTGCGACTTAAATCTTGGCAGGATCGAATGCGAAGTACCCCACCCATGCATATTCATGAAATTTTAATTGAATCTGCATTTAACTTAACACAGCAGTAAACAGAGTAAACACACTGTTAGTGGCACAAAAGGACCAGGCGGTGACTTAAGTGTATGTGTGTCTTGTTCAATTTTGGGGGTTGATTATTGCGTCTGTCCACACTTGGTGAAGCTGATGTTTTTTGCCCACATTCTTCTACCGGTCGAGGACTTCAGTGAGGAATGCACGAGGTGGCAACAACTTTTACGAACTTGGCATCCGTTATCAAGAAACCAACTGATGAGAAATGGAATTTGCTCTTCTACAGTTTGAAGATTAGGTGATTTTTTGGGGAAAAAAAGTAAGATGCTATGCACATAAGTGATTGAGCATATCTTGGAGGATGTTAGTCTAGAGACTAGGGATGGGAATTGGTAAGATTTTTACGATTCTGTTTTGGATTGTGCTTAACGATTCGATTCTTTATCGACTCTTTTTTGGGGGGGAAAAGGTGAATTAACATAGATTAGCATCCACTTTTTTATGATTTAGTTGTATCTGCAAACAAGAGATATGTTTAAATAACATGGTCTTACAAATCCAACAATGAAGTTTTAAGAGGTCCACAATTGAGGACTCCTCAATGGGGTGCCATGGGGTCGCCCCAAAAAAAAGAAAGAAAGAATTAGATTATTTTGTGACAATAATATCCAACTCCAGTAACATTTCAACACTCAAATGAAATAAGCATTCAAAAACTCCTCCTCCCTCCCTCAGTCAAAACAGACGCAGCCAGTAGACTGGTGTGTGACTCCCGTGAGTTGCCTTGCCTATGAGCAGAGTCAGAATCGTTAGCAAAAACGGTAAACAATGCCAAGGAATTGAAACACTGGGAGCTGGTTTTTCAACAAGAGCCATTTTTTTGAGACCAAAGGGAACTAACTAACTAACTAACTAACTCAAAATATCCTTCGTGGGGCGTTGAATGCTGTATGTCATTCATCTCCATCTTGATCGTTACGTTGCTATTAGCCTTAGCTGCTGCCAAAGCACAAAGGAGTTTGCAAACTTGGACGCTGGACCAGAGAGCCAAACCTCTGATTGAATAGAAGCACCTGTGGCTAAAGCCAAACGGCGGCAGGGTATTTAGCCTTTTGACCTGGATGTGACACCTTTGGTGCTAACTAGCAAGTAGTACGACAGAAATCAATAAGTGAATGTGCAGTCCGATATTAAGTGCTTTGAGAGCCCTGTAAGGTGGAAAAACGCTATATAAATGAAGTACCATTTACGGGGATGGACCCTGCAGGTTAGTAAGACAAGTAAGACTATATTTGGTCACAGTCTAAACAGAATCAACTTTAACCTTGGAAGATAGTAAACTTAACTCTTGGAAGAGAATAAAATATTCAAATAAATAAATAAATACTCAACGGCCGATCTACCTGCTGAGCCATGCCACTCTACTGTGTGTTAGTATATCGCTGGTGTCTGGTGGAATCCTTGTACTGCCAAGAACATTTTTGGTCTCCTTTTGAACACACCAGCAACATGTCAACCAACAGCAGGCGTGGCATGGTTCAGGTGGTAGAGTGGCTTTCTCCCATGCTGAAGGTTGTGGGATTGTTTCTCAAACCTTGTTTTATTTTTCTTAAAAAATATATTTTCCTTTCTTACAAGTGTAAAGTTTACTCTCTTTAGACTGGGACCGTATATAGTCTTATTTAGAGTAAAATTTACTGTGTATGATCAAATTGGAATTTTTTTTTTTGGACTGACATGTTACCATAGTAACCCATTCAAATGGATTCGGGATTCTGTGGTTAAATGGTAAACGGACAAACAAATGCGGATTTGGAGTACGAGACTAGACTATAATATACACTCAAAGTTTTTGTGAAGTCAGCAGACTCACAGTCAACACCAACCAACACTCCAAAGCAAAATCAGAGTAACTTAACTCATTCATTGCCATTGACGGCTATAGACGTCAAAAATTCATTTGAACTATTTCTATTAGTTATTTTTTTCCCCCACTTTTGTTAACGAGAGTGTGAAAACCTGGATTTTTTTTTTATTGTACATAGATATAAAATTACAAATTATTAATTACAATTTACATTTTAATCGCCTGACGCCCCTAATTTTTTATAATCTTTTCTTTAAAAAAAAAAATCATGTAAGATAAATAACATTTTCCATTGTAATTAATCACATGACTTCAATAATTAACTCACAATTAATCACACATTGTACATCTGTTATAAATGTAATTTTTTTATTTTAGGTTTTCATACTCTTATTAACAAAAGTGGAAAAAGTGGAAAACTAATAGATATAGTTCAAATGAATTTTTGACGTCTGTAGCCGTCAATGGCAGTGAATGAGTTAATAAATTAAAGTCGAAGAATTTCAAAGTGGCCTTTGCATCCTTTTTCTGTAGGACTGTTTGATGAAGCTAATATGTGGCTTTATTTTATTTTCGTTTTTTACTTCATTGTTTTCACTTTTCTTAAGTCTGTAAACTATCTTTGCAGTGAAGTGCGACCCTCCCCCCTTGCCAACTTTGTGAGGGAGTAATTTCCATACATCCTGCTCTTCATTTATACAGCTGGCGATTTGCCGGGGCAATCCAACTAAATTGCAGTGTGCATATGGAGCAGTCAGGAGATTGCAGATCTAATAGTCACAAACCCGTGTTTTATGTAGTATTGATGAGTTGCTCATTACGACCGGTGATAATTTCGCTCGGCTTTTTTTGAACTGCATATGCCAAAATATAAGCGGTAATAGCACTTGGACAGCTTGAGGAAATCAGGAAGACATCATTATGTGACTTCGTCTGGAACACAACAGTCACCCAAATTGTCAAGCACCGACACTGAAGGTCTATAAATGCTCCACAAAAACAGAGACATTTGTTCAAGAAAATAATGATGATGAATAATGATGTCACTTGTAGATTGTTCATGACATGTAATCTGGACAAAACTTTTTATTTGTCCGAGAACTATTATGTGATTGGTCAATGGTCCATTTGAAGTTGCTGTGGTTCATGTGGAAAAGCAGACATTTTTAGTTTTGGTTCAAGACCACTTTATAAGAAGAACACATTTTTTTTCTTCCTTCGGAGCATGTAAAGACTTTAAGACTCACGTCACCCTCAATATGACTTAAACAACAAAAATGAACTTCCCATCATGGACTCTTTGTTTGTTTTGCCGATGTTGCCGTCCTATTTATCTTTCTCAGAGAGTTCTCATAAGTGGATGAGAAATCAGGGTGGAAATAAAGTTGTATATAAACAGTAGGGAAAAACAAAATATTATATGCCTCCAAGCTGTCTCACAGAGTTCTCGTCAGTCTGTGCTTTGTTGCTAAATAGAAGTGACACTGTGCAGAACAGAATCTCTTAGAATATTGAACTGAATACTTCGGTACCTCGAGAAGCAGCCGGTTAGCTTACCTGAGGCAACATGCAGGAGAAAAGAAATGGAGCAGCTCAGGGAGCTGAGGTGGAATGAGATCATTTAGAGATTTGAAAACATAATCTTAAAATGAAGTCTAAAGCAGGGGACGAGCAAGAAGGTGGCCTGGAGAGGCCGTGGCCACCCTAGGTTGAAACTCGGTCACCCCTATTGTGTGTGTGTGTGTTTTGTGTCGCAAAAAAAGGCGGAATGTTCATCGAGAGCCACAGGACACCAAGTAAGCATTTCACCAAGCGTGGTAGATTTTGTACTCAAGTCAAAACAATGTTATGGTTTGCAAGCGGGCAATGTTGTGGCTTCTATTTCTTGGGTCCTTTGTGAAAGATAAAGTCATTTTGGGGCAAATGGGAAAAGCGAGGAAGCGGCAGAGCAGTTGTGTTGCGAGCCTGGTTTTGTCAAACAAGGTTGATGTATTTCCCCAGCGTGTGCATCCCCAACATCACCATTTCATGTTGGTTTAAGGGTTACGCTAGCGAAGCAACGTCGTTCCTTTCTGTGTGCTGTAATGTTAGCACGCTACGCTAAATTTACTGGAGCTACGTTATCTTAGTGAGCGTGTCAATCAATTTTTGCCTGTATTCATCCTTGGTCATGTGGATTATGTACTACGTGTATGTACTGTATTCTTTATTTCGCTCCACCAACCACAGGCTCAGCAGATATGGGCGGCTAAACTTGTTTTGAATCCCAAATAGCCCCGAGTTTGACACTTTTTTGGTAGGCAATGTTAGGATGACTGGCATATATATATATATATATATATATATTTAAAATGATTCCACTGGAGAACTTTTAGCACAGTATACTACTATACATAAATGAAGTGGCCTGATGAGTGGAATGAAATCCTCTTTCTAGACACATTATGTTTAATGCTGATGGCCTTCGCTGAAATGGAAAACTCCACGCACTGACACAAACACATGATCAACATCTGAGTCACAGGTAATTACAGTTCTTACAACTACACCTTTAGAACGGTTTTATTAGTTTGCTTTTTAACTGCACGCCATGTCACAGACAGTTTTGAATTTTAGGCATTATCGTTGTGAAAATCAGAAACTGGTCAGGTTTTTAAAAGTATTTTTTTTACCTTATGTTATGGCAAACATTTCAGCATAGTCGCGTGTCAGACATGAGGTAAAAAAAAGAAAGAAGAAAAAAAGACAGATTCTATAGATCAGATTAAATTCCTTTCAAAGAAGTACAAACTTTGTATAGCTTACTGTATTAATACAGGTGTTATTGCTTTCTAAGTATCTTACTTACATTTTATTTGATTTACATATGTTTGGCCATGACCTAGCATAAGCTTTAAACTGGGTTTGCATTTAAAAGTTGCGAAAGTGGCTTGGTGGAGTTTGCGCAACGCTACATTTATATAGCCAAGAAGCTAAACAGATTCAAATGACGCGTCACCGTTGCGTCCAAAACGGTTTCTAAGGACTTTTCAGCTGATGACTCAGGCTGTGTTTTCTAATAGTCAGTGGTATAATTCCATAGACTTGTCAGATGACTTTCCCATGTCTTCCATGAACTCAACCAGTGTTGACCAAACCATGTGTTTGACATCACATAGCAAAACAATTCACAAACAGGTTAATTATGTGCCTTTAGTCGTCGAATGGAAGAGCATTTGAATGTTTTGCCTGTTGGTATAAAGTATGTGGTTGGCATAGATAAATTAAATGAACAAAAAAACGTTTTAACCCCCCCTCCCCACCCCAAAATGATTTTGATTGGAAAATGTGCCAAGAGATAAAACAATTACAAATGCTCAGAAGCCTGACAATGGCAGCCAAAGTCAGTTTGGATTTCTCCTTTTGGTTGAAGTTAAAGAATCAAATCACTTGCTCAAGTGAGCATAATGTTGCTACAAGTTCTATTCAGACTATTCAGATTGGACAATTAACTCTTGCTTTAAAAGACAAAAAATAATAATGCAGAAAACATGTTCAAATTGGTTATCTTTCTATTGAAGTTATAAATAATAATACAAAAGCTAAATGTTGGACTTTTTTTTTTTATATCAAGCAATAAATTGATAAAACATGTCTTTGTTGTTCAACGATTAATATTGTCAGTTTGTATTGTCTGCGTCTCCACCCAGGCCCATGAACAAAAACATCAACAGCAGACTTGTTCTTAACGTCCTGCTTTTCTCACATATGGATTCCATTTAGCGCGACTCAGACTTACACAGAAAGGCAGCTGGCAAAGTTTACATCTGTTTGATGGTCAATCCAACTCATTCTTATATTGTTGTTCTCACACAAATCTGCTCTGAATGTGTGGATATGTTCAAGGTTGCACACACACACACACATTTAGCAGATCTGTTAACAACCCAATTAGGCATAAATACAGGTTATGACGGAGGAAATATGTATGTGTGTGGTTATACGTACACTATGAGGTTTTTTTGTTGTTGTAAGGACCTATTTGAGTTCGGTGCTGTCATATATTGCACCTGGCATCTAATCTCTGACATAATCTTGATATCATGGCCATAGATGTGTCCATCCTGGGAATTAATATCATAAAAATGCATCATTGTGAATTGACCTCACACACAGCTGTGTGAATGCCCCAAAGCGCTGCTCAGACTGACTGAGCATTGCTGGGAATCAGTTTCTTGGGTCTCCAGAAAAGGAGGGAAGATAATAAAGGAGGGCCTGTTTGGAGAAAATAGATGAGTAGAGAGTGTAGATTGTAGAAGACGGATGGATGGATTCAAACTTTTTAACGACATGCCCAATTTAAGTTGACTGACAAACTAAAGATGAAATAAAGACAATTACATGTGAATTTAAAAACTTTGCCTCTACTTATCTTAATATTAACAAATAACTCCATCTTATTTGTCGAGCGCATTGAGGTTTCTTTTTTGGGATATGTGCTGAAATAGATGAGCAGTTTCTTTCTCTCTTTATAGACACTAATAGCGGGCTAAAAATGACTTAAAACAAAATACCTTGTTGAGCACCTCACAGAGAGAACCTAATCACTTTGAAAAGAGTCCAGTTAGTCTGTCCTTCAGCACGTGATGATGGCTGGGCTTTAAGTTGTTTTTAGGACAAAGCTGGGCAGGAAGCAAATGGAGCAAGGAGCCAAACACACACTGAGCCAAATGTCAACAGCAAACAAACCTCCAAGATACCTCATCTCTCAAATTCCCTTTTTTAACCTGATTGCTTTGCCTGTTATTTTTCTGCCATCGTCTTTCATTCAGTCCTCTGGAGTAGTAAGAGTGATTTTGGGATTAGACACCGGGAAACATGCTGTGTGACGGAGAGATGTGAAACATCTTAAGTTGGTTTATTTGTCCAATTTTCTCTCTTCCCGTCGCGGTGAGCTGCATAGCAGGTGAAAGTCAATACAGTGGAGGAGTTTCATTTGAAGATCCGCTGAGTATTATTATTATTATTTTTTAAGTTGGACAAAAAAATGATGGGGAACATATGTTAGAGCTTTGCGCTGATTCAATTGTCTATCAAGCTCATAACTTGGAACTAATCGCAGACAATGTTACATAACGCTATCTGCCATCAGCGCAGACTGTGTAAATGGTGACATTTGGATCTTTAAAAAAAAATAAAAAATTCGGGTGTTTTTATTTTTTTTTATCAGGTGATGTTATTGTATGTGAACCAATGTGATTTGTTATCCTCGTAAAAATATTCACGGCCATGACAGGAAGAAATCAGTCAGGCAAATTGGAAAACTAAACCAATATACCAAATATGGAACAAGTAAGTCGGTGTTTGGTGATTTCATAACAAGCGCCACACGGGGAGAGGCGGAGTTTTACTGAACCTGGCGTTTTACTTTTGCATTCGAAAAATAGCCAGCAAAATACCTAATATTTCATTTAAAAAATGACATTGCCATGGTGTCAAAGGTAAGATTTAATCATTACAATACCTATAGTTAACTGTGGTAGGGCTTAAAATTCCGTGATGTAATCCTTTAAGTTTCTCCTCGTCGTAGCAAATCCATCATATCTGATGAATCTCGGGAAGACATTCTGTAATGTTTGCAAAAAATAAATAAATACTCATTTCATTGATTAAACAAAACGTTATGTTCACGGAAATGGATCAGGTTGACTCCCCTGCTTACCACCTGCTGAGGTGACCTGTATCAGCAATGCAATAAAATCCATCACAATCAAAATTGTATCAGAATATTTAAAACTGTATATGTTTATGAAGTCCAAAAACTACTTGACATGATTGCTTAACACAGACCACATTTTGGAACATACCTTATCTAGTCCCCAAGAGGAATAATTCAGTTTAGTTAGTGTATCAGGAATTGTATCCTTCAAAAACTTGTGTTCTGAAGTTGAACGGTTACAACCATTAATGACAGTTTACATCATTCTGTCCTCAACCCTCTGGATTGTGTGAATATTTGGTCTTATTTGACATATTGGAGAATTGCTTAAGTGTGAAGAAGTTAGCCTTTGACTTTTGGACTTCTTAAGGACCACCCATCTTTCTTGTAACTGGCAGAGACTTTCGAGGATACGCCTTTACTGTCCAGCTACTTAATTGAACTGTCAGTGATGAGTCACATTTTTTAAAACAACTTAAGTAGTTTAGGACTGATTGTTTGGACCGCAAAGTAACTGTAAATAGTGTATATTGAACTTCTCTATAAAACCGCGTTTGGGCGGATGGAAACTTGTTTACGTAAGAACTGCCGTGGCCTTCTTACAATGCTATTGTGTAAGTCTTGATTTAAAAAGGGGGGAAAAAAAGGCTGTGTTCCAGATACTTCTATGACCTTTGACCAGTAGTTATCCCACCCTGTCCCTGATCTGTACCACCCAGTAGTGACCTTATGCAATACTCAAGACTCTCCAGAGCACTTGACTAAGGCCATAGTGGGGTCAAGAACATGGCTTTCAACAAGTGTAATGTGTTTTGGAGCGTCTAATTAAATTTCTATTGTAGGCCAATACAAGCAGAAAGGCTTACATAAACCTAAATGGATGAACCGTTAATGGCTTACCGGTAATTGTATTATCTACGCAAACATCGATGCAATTTTGAATTGGCTGGATTCTTAATTGTTATGCAACTTTCTAAAAAGTGTCGACTGACACGGGTCATTTCAAAATAACAAGATGTAAAATATAAGGTAAGATTGTCATTTACACTCTGTTGCTCGATTTACGCTTCGATTATCACTTGATGTACTTTCAGCTGGTCAGAGGTTCTGCTGAGGGCTATTTGGTGAACTCTGTGTTCTATGACTGAATGTGTTAGCTCAGAAAGGGGAAACATTAATTAAAAAGGTCATGCCAATCTTGTCACTGAGACAGTGTTTTCTCCACACTAACTACTTCATGGTACAACCAAACACAGATTCAACCCAAACACTCAACAACTTATAACAAGTGCAACACAACCTCTACAGCGTAAAGTCAAAAAGTAACGACTGCTTTAATGACTGCACGCAGCTGACTTTGCGCCGGACATTCCATTCTTTTATTACCTCTGCCAAGCACAAAAGTGCAAAGATGAAAAGTGTTGAGAGATTGATTGTACACTATATTAAAATGCAATATTCAAAATTTGCCTTTTGGCATTCCATGATTATTTGAATTTAAATAGACATATTTGGCTGAGTCTGTGTTTTATTTCGGCCAGTGTTTCATACTGAAATTAAATAATTACACTTGCTCATGCAGGTTAGTATGCAATAAATGTCGTAAAGACCTGATAAATGTCTGCAAAATTATGCTCAATACGCATTTTTGGCCGAATTCCATTTTTGTGTGTCTAGCGTGTCAAATGCGTCCCCAAAGTGACCCGCATGCGCAGAAGAAGAGATGACGTCACTCGCAACGTAGCGTTTACAGTAAACACGTATGGTCCAGCGCGTCATGGCCACGGACTTTTATAAGTCTGATGACGAGGCTTTTTATCATCACATATCTACAGAGGAGCAATGAGGGAGGAAGTGGAAATAATATTTTGGGAAAATAAATTCTGTAGAGTAAATTTGACTCTATTTAGAGTGGGACCAAATAGACTCCGTTTTAGAGTAATATTTACATTTGGAAGAGAGTAAAATAAAGAATTGGGAGAAAAAAGTCACTCAAGGGTTGAAGAACAAACTCATAACCTTCAGCTTGGGAGACACCCAATCTACTCCCTGAGCTACGCAGCTCCTGCTGTGTTTTAGCATATCGCTTGTGTCAGCTGGAATCTTCATAACTCCAAGAGACCAAAAAATGTGTTTGGAGGGGCATAGCTCAGGTGGTAGTGTGGCAGTCTCCCAAGCTGAAGTCTCCCAAGCTGAAGGTCGTGAGTTCGTCCCTCAACCCTTGAGTGACTTTTATTTTTTTCAATTCTTTATTTTACTCTCTTCCAAGTGTAAATATTGCTCTAAAACGGAGTCTATTTGGTCCCACTCTAAATAGAGTCAAATTTATTCCACAGAATTTACTGTATATGAAAGTGACCTAGGTCGGATTTGATGGTAGCTCCCATCAACAGTCATCCATCTGCTCCCAAGATCCTTCCTTCCCCGACTTGTGAACAAGAGCCCAGAATACTGAATGACTTCACCTGGGCAGGGCTCCCCTGACTCCAATGAAAACCATTGCTATTGAAGTGATGATTCCCTTCCTTACAGCTTGAGTGTCTACTCAGCTAAGGTCTGCCGAGCAGATGATGGAGGTCGCCGCTTCATGAAGCCATCAGGACTATAGCATCTGAAAATATAATACAAATGATAAACAGTCAGCCGCTACACCTTGGCTGGATCTATCAGTTTCAGACTAATAAGAATATTCTATACAGTATATCATTCAAGACAAAACTCTCTCTCTCTCTCACTCACTCTCTCTCTCTTGCTCTATCTCTGCCTCTCACACTCAAACCAATACATTCACATTCAGACATTCATTTCCTGAAGACTAGTCCTAAAGTCTTCGGTCAAAAATCAAATGATTTACATCACGAGGCCTTGCTTTCTGACCCCCCAAAGGAGAAGAGCGTATCCAAAAATCTGACTTCGTAAGCAGATTTATATCCCCACAACAAGAGCGCACACACATATTAACATCTGCTAAAAGCTCACAGTCATGATAGGAGCAACATGTTGGCCACATATGCAGAGGAAACTCAGTTTTCTTCACAGTGCTGATGCGTCTGCCTGTTGATTCCATGTAAATGAGTGAGTCCTGTCTTGGCTGCCGGATGACAAAGATCAAAGTGTGACTAAACATTGGCAAACTTGCCTATATTTACTGAAAACAAAAATTTGTGTTGGAGTGTATTTCATCATTATCCTCCAGGAAGGGTGTGTGGATCTTCTGTGGAAGCAAAGCTACTTTATTATAGTCACGTTACAAATTCTTACCTGAAAAAGAAGACTTAAAAAAAAAGAGAGACCTAATTCACATACCTACTGTTTTCCAGCATGGGTGCAGAAATAGTGGGTAGGGTTTATATTGAAAATGTTTAGCCAGAGATTTTTGTTTAACCACAGATAATGATGAAACAGAGCCACTAAGGTAATCATAATGTTGTGTTTTGTAGCGCTCAAATTTATGTCGAGATTTTGTCTAAAGCCATAGATATCATCTTTCTTAGATTGATGTGGATGGTCTTTACCGTAAATACTCCAAGGTTCATCTAAAGGGTCCCATCCTAACCCATTTCCAATTCATGACAACTGTATTGTAAATCAAGACAAATGCCAGAAATTTAGAGAACACAATGCACAAAGATTAAGAGATGAAAACCAAACACACGAGATGCTAGTGCGCCTCCCAATGAGGAGATCACGATATAAACATGCTTCCAAAAAGGCTTAAATCTTGTCAGCATATTGGATGGGTTGTCACTAGTGTTGTTCTGATACCGTTTTTTGGCACCCGATACAGATTCCGATATCCAGCTTTGCAGTATCGGCCGATGCCGATACCATACCGATACCTAAGTTTTTTTATCTTCTCAACATGAAAAAGCTGTCCTGCCATTGGTTCAGAGCATTCAAGAGCCAATTGGATATCTTAGCTCGGCATGCGGTGAACATGTCACACATCAGTGAATGTCGTGCATGAGCAAGACACAAGATGCTGCATCCAAAGTCCTATATTAGCCTCAGAATTAATGGTATCAGCATGTTACTTGTTAGTACTCACCGATACAAATAACACTGTTTTAATGCAGTATCGAGGCCTCTGCCGATACCAGTATCGGTATCGGAACAACACTCGTTGTCACACAACAAACTGCAAGTGTGATCAGTTACAGAGAAAGAAGACGGAAGAGCAAGAAGTTGTTGGACTGCTGCTGCGTCACTTGCATTCAAACCTAATGGTCCAATTTTTTAGCCTAAATTTGGATTAGCCATTGCTATTGCATTTAATCACAGAAAGTTGTACAGTTATTTTCATGATTGAATATTTAAATTCTCTTTATCTATAAGTGTACTCTTCCCTAAGACAATGGACTGAGGCCTAGAGGTCAAGGGTCAATTTGGGTCATGTGCTCGATAATTAGCTACTGCCTCTCCAGGTCTCAACAACACGCTACAAGCTTTGATTAGAATTTGGAGAGGACGGGCGGAAAGGGTGCCAGTGATGTCTGCGTTTGTGTTTGTGCCTGAGGTAGGGATAAAGAGATGTTGAAATCTGGCCCGATGAATGGAAAAACAATAAAAGACAAACGTGAGGGAATAGAGGGAGTGGGGGATTAGTGGAGGGAAAGGCGACAGGGGTCAGTGCTGTGTGAACACAAGATCACAATAAGTGGCTAATCAATCCATCAACCAATCAATGCATCTGTCAATATTATTAAGGTACTATGTTTGTCCTGCATTACACTCCAAATCTGCAAAAATTATTAGGACTACTCACAGGGCCAGACTAGGAACAAAATTTGGCCCGGGAAATTTTTCATCAACGGGAGGGTCAGGATTTGCGGCTGTCATTCAGCGAATACTATTTGTCGCTCATTGCCGGGGGAAGGTAGCGTGCATGGCGGCCGGTAACATGTGCCCGGCCATTGATTGGTGATATTATAACTTAAAACTAAAGTCGACGCCCGTGGATTCGCATTACCATAGGTTTAAAAAAAAAAAAATCATTGGGTTTGAGGCGGTGGAATTAATCAAGTGGCCACTCACCGTTTGACCCTCAGTTGACATCCCTGATTTACTTTCACCTTTACACTTGTTTGCAGGGCCAGTTTGCCCATCAGGCAATACAGAGAAATTTTGAATGGTACCATAGCCTCCAGGGGGCGCCACAAATTGTTGTTGTTGTTGGTGGGGTTGCTGGGGGATCACCTTCAATATACTATGAATATATTACAACTATTTATTGCTATTAACTCTTAATGTTGAGTCAAAGGAGGAGAAAGGGTTAAATAAAATCAATTTAATTGAACAAGCCAAGATGAACATAGTGAACTATTTTGAAATCAGCTTTGTATTTCTGTAACCTTTTCATAAATCATTTACAGATACTAATGTAACTGTTACTGAGATGATAAATATTGAAATATGCTGTAGGTGGGATTAAATGTGTAATCATCAGATTTGAAAACTACAAACAGTACACACATTTTGTTGCCAGCTTTCCCCAAATATATTAGTGCATTGTTAATGGGTGAATGAGAGGGATTGACTTTATGGGTTGTTACTTCATAAAGTTCCATCAAGTAGATGTGGTTTAGTTTATGGGGGCCCTGCCACATCAAATATGGCAGACAGGATCACAGCTAAAAATGAAACCAAAGTGCAGTCTATGTATAAATGTCTATGCTTGAATAGCGATCACTTAAAAATAAACAAATAAAAACATAAAAAATAGTTTCAAGATGTCTATGCTTTTTTTTTAAGACTACAATCTCCTTAGTGTCTAATCTTATCACTTTAGCATTCTAAATGAAATACTTTAATGACATAAAGTTTAGTTAATATTTGTCCAGTCATTGGTATGCTAAATTGTCAAGCTAACCAAGATAGCTAGCTTAGTTTCGCAGTTTACACGGCTACCTTAGCTGCATCTGACCGATGAAAGTAAACGTCCTAGATGTTGTCTTTCTTATCTTTGAGTAGCAAACCTTGTTGCTATTGTGCTTTTTGCAATTTCATTAAAAAGTTCATCCTTGAATCCACATGTGTTCTCCTTTGGAGCTTCCTCAATGACAAAACAAGGCAGCCTCACCCTTGTCACATAGCGTAGCCTACTGGTGGATAGATGGACAGCGCAAACGATCCCCTAAAAATAAAAATAAACTTTTCTTCAAAAACAAAAGGCACACTAAAAAATATGGATATTTTCAAGTACACAGAACGACTTGCCAAATCATGGAGTTCAAGTCAATGTCAAGTAGAGTCTCATGAATGACAATTCAAGTTGAGCCTTTCAGAAGTTTTTACCAAGCAAGTCTAGTCATGATATTAGCTAATCGAGTCCAAGTCATATGAGTCGCTCACCTCTGCTCAAATGTAAAGCAGTGCTCAATTTTTATTACCACAAATAAGAATACCAATTAAGTCTGGTTACCTCACAACCGCCCTCCAACTACCGTCTGCTTCTCCTGTTGATTCGTACCTGCTTGCTTTCTTTGGGAGGAGGGGTGGATTTATTAAAGGAACCCTACAAAACTTTGTAAACATGTCAACTTGAATTAAACCGGAACACTGTGAAGTTAAAAAAGACGACAAAGACAGGTTAAGTTGTTGCGACTTTCTACTTTGAATGAAAGCAGAGCATTATGTAAAACCCTTTTTTGTCTTGTTTCCAACTTTTTAGTATTCCAGAGTGATATCACTTCAGTCTTTGGTTAAAATGTCCTTAATGTTTCAAGATATAGCGCTTCGTGTGGCTTTGGCTCATGAAATAATGCAATAAGAACACAGTTAGGGGTTACTGTATATTCTATGCGTGCCTTGTGAGTTAATGATCCTTTGTGGGCCCCCAGCAGTGTTTCAAATTTCAATGCAGCCCACTGCTGCAACCTAAGTCACTTTGCTTGTTCATCCTTTAAGCAAATAGGACATGATCAGTGGCGGCTGGTAAGGTTTTTGCCGGAGGCTTTGGGAGTGGTAGGGCGGTGGGGGTCGGCTATAAATTATGTTTATATACTGTATTTATTAGGGATGCACAACAATATTGGTGGCCGATAATTGGTTGGTTCATCAGTTGTGGCTGTGGCTCAAGTTGTGCCCAACTCCTCAACCCCTCCCCTCTCCTATGGTAGTGCCGCATATTTGTGACATCATAATGCGCGTGACCTTGTGTCGCCTCATCATGGCGATATGGCAGTCGCCAGTGTGGGCTTTCTTTACTGTCTCTCCAAAATGTTACCCTTGCAGTTTTTTTTTTCATTTGTAAAACATAACTGTTTTGTTTTGGCAAACTCAAAATGACTTACTGTTTGTCTCTGAAGCAGAGATATCAATAAAATTCAGCTCCATGGTGCTTTACACAATGTTCCTATGTATTTGCTCATGTTTGACTTATAAGACTCAAAAGTATATTTGTATTCAAGTTAATTTTGCAAGCAATTATAGACTTACTTATCGGTTATCGACATCTGCGCTTTCTAAATTATTGGTTTATCGGCATGGGTTGAACATAGCATTATCGTGCATCTCTAGTATTTATTTATATTTTCGATTCATACATATGTATTTAGATTTTATAATCACTAATAGGACAGCACAATCTGACTGGTTATCATACCCACCTCACAGTGCAGAGGCTGAGGGTTCGAATACAGGGCTGGCCTTCCTGTGTCGAGTTTGCGAGTTTGGGTATTCTCCGGGTACTCTGGTTTCCTCCCAAATTCAAAAAACAAGCAATTAAAGACTCTGAATTGTCCGTAGGCATGAATGTAAGTGTGAATGGTCTGTATTTTTACCCTGCGACTGGCTGGCAAGCAGTTCAGGATGTACCCCGCTCGCACACCTGCAACTCCTGTATGCTTTGTCAGAGGCGCTATTGCATATTTTAATTAGAAGATAACATTTACTTTTTAAATGATATTTGTCAGCTGTTTTTACACCTGTGGTTGTTGTGCAGTGCTGTATAAAGTAGAGTTTTAACAAAATTATTACACAACATTCAAATAAAGAAAGGCATTTCACCTTAAAATAAATAGATAGATAAATAAATAAATACAAAGTTACTCCAGCTGCGGATTGAACTCACTCCAGAAAAATCATCACTGTTCACTGATTAAGCCATTGGCACAAATCACTCCATCATTCGACCACAGCATACAACTGCCAATATCTTTACTAAGTCAGCCAAAGTGCTGAGTCATGGCAAGGGCGAAGAATGTAGTTGCCCTTTATTTAGCCTGTATGTCTGTAATTTTGCTGAGACACATATGATTAAATCCATAAATACACCACACTTGTATACACCATGCTGCCCGAGTTCCACGTTGCCCTCTTGAAATATATTTACGTGACTTCATTACGTTGACTATGACAAAACTTAATAAATTGTAGAAGCCTTCCTGAGCCCCATTCAATATGGCCACCACACAATAGGCCATATTGGATGGGGCAAGATGCCATTTAAGGCAGGGGCCACTAAGGGTGTGCTCGAAAATACGCTCCAAGCATGCACTGGTGTGTTGCTCAAACTTTCTGTTTGGAAGTTTGCCGTGCTCGAAAAACGAGGTGCCGGTGCGTGAACTGCGACTGGGGACACGGTATGTCACTGCGTTGGGCAGTAGGATATGGAAACAGTACCAGGGAGATGCGAGGGTTGAACGTTGGCATACACCATTCGTGTACCGCGGATAATTCTCAGGCTGGTAACTTATGAACTTTTTTTAGAAGTTTGCGGTTTAGTAGAGATATGTCTGGGGCTTTTCCTAAACCGGTGGTTCTTAGGCTAGCTAACGTTGGTGTTAGCTAGTTGTGTGGGCTAGAGATTTGATTACTACTGAGCTGAGTTGTTGTAGCCTACTGTAACCACAACAAAACACAATAGTAGTCTTTCTAACAACACACTGGTATGTTCGGAAATTAATGGGAGTGGAAGGCACTTGAATAGCGATCTCTCCGAACATACGCACGGATTTCAGAGCGTATTTCCAAACGTGCTCAAAGATCTGCCAGAGCTGGACAGGAAGTGACATGGGCTGTAACAGTAACTTGGTTTAAACGTTTTTGGCGGGAGTGGTGGAATTCAGTGCTGGTGCCGCTGTCCTGTGCGATTAGGGGTGGAACGGTTGATGAATTTTATTTTTTATTTTATTTTATTTATTTAAAAGGGGACAGTGCAATTTAATAAAACACATAGATATTCAGTTAAAAAAGCCAGACCAGACGGACTGACTGAATGTGTTCTTACGCAGAGGGATAACAAAGTCTCCTTTCGCAGCTCCTCTCGTCACACGCTCACTGTTATTTCTCTGAATGATCAACTTGGATAGTGGAGCTGGGGCTAAATTGTGAGTAACTTTATAAATCAAGCACAAGTCTGCAAACTTACAAAGGTCAGTCCAGTTTAGAAAACCATATTTGTCTAATATATTACAGTGATGGTAGTGACTTGTTTAAAAAAAAAATCCAAAACCTTGATGGCTTGCTTATACAATATTTTGACTGGTCTCATTGTGCTAGTTGAGACTCAACTCGTTAAAAAATATTTAAGGTGGCTAAAAATCATAGTGTGTAAAAAGATTTTTGCCGCCTCAGCATTCCTGATTGAACGAAAATTTGCAACATTTAACTACATTTTTTTGTACATAATTTGTCAACAGGAGCTATGAAGGAAAGCTTAGAGTTAATCAATAGTCCAAGATCTGTAGTTATTTATTTATTTATTTTTTACCTAAAACCCGTATATCAGGATCATGGGAATTTTTATTGGTCTTACTAAAAAAACTTGCTGACTGTTTTGGATACATTAAGCTGTAGAGTAGACAGCACTCTTGCAGCCATGTAGTAACATTATCCATTGCTTTAGTGAGTTTGGCTCCAACAAGTCTTTGGAACGACCATGAGCAAATACAACGGTATAATTTGCATACATGATATATTCCACATCTGGGGGCAGAACGGAAGGCAAATCATTAATATAAAGACTAAATAATAAGGGGCCTATAATTGATCCTTGAGGAACACCTGTTGGAAATTTGAGAAGCTCAGATTTAAAGTTGTTAATTGAAACACACTGAGAGTGATTGCTTAAGTAGGATTCAATCCATTTCACTGCAGATATGGAAAAGTTAAAATTTAAAAGCTTAGTAAGAAGAATTGAATTGATTTACCGTATCGGACGCTTTCCTAAGATCCAAAAATACTGCTCCTACTACACCACCCAAATCTAGAGATACTATAGTTCGTATCTTGATTTTTGTTACACAACCCCCCCCCCCCAAAAAAAAACAACAACAACACCTTTGTCCGCAAAGACAGTAGAAGGCAGAATAGAGGAAGAGCATTAACACGCCCCAAAAATCATTTGATGAACCAGTCGACAAGCTAGGGCTGGTTTGTGAAGAACGGTTGATATACTGCAATAGTTCATCGCTGGCAAAAAACTTGAAAGCATTGACTTGCCTTTGTCTTTTGTACTTCACCTACACTTCTTTTTTTGTTTGGGGAAAACCTTAGTTTCACCAGTGAAGGAGAATTACAACATATGTGCGACACAGTGTAGCAAGTGTATGAAGCCAATGAATAATATTTGTCACTGAACTGCATGCCAGCAAGGAGGCCATCGTCTCAAAGGTCATTGGGTGGCTTGGCACAGGTGGTAGAGTTGTTGTTTCTCAACCTTAATATTTTGGTGTTACAATCCAAGGTGCTCACTTTTCTCGAGCTGCTAACAAGCGTCACTTCCATAGTTCAATTATAATCCAATTCACAATCACATTAAAAGTACAGCAAAAAAGAAGTAAACATGTCCTGTGCATGTACAGTTGTGATATTTAATGTGTCATTGGGGAAATTAAAAGTTGGAGTCAGTGGTTTGCCTGCGTTGTGATGAGGTGTGTCTCACTGAAAAATCTGTTATTGTGCATGGTTTTAGCGATTGTGTTGCTGCTGCTGACATATTTTATGTTTTGTCCCGGTTACTTACGCATGTTCGAGAGTGCTTATGCAGGGTTCAGCTGCAGTGTGCTCCCAAAAGAAAAAGGCCACCCTGCTTCTTTGACATGGGAGGATCTGGGTGGACCTTCTTGTTCAGGATTATGCCGTTCCAGAGAAATCTCCAGGGTTGTGTCACATCCTTGTTCGGATCATATCATCTGCCGGATTCATCACAGTAACAAAAACTCTGCCCCATTTCTTTTCTGTTATGTAACCAGTGCAAGTCAGCTGTGAACATAAATCTGGATGACAGCAGTATACTGTCTGCTCCCCCATCTGTGGAAGTCATCATACATAGATGGTTTCCCTTAGTTTTATTTCGGTCAAACTAGAGGACTGAAGTAAAGAGTATTGACTTTTTGTACGCCAAGAAATTCATTTCAGTTCAATAGCCAGCACAGTTGCCCAATTTTAACATACCAAACAGTATTTTTTTTCTTTATGAGGTTAGCGAAAGCCTGGCCAAGTCTCTCCAGAGAAGAAACAGTTTTGGTCATTTTCATGTCTCACCAATAAACAAATACAGATTTACTTTCAGTATATGGACTGGTGGTTAGCAATATATCTTTAGTGGTAGTCTCAGGTTCAAATTTGTGTCAGTTTAAGCCTTTCTGTGAGCATATTGCTTTACATCAAAACAGTACCTTATGTGTCTAACCCTATAAAGCATGAACCATGAAATATATGAGAACATTCGGATTCTTTGAAAATAGAGTATTTATTGTTCCTTTTGAAAAAAATAATAAATGAAAATCTACTTCTACATATGACTTTGGATTTGTGTCATATTTGATACATCCGGTCACAATGCTTTAAATGGGTACATTTATAACTGTTAAAAATGTATTAATAAACAGACATATCAAACATATTAGTTTTTGTAAAAGTCAGAAAGAACATTTCCCACTATTAATAACTATCAATTTCTTCAAAGAACTTTCGCAATATTCTAGTTAATAATGTTTAGTATCACAAACTGTACATATTTGCCCATTCGGCATCCATTGCAGCCTGATTATCCTGGAAGGGGGATTACCACATTTGCGGTCCCTTCTCAAGGTTTCTCATTTTTTGCCTGTTGTTGTTGTTTCTTTTTCCTTGCCTCTTGTGGTTCGATTAGGGGATGTCGATGATATTTGTCAACTGCGGGCGTGTGAAGCCCTTTGAGACTCTTGTGTGATTAAGGGCTATATAAATCAACTTGACTTGACTAATAAGTATAGTATAACTGCTATCATGCACTATTGGGATTTGAGACCTCCACCAAAGTAAGTGGAAACAGCTTCTTTTTTTTTCTTTTAAAAAATATTTTTTTTTTGTAGTAAGCAGAGGTGGGCACATCAAAAAAAAATCCGTCATTCGTTAACGTCCGGAACACCCGCCCATCATCGTCAAGCTGTCATTATTTCAAGCCAAACTAAACTGTAATCGACAATCCATCAATTTGTCATCGTGATTTTAACTGCACTTCCATCATCGCTAAATTACAGTCGCTACTTACACATTATCGTGATGAACTGGGAGTCCGTCACTCCGTACTGACCCAGTTATTAATTAAGTGGACAGACCAATACCCATTTCTGGCAATGCTTAGTCCGTTGGTTTTCCTAAGTTTCCCGTCATTCATAATTCCTCAACAATAGTAGCGTCCGTCATTGTTGGATCTTCTGTCAATATTGACGAAATGCACACCTCTGTTAGCTTCTATGTAATATAAGGTTTTCTCACTTACTAACGTCTAGAGAGCCTGACTAAATGGAATTCTTCCAATGCATATAGCGTAGTATGTAATGGCTCTCTCTCAGTTGCTCAACTTCCAAAACATTGCGTAAAAAGGTCTTGCCACATTCCCTCTTATGCTTTCTGATTTACACAGACGCATGAACACGCACACTTAGCTGTTCATAAATGCACAGCACACCTTAATCAAGTTAGAGTGACGAAGGAAGGAAGTGGAGGGGGAAAGAACCGAGTCACAGCTTGTTGAAGATTCACTTTTTCTAGCAAGCAGCTGCGCCCGCTCAGTTGATCGACCAGCTGACAAGACAGGAAACCACATCTGCCTTGTAAATGCCTCATCACGGGCCAAGAGTTGGATCGGGGTGAAAGCGTATGTAGTGAAGAATCCAGACTATAGGAAGTATTCCTTTACATAACTCCAATTTAAAAATCCTGCTATAATTTCTAGACATTTGGATCTGATAGACAACTTGGAAGATAGTTCCATTTGTGCTTTAGCCCACCCAAAGAAATGGGAAATCATGCAGAGGTGTCAAATCCAGGTCTAGAAAGTAAAAACAAGTCAGGTTTCCATCTAATTGTTTTGAATTTTTTAAAGCAAATTTACTGAAAATGTGCAAAACAGAAATGTGACTTATGCTCATTTCTATCTGTTCTTCTTTTCGGAATATTTAGAGGGGACTCCGCCGCTGTAGGTGGCAGTATATATCATAGAGATAGGATCCACCAGTAATTTAAAAGAAGAAGAAGACAAACAGGAAGCAACTGTGCCGTGCAATGACGTCGTATGAGTTTGATTTTGAAATTCTTGATAAACCGTAGCAGGTTTAAAAAACAACAACATTTTTGCGAATATTGGGTGATTTTTCGAATTTCTAGCGTTTCCATTCAATTTTATTTTTGCATTTCTTGAAAATTCAAATAAAAAATGGGTGGATGAAAACCCACCTTTTGTTTGGTTTAACCACAGGTGCTTGTACTCAACTCTACTCAACCGAGCTCTCCGGGAGCTCGTTTACCTGCCGGTTGAGTAGAAGCACCTGTGACTAAAGTCAAACTTTGGCAGGGTTTTTACTTTCTGGACCTGGATTTGACACCTCTGGGAAAATGTAACTGATAGGAGTTTTATGTTGCCAGGTGTGTCCAATTACATTTTTAAACAATAATTAGCCATGAATGTCTGCCCTTAGTAACTGATAGCTGACTATCTAGAGCAGTGGTGGGCAAACTCGGTCCTCGAGGGCCGGAGTCCTGCAGGTTTTGGAGGTTTCCCTGCTCTAGAGGGTCAGTCGATAATAAACAATTTGGCCATTCATGGAATTTGAGGAAACACAGAACAAAATTGGCTGACTCAGGAAAAGCTTATGAGTGTTTTCATGGAGAAACTCCAAATGCAGGAGAATGTCAAGGTAGAGCAGGTCCATCGTACAATGAAACTTGAGTCCAGAAGGGCCAGACCCAGATCAATTGATGTCAAATAGACAGAATAAGGATTTTACAAAGTGGAAAATAGGTCCAGTACTTATATAAATGAGCACTATATACAGAAGCCATCCATCCATCAGAAAAGAAAAGAACTGAAGCTGAAGCCTTAAGTTGCTCATGGCAGAAGACGTTTGCCTTTTTTTGCTTCAAGACAAGCTCCATCACTATACACCACAGCAGAGATGTCGAATCCCAGCGACGGAGTGGTGTGCACATGACGACTGAAGAGCACAACCAGACAGACACTAAAGGAGAGGCCAACATCAGAGAAGTTGACGAGGAGGATTTTTTTGCACTGTGCAAACAGCTGTCAAAGTGGGCAGATACCCAGTGCACACATTAGAAAAAGGAATTCAAACCTTTAAAGGCAATCACTTTGACAAAAACAATACGGTAATAAAAGTACTGACCGTGAGTACGAGACATCCGCATCCAGCTCCCGTCTGCCCTGGGATTTTTGGCCACCGGGACGTCTAAGTGGGAGATTGGACACATATGCGGCCTTTCGCAACCAACAAAGCCAAATGATGCTGGCAGCGTTGGATGTGATTATTTATCTGACCCCAATTTTACATCTGATTCCCATACAGACATCACAAACAATCTGAAATGATACAAGGGTTTCACACCATCACCGGATTCCCAAACATAATCACATACATCAATTATATCATTCACACAATGAATTCAGCTACGTTAACAGGAAACTTATTTCATTCAATCAATGCCGGATGCCCCTTTAAGAAATGATTGTCGATGAGCAGATGGATGATTTTCCTGGTTGACTTGCTTGCACAGACGAAGGAAGAAGGGATGCTGCAGATGCCCCCCATCTGGGCTAGTTTAGAATTGTGTTGGTTTAGTTATGGTTTCATACCATCCCCCTGATGAAAGACATACAATGTTGGTGTTTTTGCTTGCTTAAACACACATGCACACACACACCAAAACGCGTACACAGCGGATGCATGCAATAACCTCTTGCTGCTTCCTTAGCAGGGCCCATTAAATTCTCAGGTGTGAAAACATTTCCCATCCTGATTCAGAGAGTTTCAGCACCAGCTGTCTCAGTGGACGTGGACCACGGATCAGGAAGAACAGCCCCCTCCCATTTTACCCCCTCTAACCTTGTTGCAGATGGTCAAGCTATTGCTACATCTCGGTTCTTTAGATTAAACTGTAACACAGGCCTTCAAACACAAAGGGTGAATATTTAAAAGCAGACACATGCGATTGGTGGCCATTTCACAATGATTACATGGGGCCACTTTTTATTGACGTTTGTAACATTTGTCAAACAGCAACATTTTAGTCAAATAAGTCAAATAAATATAGCACTCATAATATATGTATTTACTATTAGTGTAAGAGGCAAAAAAATAGGGAGTCTGTAATGAGTGTTTCAAGAAGACTTGTTTACGTAAAACATGACATAGGTCTATACATACCCCCCCCCCCCCAAAAAATAAAAAAAATAAATGACATATAAGTTTAAAGAAAGCCTTATATCTCCCAATATAGCATTTTCTCTTAAAATGTCCTGAAATTAATGGCAATTTTCTATTCATCTAATTTCCAATTTCTAGTTAGTTCCTGATGGTAGTAAAACAGCTACAAGAGGGCATTCGACCGTCGCAAGTACTTTGAAATAAGGCCTGATATCGGCCCAATAGCAAAATATCGGTACTCGTCCATCTCTAATCTAAACTTAAAACTAATACACTAAACTAAAACAAAACATTTTTAAACAAATGAGCACTAACAAGCTCACTTTAAAAAACTCATTAAAATGAAATCAATTTGTAAAAACACAAGTCAAAACAAAATGAATGCAAAACACAAAGCTGTAATAAGCGTGGTTGGAGTGAGCTTTTCTGGGCATCAGCCTGTGTTAAATTTAGTTCAACTTTAAGGTGTTCTTAAGGTGACAGCAATTCACAAAGTACAAAAGAATCAAAGAACAATGCTCTCCACTTTCCACTCCAAACATTGACATACCAAGCACGGCAAGATAATTTTGCCCTTCCACTCTAAAAATAAATAAATAACCATTCACTATAACCGCTCGCCCTTCCATTTGAGTTAATGGCAAACTCATAGCTGAAAAAAGAAATCAATACTTTGATGAGTTAAAGCTCAACCACGGTAATGCTGAACATGGTGTGACATGAATAAACTTTACTGTTACTGTCAAGGTTGAAACTTTTCCTACCACTTTCCCCTAAGAGAAACAAAAAACTAAATCATATATGTCCCATATTACTGAAAACACTGTTTCTCAACCCCGGTCCTCGAGCACCCTTATCCAGCCTGTTTTCCATGTCTCCCATAGCCAACACAGCTGAGGATCGTTATCAGGCTTCATGCAGAGCTAGTTAATTAGTCGGTCATTTAAAACACCTGTGTAGGCTGTGGGAGGCACGGAAAACAGGCTGGATGGGGGTACTCGGGGACCACGGTTGAGAAACACTAACTTAAAACAACACAACTGAAGAGCACGCATGTAAGAATGGTAAATTAGCATAATGCACTCACTTCCCAGATTTCCTTGGCACAAAACTGTGATCTTAAAAAGTGTTGTGCGTTGTCCAAGTTGAACCTCATGAGGCTTTTGTTTCCCTTTTTTGGAGAAAAAAAAAACATGTTTGATAAGTCCGTACAGAATTACGTTGGCCTACGGTGTGTTTCTTGACTAGAGTGACAACAGTTAACCAAATTCACTAATAATTACTTCATAACATGATTGTATAGACAACTAAACAATGAAAAACGGATGCCACAGAATGCAGAAGCAGTCTAGTCTCTCTTTTTAGTTCCGATGGCATGCCAGTGCTATAGTGAGCACTTACCAACAACTTTGAAAACACGAATTGTACCAAACTAAAGAATATCTAATGAAAATGAAATCTCGAGTATAGTAAGAAAGTAATTTGTCGGAAGCAACAATACTGTACTACAGTACCTTCTAACGTCGTGGTTGATTTTAGTCTGGCAGACAACTGTATAGTGAGCGTTTACCAACCTCAAAACATGTCATTGTAGCAAAGTATAAATCATTACTATAAAACTCAATAAATATGACTTACATTCAAATGTTTCCGGCTTCTTCCCGTTCGCTGATTTTGCCATTTCTGCAAAAAAAAAATCTAATCTTTTTTTTTTATATCAGCAAAACCAATGTCACTGAAAAGAGCTTAAAGTTGTTTTGTTTTTTTGCTCAATAGGTTGTGACAATTTAAAGACTTCACAAAGTGGGCAAAATATGACCCCCTGTTTCAAACGGGTGTTGTCCCTGTAGGACGGCAACTCCGGCCATCGAGCGATATCTGCCTTGGGGGCTCGAAAAAAACGGTCAAGCAAACGGAGCAGTGAAAGTTATGTGTATAATGAAGACGCCATCATGGAAAATACAGTATTATCAACAATAAATACAGTATGATAAAAAATGTTTTGCCATCGTACCATTTTCGTCGGTATTGTACAAATTGGATGTAACTTTGTCAGCATGTCCTCAAGTACCTCAAAATTAGTTGAAATATGTCAATATAAAAAAGCAAGCTACCTTGCAACACTTTTTTGGAACTTGGAACTCATGAAATGAAAAAAAAGCGAAAGAGGGGATTCCCCTGTATGTCATATTGACACGCAAAACCCATTCATAACCAGCCAGAGCACATTTTTTTCAAACTTACCTGGCATGACGTGATCACACAAAAATGCCATTGCGAATATGGGCGGGACTGGCGCCATTGTCATATACCTTCATTGTGTTGCAGAGGCGCCATGTGTAGAGTCTTGGGAAATCGGGGTCTACCGCATATTGATGCTCTTGGGCCATATGTTCCTCGTCTGTCGCCCTAACCCTTACAGTTTACGGAGAATTGTGGCACTTGAATGTGCAAATCTAGGGGTAAGGGACGAGAGTCGTCCGGGGTCATGAGGGGTAATATTGGCATTGGCCCTGACTTCAACATTGCCGGGCACCAGTGAACATATGCAGGCCTTAAAGAGGCCGAAGAAAAGTGGATGTGTCTTCAGTGCTCCTTCATAAAAGCTGTGTCAGTGATGAACAGTGTTGGATAGTAACTAGTTACTTTTTACAATAACTAATATTATAATATTAATAATAAAACGCATTACTTTTTTAAATACAGTAACTCAGTTACAGTTACAATATAGTGCGTTAGTCAGTTACTTGATAAATTATTAAATTTAATCATTTAATTGTGCGACACTCATGAGCATAAGCAGTTCAGAATCAAATAATGAATGGATGACTGCTGTGTACTGCACTACTTCCTAGTTACAGTTGCCACTGGCATGCTAACGAAGAAGATGCATTGTGGGCAGGTATCGGATTTGGCAGTCATGGAGTTTTTGGACATGGAAATATGCTCATTACTTTACTTTAGTTGAGCATAAAAGAACAGTGTATGTTCTTTTTTAAGGAACTTAAGCGTTACTCTTAATAGTAACACATTACTTTTTTGTTTAAGTAATCATCAGAATAATTGAGTTACTTTTAAAATTAAGTAACTGTAACTAGTTACTATTTTTTAGTAACGAGCACAACACTGGTGATGAATAAGTGTGTTGTGCTGGAATTAAAGAAATAATTGACTCATTGAGCCATTTTCAGCAGCAATTTTTTTTTAATTTTGTCCAGAATGAATTTGGTAACTTCATTATTTTTCATGTACAATTAATATCTTAAATTTAAAAAAAATCCACTCGCTGGCAATTGTACAAGAAAAATAATGAAGTTATAAAAAATACATGAAAAATAATGAAGTTACCAAATTCAAAATATTATAATTATGGATAAAATATTACATTTTTGCTGCTGAAAATGGCTCAATGAGTCAATTATTTATTTAATTCCACACTTATTCATCACCATTGTTGTGCTCGTTAAAAAAAAATAGTAACTAGTTACAGTTACTAGTTACTTCATTTTAAAAGTAACTAAATTATTCTGATGATTACTTCTACTACAAAAAAGTAATGCGTTTCCATTAATAGATGATGTTATCTTCTGTCGACAGCAAGTGGAAAAATTAGTATTTTAAGGTATTAATTGTACATGAAAAATAATGAATTTACCAAATTCATTCTGGACAAAATATTAAATTTTTGCTGCTGAAAATGGCTCAATGAGTCAATTATTCCTTTAAGGGTTAAAGGAGTTCTAACTGTTCAGGTTCAGCTCTATGTTTCTGGCCTTAGAGAGATGGTGTTCACCCTGGATTGGACAGATCCCCCAGTTGATTCCAAACAGTCTAAAGGTAAATAAACACTCACACACAAAGATGAAAGAATCCTTGAATGAGTCATTCTCAAATTTAGACAAGGTCCAATTGTTATATCCAAACATGAATCGGGTTTTGCCGCAGCTACGGAAAAGCGACTCCATTAGTTAATGTCTGTCAGACATAAAGTGATGACTAACATGTCTCAGCGTAAACAGAAAATCCCTTGAACGTCTGTCAGCTTGTCAAATGAGCACACGCATGAACAGGCACGCACGAATGCGCACCCGCCCACACACGTGACTTAGTGCACGCAGACACCAAATGACGCACCATTTTCTTTGGCAGTGAGTCACATGTTTTTCCTTTTCGCTAAACGTAAATCAGTCATAAAAAGGCCGGTCACGGGGTTGCCCCATGCCGCTTGAGCACGTGCCAAGCGAAAGCATGTCTGAGGTTCTGGCATCCACACGTCGTAGCTCCCTACTTTATTTGATCAGTTGTGATTTCTCAGCTGGACTGGCCATTATGCAGCAGCTGGGTCACGTCTTTCTTAATGTGACGTATTACTGACCTATATGTCAGTAATACTAGTTAGGGGGAGGATTTCTTCTCATATTAACAGTCAGAAGCTCTTGCTTCACCGAGGGGAGTGCTCATGCAGATGTGCAGAAATAATGTTATTGTTGGAACGCTAGACAAGGCAAGGCAACTTTATTAATTGTATAGCACATTTCAAAGACCTAAAATATTTGGAAACAAAATCAACAGGGAATACAACAAATTCAAAGCCTCCTTCTTCGAGGGTTGACCAAAATCTTCAAGGAACAGTTGTTCAAAAGGATGATCTGACGGGATTTTGCATAATGATCTGCACCAATTATTGAAAATTGGTTGTCAAAAAAGGATTCTGAAATTAGATTTGATCACATGATCCGATTTGGTTTTAATTTGGATCAAAGCCTCAGTCTGAAAAGTTTGGACGTTCTAGGCAACAAGCAAAGAGCCTTCTAACAATATCTCTTTACATATTCATCTATGTTAGATTTTTGATTTTAAGAGTTAATAGCAAAAACTTGTTTTTTAACAGTAAGTCCTTTTAATAATAATAATAATCATAATAATGCATCACATTTATATAGCGCTTTTCTAGACACTCAAAGACGCTTTACAATGGAATGGTAAACTACTTAAGTAGCCAAAGCTGTCCTGGGGCAGGCTGACAGAAGCGTGGCTGCAAGTTTGCCCCTCTGACCACCACCAAACATTCGCACCATTCACACACCATTGTGACTAGCACTGGAGGCAATGTGTATGAAGTGTCTTGGGGAGAGCGGGGATCGAACAGCCCACCTTCTGGTTACTGAAAGACTGTCTCTACACACTCAGCCCAATTTCATAGTAATTAACGGAGTTACGGTTAAGAGGACTGTGAAACATGAGTCATAGAGTGGTGTTGAGGTAATTTTCTGCCACTGAGTGGCATTAGCGTTTCATGTTGGGCATTGGTGACAGGAACAGTACATTTTTTTTAAAATTCAGAGCAATTGGTATTTGGAACATGAAGCAACTCAGGGACTCCATGCCATTTTTTGCTCAATGTGAATTACAAGTAGTCGCCTGTCCTCTATTTTAGGCCTTAGTTTTAGCAAATACCATTTAATGACTTTTAATTATTTTCAATGACCCGCAATCGTTAGGTCAACTCGTCGACTAATCGGTTCAACCCTAATGGGCGACGTCGCTCGCTCTCAATTTATTTCCTATGGAAGCAGGGCGACAAGGCGAAAATCGACTCCCCCCCCCCCTCGATTGCGCCCGCGACCCGATACTAGAAAGCTAAAACATGTTCAACTTTTGTCGCTGTCGCCGGGGCTTCAACCAATCAGCGAAGGTTTCATTGATGAGCCAATGAACACAGGGCTGTCCAGCAAAATGGATGAGATAATTTAAGCAGCTTTTATCATTTTGTAAAAAAATAAAATAAAATAAACATTTTGTACGATACCTCACACAATCATTTCCGTGACGTCAACAAAAAGGCCGGTGCATGAGAGCTTGTTGGTACAGGGTTAATTTGTCCAGTATGTTTCCTTTGCCGTTTTTGTAACAAAGAATAATAATAATAATAATAATAATAATAATAATAATAATAATAATAATAATAATAATAATAATAATAATAATAATAATAATAATAATAGGAAATGGATGGATCTTCATAATGAAATTACATACTGTAGTGAAACTTCTGTGTTTACATTGCAATGAAAACAAATTCTGCCGCCGTCGCGGCTGCTTATCGTGTGTTGAGACCTGCGAGGCGACGAGGTACTTTCGTTTGTCGCCTCCCGTGTGTCGAGCCCAATAGTCAACCCAAATCTGAAAGTATCCATTCATCGCAGCAGCCAAGACGTCTGTCACCAAAGAGCAACATTTTTGTCATTTGGCAGTCGTTCCTTGCCCACTTGAGCAGCAGCATAAAAAGCAGAAGAAAGGAGGAAGGCAGGGAAAAAAGCTACAGTCCATTGTTGCTGAAGAATGCCTTTGAGGACCCATTCCAGCATGTTTCCGGGGCCTCCCAGTGATGAGGCCCTCCTTTCCCCCCAATGATGCCACTCATGGGAGAATTGCATATGTTAGTTGTCCTCACATGCTCCCAGTTTTTGCTGTGCAAAATCACATCAAATCAAAACCTAATTTGATACTAATCCATCGAATTAAGGAGCCAGATCCAAAAGTCAAAGTTGACTTTGATCTGCTGGAGGGAAGGAGTGGAAAGATTCCAGCTTCTTAAGCTTATTAGGTACCATTGAGCAGAGCTTTTGTGCCCCCCCCCCCCCCCACACACACACACCTCACCCCAATTTTACCTATTTTTCCTCATTCTTTCAATCTCTACCACTTTGCTGGGGAAGGGATTGACCAATGGAGCCTCTGTTAGCAACTTCAAGATCAAAACAAATGATATACAGTATGTATACTAATATATATGCAGAGTCATTCATGGATCAACAGTGGCTAAAAATGCACATCAATACCCTGTGGCATGATGAAGGTGAACGGAAATCATGCTCTTCAGACTTAAAAACAAATCTGAAAAATTACAAATAAACAATGTTTGCTTACTGGACTTTTAAACGCATTGGTATAATACAGGCCAAATGCTAATAATTATTTTTTAAATTAACATACATTAGAACGTACTTGCAAATACGTTACAACGTACATAAATACATTTAAACGAATTTGCAAGTATGTTTGAATGTCCTTGCAAATACATGTGCTTGAAATTATTTGGATTCATATCTAAATTCATGTCTCCATGTCCATCTCCATAAAAATAAGAGTTACACAAAGTTATATGCTCTGTATGAACTCCATGTTCATGTTCCTGGCAGTATGCACGACAGTATCCTGAACTTTCACGGGGCAATCGCTCAGAATAGATTATGTGACACGTATATCGGTCTCGTGCTGCAGGAGGACGTCGGGGACATGAAGGTCGCAAGCTCTAAATATTGATCACATGCTTTCGCAAGATTTCAGTGTGCCGGTCACTCAGCTTGTGCCTTACTCATATCTGTTCTTGGGCAGACCTTCAACACACGGCCTTCGCGTCATTAACAGCTTTCATCATGAGATTGTGGTGGTGATAGCGCTGGCCAAAGGCGGTCAACAGGTGGTCGGATGCTCTGTGATGTTAGCTGGACAAAATCAACAAGGCTAAACCCATCTGTGTCTTGCATATAGTCACAATGTTTGTTAGTTTATAATCTATATTGATTTTTGTTTTAATGACAGCCAGTGATCTGTCTCTCCGTTTGGTGTGCAGCATTCAAATATATTCAGCAGAGTGGAAGTTAAATTGCCCCTTGATGGATTATAAATTATATATATATATTAGTGCTGTCAAAGTTAAAGCGTTAACTGATTAATTATTTTCAAAAAATTCTCGCATTAATCATGAATTAACACAGATTCATCACACTATTAATTTTGACCATAGATTATCCTGTAGCGTGACAGCCCGGTGGCTACGCTTAAGGTAGCACAGGTTGTGTTTGAGCAATAAGCATAATTGCATGCATTATAGAAAAGCGTTTAATAAATGTTTGCGTGTCACATTTAGAATATTTTTTCATGTCAAAAATATTGGGTCATTTTTTCCATTTGAAATCATGCAAGTAATTAACTGATTAGAAAAAGAGGAGGATGAGCGTGTGCAGTGGATCAAAAAATGTTGAAGACGTCCTCATAACATTAAATGTCAGAAGAATTAACACATAACCCGAGCTCTTCAAATTTAGCGGGGGAAATTTTTTGATCAAAAAGCCTTTTTATTAAGCGATTAATCGTGATTAATCAAAATTCTAAAATTTGATTAATCTGATTAAAAAATGTAATCGTCTGACAGCTCAAATATATATATATATATATAAAGTTAAAGTACCACTGATCGCCACGCCCACCTAATTGGTGCGAAATTCGTTCTTCGCATTTGACCCATCCCCTGAGGAAGCTCGGGAATCATTTGGTGATATAACCCCCCAATTCCAACCCTTAAAGCTGAGTGTCAAGCAGGGAGGCAAATGGGTCCCATTTTTATAGTCTTTGGTATGACCTAGCAATGTTGCTTCTGGTCAATCAGCCCACTTTTCACTGAGATGGATGAGTCTTTACCTCCGTGGAACTAGTGAGACACTCCAGTGCTTTTCCATTACCTTAACAAAGACCTGGATGAGAACAGAGGAAGAAGTTGAGGCTGGAGCACAAGAGGAAGGGAAAAGAAGAAGAAAGAGTGAAGAATTACTGTAAGCACTTGTTCAATTTTGAGTATGCTTCACTAACTTTTTGACTATGCACAAAATTAAGTGCCAGTACAGAGTAGTAGACTTATGTCCAGCTAAATGTTATGACCCGTAATTTGTTCCAGTTCACACAGGTTTAGACAAGCGCCTGTGCCTTGCTCAAAGGCACGTTGACAGTAGACAGACGCACTGGCATCTCTCCAACAATTAGCTGCAATTTCTTATAAACCATGGCCATGCCAAGTTTGGACTATTCACATCCTGGTTTGTGTTGCTGGGGCTTCTTGTGTGTTTCCTTCGTAGAGCCTTGGAATTGGAATTAAAGGGGATAATTAATCAAGTTCGGGAGGATGTCATGTTTAGTGTAGTGGTCGTCAGCCGCAGACCAGACGTGAAACTGGAACTACAGTCACATATTGCCTACTCATTTAGTATGTTTGGTTAAGTCTGGTTTGTTAAGAATGTGTAATAGGAACTGGAACTTGTGAGGCTGTCAGCAGCAAAGCTAAGCGTGCAGATTCATTTTCAAAATTGGAAAATTGATTTTGAATTAACCAAATTTAATCAAATTGTTACATTTTAAAATGTACTATCCTATAGTCCTATTGCACTCCAGTACCAAGATAGTATCAAATCGTCTTATATGAGAGAAGCACACCAGTTATAAATTGATATAAATCTAAATCGGTTTGATGTTGCTGGTGAATAGTTATTTCTTTGTATTTATTGAACTTGAATGGTTTGCACTTTTGAGAATTTTTACATGTTTCATAATATTAACTCATTCACTGCAATAAATTCATTAAAAAATATATTATTAAAAATTAGGGGCGACAGGCGATTAATATTTTTAATTGTAATTAATCACATGACTTCACTAGTTAACTCACAAATAATCACACATTTTATATCTGTTCTAAATGTACAATAAAACATTCTAGGTGTTCATATTCTTGTTAACAAAAGTGGAAAAAAAATGTTAAACTAATAGAAATAGTTTAAATGAATTTTTGACGTTTATAGCCGTCCATGGCAGTGAATGAAAAAAAAAAAAAAGAGAAAACATTATAAAAAATTTGGGGTGTCAGGCGAATAAAAATTTTAATCATAATGAATCGCATGACTTCATTAGTTAACTCACAATTAATCACAAATTTTACATCTGTTCAAAATGTACAATAAAAAAAAATCTAGATTTTTATACTCTTTTTAACAAAAGTGGAAACAAATGTTCAACTGATAGAAATAGTTCAAATGAATTTTTGACGTCTATAGCCGTCAATGGCAGTGAATGAGTTAATAAACACGACAAAAGCTACAGTCGTACCATATTGAGTCAAACCATAATCCCACGTTCCTCTTTAAAATGTACAGTTTTTTAATCACATCGTATGCCACTTATCGAGATGCGTAGTGAATCGTCTTTATTAGAGAGAAGCGTACTCCAAATAAATAAATGAATAAATAAACAAATAAATAAATAAATAAATAAATAAATATTACATTTTGGTCGTAAAGAACGTGTCAATCCATTTATGAATGGATTTAGGCCTGAGATGCCTGTTTTGCTTCCAAGTGGTTTGCCAACCCTTATATTTGGTTTACAGGCAACAAAATACAGTTTGTACTGAAATGCAAGCCTGGCGTGTTTAGTGTATATTTTAAATATTGGTGTTGTATTTAAATGTGACCCGTTTTTAGGACTATTATTTTTGGGAATATGTTTATCCATGTTCATGCATTGAGAAACGAGAGGGAGGGAACGAGCTGATTAAGATGGCGGAATGGTTATTTCACAACAGGTGGTGGGGAAGTTGTGGACCGCAGGTGGTCCAATGCGGTCGATTAAGGAGGTCCGAGTGCTGAGTCCAGTTCAACAGGGCACTTGAAGCAAGCAGGATCACAGGGAGCGTATACTCTGCATGGCTCAGGGACAGATCCAGGATTTTTTCTCTCCTTGGACTCAAGCGGGTTGAGAAAATAATTCATAAATATACTTTAGGATATCAAATTAAATGTTTGAAGGTCCTAACTGGGGCTACACAGAATTCTGATGGGTCTATACCCAACCCTAATGTGTGGCATACGGTTGTACCACTAAAGCAATGGAATGAAGGAAAAGTCCGCATTCAGCTTGGTTTCCAAAATAGCCAAAATAGTCATTTCACATCGAAATAGTAGTAAGAAAACGAGCAATACGAATGTACCTTTTTCAATAGGTTCATGTGTAAAGCGACTTTTCTCATCCATTATCAAATTAAATCGTGTTGTATTGCTAACAACACCAGAATGGTTCATCAAACATTTCTGACCTCAACAAATCTCGGTTCGACTACTTGTTTCACATCGCCCCCTTTACCGTGTTTAAACCTTATGATGAGATCCAGATGCTGGTGCTAAGGCACTGGCCAGCTGAGGCAACAATGACTTTCGAGCATTTCAACACGGCTCTCATTTGCACTACACATTTAGAACTTGTGAATGAGTTGGTAGTTTAACATTCAGTTCAAATGAGCAGCAGATGAGGAGGAATTTAGGGTTAATTTTTCCTGGTAATAACACAACACTTTTTTTACAATGGCACTTTTTCTAGTCCAGTCTATGATTCCAGTCCAACAAAATATTGGTCCGAATTTCTACATTGAATGTGGCCAAATATTAATTTGACAGAATCTAGTTTAACCACCTGGTCCAAATTTAGATATGACTCAGGTGTAGTCGTGCATTTATCAGAAATTGGACACAAAGGAAATTAAAGCAGGGATTCTTGTAAATCCTGAAAATTCCATTTACAGCACTTTACATATGCAGTGAAAATACAAACCATGTTCATTGAATTGCATACGTGGGCAGCAGCACTTGTTCCAGGATGGGGTTTCATCCACAGATGTTTGGAGCTCTCAAAGTCATGAGGGAAGAAGCCTGTCATGAGCTCATATTTGTCTGAGCAGGGTGAGTTCAACACTTTGATGTTCCTTTGAGCAGCAGGGCTCCGAAGGCTGACACACACATGGCAAACTGATGGTGAAGCAGGTTGAAATCTGTAGGCTAACCTTCCCCCAAAATACACATACTCCCTCTTCTTCATAAAGTACCTGAACTCTCTTGCAAAACTACCGTAGACAGGTCAGAAGAAAATATTTTGAAATGATGTTACGACTGTATAAACAAGGTTACATTCTCAGTGACATGGTTGATCATTTGTCATTTCAGTCCACTTAAATATATATTCGTCCCTGAATGATATCACTGTTGAAACTAATGAAATACATTCATCCTTACATTTTAAATTTGGCTTGTCCTCATTAGTGATTACTTCTCTGCATTCTCAATACATTGGATACAAAAACCAAAAACATTGTTAATAGGATCTTATTCACTTTAGAATTTTGCCTTAAATGCAGCATTTCAAAAATGTATTTCACTTAAGTCTACAATTTATCCCACTGGACATTTCCAGGATTTTTTTTTAAAGCATGTCTTGGACAAAAGCACAGCTAGAATGAATTAGTGTGTCATGAGAGATATTCATGTTTGTCATAGGACTTCTATCTATCTATCTATCTATCTATCTATCTATCTATCTATCTATCTATCTATCTATCTATCTATCTATCTATCTATCTATCTATCTATCTATCTATCTATCTATCTATCTATCTATCTATCTATCTATCTATCTATCTATCTATCTATCTATCTATCTATCTATCCATCCATCCATCCATCCATCCATCCATCCATCCATCCATCCATCCATCTATCTATCTATCTATCTACCGTTGTTCCTTTATCTGTGCCAGTAACATAAAGTGTTAAGCATAAAATGTTTACACTGAGTAAAGATAGTTTGTGTGTAAATTGAGAAGAAATCACTTTTTTTTTTTCAGTGTACTTTATACTTTTATGAGAATTTTCTGCAATGTTGTGCTGTGATTTATTTTCGAATATTAAATATGTACCTTGGCTCAGTAAAAGTTGGGCTACAGTGCTCTACTGTACCTAGAGGCACAGTTGAAAATTACAACTTGATAAACTTTTCAACCCTTTGAGTATTTAAAAAAATATATTTTTAGTCTGTTTATTTCAGTCTGTCTATAGAGCTCAGTTTCTCTCTCTCTCTCTCTCTCTCTCTCTCTCTCTCTCTCTCTCTCTCTCTCTCTCTCTCTCTCTCTCTCTCTCTCTCTCTCTCTCTCTCTCTCTTATGGGTTACAATTGCTTTTCTCTAATGCATTAATTGGACCTGTATAAATAAAAGAATGCACGGTGGACGACTGGTTAGCCCGTCGGCCTCCCAGTGCAGAGGTCGTGAGATCCAATCCGGGATCTGGCCTTCCTGGGTGGAGTTTGCATGTTCTCCCCGTACCTGCGTGGGGTTTTCTCCCTCATTTCGAAAAACATGCATTGTAGGTTAAATGTGAATGATTGTCCGTCTGTTCGTGCCCTGCGATTGGCTGGAAACCAGTTCAGGGTGTACCCGCCTGCTGCCCAAAGACTGCTGAGATAGGCTCCAGCACGCCCGCGACCCTTGTGAGGATAAGCAGTTCAGATAGTGAATGGATAGATACTAGGGCTATGGAATTACTCAAATTGTATTTCAGGATAGTAAAAATCTAGGCAAAGAATATACAGTAGGTTGCCATGTGTGAAAACATGGTCGAAAGTGCAATTTCATTTTTTTCTTTTTCTTTTTCTGGAGAGCTCAGTTCATTCGGTAATTTTACCGATTTGACATGTCATCATCATTGCTCTCTTTTTATTTTATTTTTTATTTAAAAAAATATATATATTTTGTATGTGGGTGTGTATGTGCATGTGCGTGTGTGCTTGCGTGTGAGTGTGTATTCATTAGTTCACCTAAAACCTATTAAAAAATCCCATACCGTTCACCTAAACCGAACACTTCAGAATCCAGCCAGAGTCGTGAGGCCGTCAGGAGACCCGAGGAAGGACCAAAGAAAAGAAAGGAAAGTAAAATCCAGCACCGACCAGACACCACCCACCACCCACCGGGCCACCAACCAGAGTCCTTCACCAACCCCAGAAACATCTCAATTCCAACAAATCAGGGAGATCTCAAGAGACCAAAGGAGAGACTGAGAAAGGGAAGGAAGGACAGACGAAGCAGAGTGAGAGAGTTTCGAAAGATGCTGGTGTGGTGGATCTGGCATGCATGAAAATCTCCAACAAAGAGGGGAGCCGTCGACCCCTGCCAGAACAGACCAAGCGCAACACCTCAGGGCCCCCCAGGCCACGGCAGCGACAAAGGACAACCCCCGGGCCCCGCAGGGGCCACCGGCCGGAAAGCAAACCCAGGAGCAGGAGCGCCCCCCACCCCAACACGGCCCGCGCCCCCAACGCAGCAGGACGGGGCACTGCAGGCCCGCCAGGCACCCCACCGGTCCACAGCCCCCGCTCCCCCCACGACCCCCCCACCCCATCCAACCAAGCCGGTGGCGCGGCGGAGACCCGGACAGGGGATCGCAGCACTGCTCTTTACTGCGGTCGGCCCCCCCCCCCCCCCCTGCAATTTCATTTTCAAGGCCAATTAACATTTTCTTGAAAAGTAGTCTATACCTCATAAAATTAAAGTAAAATGAAATCCCCAGTGACTTACACTAAGTGAACAGGGAAAGAAATTGTGTTGAGTGCCAGTCATTTCAAAAATGGATATGTGTTGATGACTATAAATTCATGAATTCAACTTTTTTTTATGTGTAAAGCACTCCGCAAACCCATCAGTCCTACAATCGCTGCTCAGTACAATATGAGCGATGAAATTAATCAAGCATCATTTGCAGTCACACATTTTCCAGAGAAAATTCAAACATGAATAACATAAAAAAGCTGAAAAAAATATGAGTGTATAAAACTAAGAAATTGTTTTAAATGGCCTTCTATTAATCAACCCAACCACTCTTTCACCCACTCTTCCATCCATCAATCATTGGCCCAAAAAGTCAAATTATTTAGTTATTTATTTGCTTATTTATTTATCTACTGCATCTAGAGGAGTAGTGTGGTTTTCGTCCTAACCGTGAACCAGTGGACCAGCTCTACACCCTCAGCAGGGCCCTCGAGGGTGCATGGGAGTTCGCCCAATCAGTCCACTTGTGTTTTGTAGATTTGGAGAAGGCGTTCAACCGTGTCCCTCGGGGAGTCCTGTGGGGGGTGCTTCGGGAGTACGGGGTACCAAGCCCCTTGATACGGGCTGTTCGGTCCCTGTACGACCGGTGTCAGAGTTTGGTCCGCATTGTCGGCAATAAATTGGATTATTTTCCAGTGAGGGTTGGACTCCGCCAGGGCTGCCCTTTATCACTGATTCTGTTCATAACTTTTATGGGCAGAATTTTTAGGTGCAGCCAAGGCGTTGAGGGCACCCAGTTTGGTGGCCTCAGCATTGCATCTCTGCTTCATCAAGCTGTGATCTCCAACTCTCACTGGAGCGTTTCGCAGCTGAGTGTGAAGCAGTTGGGCAGCTCCAAACCTGAGACCATGGTCCTCAGTCGGAAAAGGGGGTGGAGTGCCCTCTCTGGGTCGGGGATGAGATTCTGCTCCAAGTGGAGGAGTTCAAGTATCTTTGGGTCTTGTTCATGAATGAGGGCAGGATGGAGCGGGAGATCGACAGGCGGATCTGATGCGGACTCTGTATCGGTCCGTTGTGGTGAAAAAGGTTTGCTTTACCGGTCGATCTACATTCCTACCCTCACCTATGGTCACAAGCTGTGGGTCGGGACCGAAAGATCGAGGATACAAGCGGCCGAAATGAGTTTCCTCCACAGGGTGTCCGGGCTCTCCCTTAGCTCGGTCCACGTGAAGAGGAGCCAGTTGAGGTGGCTCAGGCATCAGGTTCAGATGCCTCCTGGACGCATCCCTGGAGAGGTGTTCCGGGCATGTCCCACTGGCGGGAGGCCCCGGGGACGACCCAGGACACGCTGGAGAGACTATGTCTCTCGGATGGCCTGGGAACGCCTTGGGAACCCGCTGGAGGAGCTGTTTGAAGTAGCTGGGGAGAGGGAAGTCGGCTTCCCTGCTAAAGCTGCTGCCCAGGCGACCCGACCTCGGATAAGCAGTAGAAGATGGATGGATGGATGTATCTTCATTAGCATATTTGGTTTTAGAGTAATCCAAAAGTACCTAAAAGTAATTGTTACATTATTTTAATAATATGATACTTGGATTACATTCCTAACTACATTTGTTAAGTGACTGTATCGGAATAAATTTTTAAAGTAACCCTCCAAACCCTACTTATAATATACAGGGCCCCAAAATATTCCTAGCCGGCATAAAACAATACAAGAAAGTGGCAAAAGCACTAAAAGAGCCAGAGAAGCTTGACAACAAACAGCGTTGTTTTCAGTTTCACAATCAAGTATGTTGAGTATCAATTTCTTAGAAGGGAAATACAAATGTAGCAACCACAAAGCACAAAATGTTTGCAACTGATTCCTGCCAACAGACATAGCACTGGGCTTGTTAATTCCAGTAATACTTATAAAACATCACAAAGTGACATTTCTCACTGTGCTAGGGCTCAGCCAGATGTCATCAAAGTCAGTAGAGACGTTACTGGGGAGAAAAGTGATCTTGATTCTGTGGGCCCATGACTGTCATCTTTAGATCTGTTATGTGTTTATTTGTCTTTACATTTTTATCAATGTTCAAATGCTACCGAAAACATTGCCTGTCAAGTTTTTACTGGTTTTATGATAGTGACATGTTAATGAAGATACATTGAATGTACATTATAGCCTATGTCACATTTTGAAATCCAAACTTATTAGACGTGAATCAGCTTCGTAGAATAGATTGTGTTTAACTGTCCTTTTCTATATCTTTCCTCTGTCCTACCCTCTCTGCTGCCACGCTGTTTTAGCAGTCCCTAACTCAACCATGAAACCTATATTAGTGTTTCCAGTTCCACCCCTTGGACAATATCCCGATGTAGATCAAACCATCACAGCTGGACATGCTAGCCACGTGGAGTGAAGAAGGGCTAACCTCATTCGGTATCAAGCATAACAGCCTTTCATGGGAGCCCTCCGACGCTTTGAAGTTGAGTTCCCTAGATTTTCGCACAGCAGTCTGACTGATTTACGGTTTTTCCTGCACTCTCTCTGTACCTCTGTAGAGAACTTTGTGGCCTGCCAAACATCAAAATGATGTAGCCTCTTACAGCTTTGTGCTTAATTAATTAGTATCTTCACTTGTCTGTTGACATGTTGATAATGCTATTTGTGGTCGATAAGGCCAAAAACAGGAGGGGGAAGACATTGAGAGTCATTCAAACTTATTAGACAAATGTTTGCCAAATGCTAAAAACATAGAGCATTTTCTTCCAATAATGTGATGTGCCTCAAAGTCATGGGCTAATGCGTTCAAACCACTTTACCAGTACATTCGAACGGTGCTCCCATCTCCCCTTCCGCCCCCAGTGTTCCGTCCCACCACGTGGCTGGAGGTGGGGTGGGCGTGGGTTCCCTTGCCGCTCTACTGTCCGGCCCCTCTCCGGCACCGATGCCTGGGTAGGGGGGTCCCCGGGGTTTGGGGGGCTGGTGGGGACGGGGCGGCTTGGTTTGGGGGGTGGGGGGGATACGGGTGGCTGGGTGGGGGGTGGCTGGGGCTGGGTTGTGGTGGGTGGGGGGCCGGGGGGTATTGGGGGGGGGAGGCTATGGGCCGGTGGGGTGGGGGGCGCTCCTGGCTCCTGGGTTCGCTCTACAGCCGGTGGCCCCTCCGGCCGGGGGTTGGGCTCCCCTCTTTGGTGGAGGTTTTCATGCATGCCAGATCCACCACACCAGCATCTATCGAAATTCAAACACAATCTGCTTCTTCCTCTGGTCGTTGAATCGGTGGAGGCTGATGTCTGTGGATCTCACTCTGCTTCAGCTATCCTTCCTTCTTTTCCTCACTCAGTCTTTCCTTTGGTCTCTTGAGGTCTTCCTAATTTATTGGAATTTAGATGTTTCTGGGGTTGGTGAAAGAAAGAAAGTTGGTACCACGGTGGGTAGTAGGTGATGTCTGGTCGGTGCTGGATTTCACTTTTCTTTTTTTTCTTTGGTCCTTCCTCGGGTCTCCTGAAAACTTCACGACTCTAGCTGGATTCTGAAGTATTCGGTTTAGGTGAACGGTATGGGATTTTTAATAGGTTTTAGGTGAATTAATGAGTACATACTCACACACACGCACGCATGCACACACACACCCGCACATGCACATACTCACGCACATACAAAAAAAAATAAAAAATAAAATAAAAGAGAGCAATGATGATGACATGTCAAATCGGTAAGATTACCAAATGAACAATACTGAGCTCTCTCTCTCAAAAAAAAAAATGTTAAAACAAAAAACAGAGACGCTCAAATGACTTTACTTTCCACACTTCCGCAGTTCACAATAGAATAGAATAGAATATATAATATCACTCCTGGAAATCGATGCTAATTTCCCATTAGCATGTCACTGGGATTTTACTTTGACTTCAGCATTAGCACTGGCAATGTTTTTAAAATGACGCATATCTTGTATTTACACATAATGTAAACGTGTAATTACTTTTGTTGTGTGTTTAGATTTAGAGTAAGCTCCAATTGGGGTGTCATTAAATAACTTAAAGCATGCTCAGGGAAGGTAGTTATTGTACATGAAAGATTATTATTATATAAATATCAATATCAACGTCATTCATAAAATTGATAAATAAATGGTTAAAAAAAATGTTTTATATAATAGGTAGATCTTTTTGACTTGGTCATTTTATAAGTAGCTCGCATGCTGAAAGTGTCTGATTTCATTGAACCTTTATTTAGCCAGGAGTTACAGTAATTTTTCTCACGGTGATTCCTGGCAAAGACTGCTGTAATTGTCGATGCTATGTCGTGTGTTGTAGTAAAGGACGCTTTAAAAAAAATAATTCGACATTTCCAAGCTTACTCAATACTCTGTGGACCGTGGGAGCAAAGCCTGATAGCTTTACATCTTAAATTAATAAAACCACTTCAGTGGAAATACCAGTGTGAAAAAAAATAGACAGATAAAGCCCAACTTTATCTTTACGTGGCACTGCTGCCTTTGTGATCAAGGTGATCAACACCATTCATGCTTAAACGTGTTAATGTTGCGTGTTGAGGGGGATAGGCCTCCTAGTGCTAATTTTGGGTCAATGAGTTCCAAAAACTCTTGCTGTGTTGCCGGTCTTGGTGCAAGTGAAGCATGAACAGATGATGTCATAGTGCCCCTGCATGACACCCACCCAACCACCAAAAGCCTCCACTCAGCCTGTTGGGGGATGTTGCTATACTAGCCTATAGTGAAGCCCGCTTCTTTCAGTGAACACACTCATATCAATACAAAGCCACACAATTAGGTATATCAAAGTTGGGATTTTTCAGTGAGAAAGAAGTTCCCACTGACTATTTATTATAGTTATTAACACTGGTGTTAATAATTATGCAATCCTTTTTAACAATAGTTATTGTATTTGAACAATACAGATGTATTTTTTAAGCCTGTATATAAAGCCAGCTATTGATACCGATTTGAAATGATCCGTCCTTGTACATGAATGATTCATGAGCCAATTTCTTTTTTGGGGGGGGGGGGGTGAATGCATCAACAAATTTCAATTAAAGACAAATCTTTTTTCAATAGACCCACTGATCTGCTTGCATACTCTTCCACACCCACACATCTCGAGAACAGGACATAAAACAGAAACACTCTGTAACATCTGGCTTTTATCCTGTTCTGGTTTTATTGCAAGGCAACTTAACACGAAATAAGTGTTGGTGGGGGTGGTAGCCCAGATGTATACTTGGTGAATGTCTGAACAGTGCTACACCGTTAACACCCACATCTACGTATGTTTGATTCTTTAGTATGTCTCTTTTCTAGACAATAGAACCCAGATTCCAAACGCAGACACGGCGCTAGGCCATACACTTATCACGCACTGTGTGTAGGGCATCAATTGCCTGGAGGGGGCACCAAAAAAAAATCAAGCTCGTAAAAATTCATAATAATAGTAATTATAATAATGTCACTGTGTAATGTTTAAAATGAAATTTTGGAAAGCATACATTTTGTGTTCCTTTTCTTTTGCCCTTATTGAGTGAAATTAAGAAATTAAATATATTTCTTGGACGTATGCGGAGCTAAAGGCAAAGGCCGAGAGTGCCTAGTGCGTAGTCGGGATCGCTGGTTCGTCCCCAGACTCGGGGGCCTCGAGTAAATTTGCGATCCTCTCCTAGAGCCCATATTGAGTGAAATTAAATAAATTCTTCCACGTACGCGGAGGTAAAGGCAAGTCGAGGCCCAACGAAGCGGGGCCGAGAGCGCCCATTGCGTAACAGGTGTTGTGCCAATGTACTTAGCCCCGAAAGAAATCGCGGGATTACTACGGCCCGACTTTTCATTTAAAGGCACGAACAACATGCTTATATTTCAGTTTTATAAACAACTTCAAGTGCTTGTATTTAACCGATATCTGCGCAAAAGCAAAAGAAAAGCAAGTACTCAAACTCGCGTTTGGCAGCAGACTCAAGGTACGTTCAATGACCACTCACATAGTAGGAAATCTCATATTTACATAGAAAAACTCATTCAGTGCACCAAACAGCGATAACTAGTCCTATATGAGCACATTGCAGGGGGTACGTGGAAACATTCTATTATTTATTTTCCTCAGATGACTGATGAAAATGAAATAAAAATGCTATAGCAGGTCTGATTATTATTCTCTTTAGTGTTTTGTTCATGCTGTTAATACCTGTTGTTTACAGGGAACTTATTCAAAGGAGCTCCAGAGTTTTTGTGGTGAATGTTATGAGAATTATATATTACAAATGCAGGTTTATTCTTTATTTTGATTGTTATCATTATACTCATATAGTATATTAATTTGAGAAACGAAGAAGACAATGCCCAAGAATTAAATGCTCAAATTAATGAAATGTCATCAAATGTTCCATCATAATCTGCTCCATTCAACTTTTTTAGAATTAACACTTATGAGTGAAGGACTACTCTTCTTTTCTTCTCTCCTTTATTCACACAAAGCAACAGAGTTAGGGACTACTCATGACTCTATAAGCTATGCCCATTTGCAATAGTTATATCACCAAATTTTTGTGATGAAATCGTTGATATCCATAGTGAATTCCAGTAGGTCTCTTATTCAAAAACGTTCACAAAAAGAAGAGTCTTATTTTTGTGAAAGTTTTTGAAACATTAATATTGACAAGTTATTTTGTAAAATGAAGCAAAACTGACAAATACTCAGATATTGTAAATTTTTGTCAGGGGTGGGGCACCACAAAGCATTTATGCTAAGGCACCAAAATGGCTACCATTTGTCTGTCATCTTCTGTGAGTTGCTGTAAAAACTAATTGTTGAAAGTTTTGTATCCATAGCTCTTTATTTGTTTGTTTTGAACACCTTAAAAAAAAAAAAACTAATTCCTCAACAAAAACTGAGAATGGGCCAAAGTCGAACCCATTCTATTGTTGCTATGGATCCAGATAAAGGTGTGTGTTTTTCCACTTAACATTTTTCTTTTACAGTGAGTAATGCATGACTGGCATGTCAAACGATGACTCGTACGCTACCCTGACTCCTGACTTTGACAGACAGCATTCTTTTTTCAACATACATTTTTTTTCATCTGGCTTTCCTTTTTGCGGGGTTTCAACTTATTTGACCCCATCTGAATTGATTCTTGCCTGCTCTTTTTTCCCCCCAATCACAGACTGAACGCTAGCCGCGCAGTTCGCTTACTTGCTAGATGGCGGCTAGGCAAATAGCTAACAGGCTATCGACATTGATCTTTCCATCTCGCTGAGAACGTTGCTGAGTTGGAGGGACTTATTTTTTAATCTGTACCAATTCAGTGTGGTTGAGCTGCTGATGGACACTGTCACATGTGATCTGCCGTAACTCGAAGGTACTGCACATTTGGCTCAAAGAATACAGAGGGAGAAGATATGTGGACTTCAACTTTCTTTAATAAACTGGACCTTTTCAAACCAGACCGTCTCCGCCCAAATCTCACAGAATCTCGTCTGTTCTCAACATTGAATTAGCTATCAGTACAGCCACCGCATTACAGCAGGTCGGTGCCATCCTTTAATAACCAGCTCCCCCAATTCTGCGCCTTTCTACATCCTGGTCATAACCTCAAACAGGCTTCCACACAATATTATCTCAAGCCCTCGGAAGAGGCGGTCCTGTCTCGTACAAGTTCCCATAACATCTGGTTTTGATAAGCGCACATTTGGCACGATCATTAATTTGGCAATGCTAAATGTGCCTCCAAAACAAAACTTTTATTATAAATGAGTTAGTTGTTGACAATAAACTAGAAATTTTATTTATTTATTTATTTAACCAACAAAGACATCCGAGTCTTGTTACTGATGCACCTGTTGTTCTTACTGAGGCCTGTCCACTTAACCTGTAATTTTACATTTTCCACAAGGGGATGATTAAAAGGGAGACTGCATCACTGATTAAGGAAACACTTAACTCAAACGAGGTTTCTTTTAACACACACATCCTTTGAATACCATGCCTTTTTTTTTAGTGGCCCCGCCGATCTTCTGTCTCACAGTTTACAGACCACCCGGCCGGGCATTCCATCTCTTTTATGAGCGAATTTTGAGTGTTATCAATCAAATCAACCACCTGCAACCAGGTTTTAATAAGTGGTGATTTTAATTTCCGCATAAATAATACATCTGAAAAAATGTCCAGGGAGTTTTTAAACCTAAGCTGCATGGACTTCGAATAGCACGTGACACAAACTGCCTACTCACAACGTCTGATCCTCATTATTATCTACGGCCATTTAATGAGTCCTCTGCTGTTGACCTCTGTCCGCTAATGTGCGTTTCTTAACATCACCACTTTTAACTCTCAGGGGCCTTCTGATATGGCTGCAGATTCTTATTTTTATTCTTTCTTTCTTTCTTTCTTTCTTTCTTTCTTTCTAAATGTCTTTCTTTCTTTCTTTCTTTCTAAATTTCTTTCTTTCTTTCTTTCTAAATTTCTTTCTTTCTTTCTAAATTTCTTACTTTCTTTCTTTCTAAATTTCTTACTTTCTTTCTTTCTAAATTTCTTTCTTTCTTTCTTTCTTTCTTTCTTTCTTTCTTTATTTCTTTCTTTCTTTCTTTCTTTCTTTCTTTCTTTCTTTCTTTCTTTCTTTCTTTCTTTCTAAATTTCTTTCTAAATTTCTTCCTAAATTTCTTTCTAAATTTTTTCCTAAATTTCTTCCTAAATTTCTTTCTAAATTTCTTTCTTTCTTTCTTTCTTTCTTTCTTTCTTTCTTTCTTTCTTTCTTTCTTTCTTTCTTTCTTTCTAAATTTCTTTCTAAATTTCTTTCTAAATTTCTTTCTAAATTTCTTTCTAAATTTCTTTCTAAATTTCTTTCTTTCTTTCTTTCTAAATTTCTTTCTTTCTTTCTTTCTTTCTTTCTTTCTTTCTTTCTTTCTTTCTAAATTTCTTTCTAAATTTCTTTTTAAATTTCTTTCTAGCTTTTACGGTGCATGCCTGCTGGTGTTTTACCTGTATCTGTGATTTTATCGTTGATAATTTTAACACCAAACTAAAGTAAAAACTTGACCCAATATTCTCCCCATATTTGAAATGCTGATATCGTTGTTCTATGTGAAATGTGTTGCGTTACAATTCATTGATTAGTTTCAAGGCTTGAAGTAAGCCACAAGACGTTGTGCAGTCGTGTTGCTCTTTTGCTGAAAAGAAACTTGCTCAGAAAAGTGAAAATGTCATTTGCGCAAAGTTAGAGGCACTGTGGTTGTCGGGTCTCGTCACAATAAAAGTGTCTTGACAGCTGAAATGTTTAGTGACTTTTATTTTTTAGGTACTGCGAGAAGCGTGTCACGAAGTGACGGACGTGTCTTCCTTCCCTAAGGCTTAACATTTTAGCAAAGAGTCCACGTCCTTAGCCTGCAAGTCATCGGGTTTGACAAGTTTGACAAGAGCGACATTAATCAAAATAAGAGTAGAGATTTGCTGAAAAACGGCCGCCAAGAAGAGCGATTTGTTGACAATTTGTTCCACCAAGAACCATTAACATCGCGACTCCACAAGCAAGCACCATAAGAGCGATAAAGAAAATATACCTGTATTTGGTATGTCATAGCGACACGCTCGCCTAGTGTAAGTAATAGCGCCAACAATTGTATTTCTCTTATTTTACTTTTATTTTAGTGCTAAATGCGTGAAAAGTGTCGGGAGCACCGAACTAATTAAAGTGAGAAAAGGTGCGTAGACATATAACATTTGTATGTGAATGATGCAAGCCTAGAGTTGGGCAGTTTTTAAATACATCATTAAACACGTCTTTAAATGTGTAAAATTATAAACGGAAGATATATCACCATAGTCTCTTAATTGAAAGTGTACAAAAGTTTTTCAGAGAGATCACGTAGAAGCTGATGATTTTGATGAGGAAATGAGTACTAGTTATGACAATGATTTTGGCCTTGATAGTATTACACTGTATATTTCATAGCATTGGCGATTTCTTTTATATATTATTGATTATTTAGCCCGCAACAATCATTAAAAAAAATGCTCATGAAATCCTCTAGGGACTGGCTAGGACTGTCTGCAAATTACCTATAGATGACATATGTGCCACAAATCACCATATATCCAGTATTTATTTAATTTTTTATTATTATTATGATTTATGTATTATTATTATTATTATATGATATGTCATTATGGAGTGAGGCATTTGTGGAACATAAATATTCTCAAAAATAAATGAAAACTATATAGGCTAGACTTAATTTGAATTATTTGTATAAAAATATAATAATAATAATAATAATAATAATAACAATAATGATATAAGAAATACAAATAAAAATTATTTGTTAAAAAAAAAAATTAAGTAGTGAAAATAGTTACTTTACCTGGTTAACGAGTTACTTTTATTATGAAGTAATTCAATTACCAACTCAGTTATTTTTTTAAGCAAGAAACTATAACTAATTACTTTTTTAAAGTAACGTTCCCAACACTGGTCTTTGGTCACCCAAAAAGGTGTACAATTTTGTGTTGATTCAGTTTATTGTTCAACTTTCACGATGCGGCACCCACTGGAATCCAAAAGGTTGCACAAATTGACCACTTTTTGTGTGTGTGAAATGTGCCACTAAGGTGAATGATAAATTATAGGACCTCCCTCACAAAAATTAACAAAGACTGTATGAATTAGAAGACAAATGAACTTTTTTAACGATAAAAGAGAAAGTCATCAACATATTTGATACCCTCAATTTACATAACAGATTTTTTTCTTTTTTTTCTTCTTTTTTTTTTGTATGTGCGTGAGTATGTGCGTAAGTATGTGCATGTGCGGGTGTGTGTGTGCATATGTGCGTGCGTGTGAGTGTGTACTCATTAATTCACCTTAAAACCTATTAAAAATCCCATACCGTTCACCTAAACCGAATACTTCAGAATCCAGCGAGAGTCATGAAGTTTTCAGGAGACCCGAGGAAGGATCAAAAAAAAGAAAGAAAAGTGAAATCCAGCACCGACCAGACATTACCTACTACCCACCGGGTTACCAACCACAATCTTTCACCAACCGATTTCAAACTGTATGAAGAATACTGAAACCCTCAAAATACTGTTGTGTGTTTTTTTTTAAAATCCTATAGCATTGTGGAAAAAGATCCATTGAAGATGGCAGACATTATTTCCACTGACAGGACACTGCTGTAGTCCTGTTATTCATTTGAAGCTCTGTGTTCACTGTGGAAGAATGCAAGGAATCATTTAGCATCGACTTTCTGCACCGATACCTGTCCTTCATAATTACCAACTATGTACAATTCCCTTACAGCAGACCAAGGCAAAGAGAGCAGCAATAGCATGACAATGCACAATTTCAAGGCCTTCAAATAGAAGCAATGTCACAAAGAGTCATGAGTGTCTCTCACGATTATATTGATAGGCATAAAGTCGTCCCATAGAAGTCATTTTCAATCTTTTTCAGATGCACACGGGATGAATAATGAATGCCATAAATATGAGTGAGGACCTCATCTACCTTCTCCATGCTATTCTCTATCAAAAGAGTCTGGCAGTGGCAAGAAAGACAAAGCTGGTGGGGAAGAAGGGGAAAGGATGGGAAAGAATTCCAGACAAATTGAAAAAAGCTGCTGCATCTGGTCGTGATTCTCAGGGAAGGGCTTTTCTTTTATTGATCTGATCTGATATTATATGTCTCCCGAAGGTCAAATAAGCATATTTACCCACTGACTCAAACACAATCAGTTTCCGTGATGCAGGTCAACATGTCATGTCATTTCTTGATTTCAATCTGGTGTTTTTGTGCCAGATGCTCTCTTTCAACAGTGCTAAGAATTTATGAGGAAATTAGAACACTGTCAATTTAATGTGAGTGCAAATGATGAAAACTTTATTTAATGAATCTTCAGCAGCTTTTTTCATTGTTTTGCAGGATTTTTTCACTTGCTGTCAATTGAAGATGACATCACCTGTGCTGAGGAATTAGGTAAGGACCAATTACGGCTCAACTGTTTTATGGCTTTGGTCAGCAAAATGTACCATGATTGGTCACTACCTACTTTCTCAGCACAGATGATGTCATCTTCAGTCGACAGCAAGTTGGAAATTTTGTTTTTAAAGGTACTATTTGTCCATGAAAAATAATGAAGAATAACTGATGAATAACTGTGCATTTAACCTTTTTAATCCATTCATTTGCAGAAAGACTTTTTTGTCAGGTTCTCAGAAACACTATGGGGATGCTGATTCCCAATAAGGAGCTGAATAAAAAAAATATATTTATTCCCCCCCATAGGTATATTATTTTCCTTTAATTTGAGCAAAAGGTGGTGACACACTTGTCATGATTTTGCACTCTGTGACTTCCGAGAAAGCAGTTTTGCCAATCTGATGACATTTCTTTTGGAAAACATGATTACCACGGAATAAATGAAGGGCCTTCACAGACAGACATTTGACTAAATATATAGTAGGCAAATCTTGCACCCTATAATAACAAAAGAAGGGAGTAACTGGAAACTGTAACTTTCCCATCCTGACAACATTTTTGGGAATATCCTTAATCGCTCTACTAAGTTATTCCTCAAAGTGATGTCACACGTGATTCAAGAAAGCCATGTGGTGACTGGCTTTTTACCAATAGGGATTTTATTTTGATAATTTGACAAAAAATGAGATGGTAATTTGTTTCACAAAGCTCTTCTGTTTTCACTTGTTTCTAAATCTTCATCTTTTGATCTGAAATAGACAACTGCTGTTTCAATACTTTATTTTAGAGGTGGCAAAATTAGTGTGCGATTAATGTACTGCCTGTACTGGGGGAATTCCAGCAGAAACATCCATCCATCCATCCATTTTCTGTACCGCTTGTCCTCACAAGGGTCGCGGGGGTTGCTGGAGCCTATCCCAGCTGGCTTCGGGCAGTAGGCGGGGTACACCCTGTACTGGTTGCCAGCCAATCGCAGGGCACACAGAGACGAACAACCATACTCACAATCACACCTATGGACAATTTGGAGTGTCCAATTCACCTCCAGCAGAAACATTCACGTCAAAATTTAGCAGTAATAAATTTAATAATATCGCATGTATTTGTGGAACTGGGGTCAATTTAAGAAATGTGCAGAATTTCACAACTTACTTCATGTTAAAGATTAGATAGCTCTTAACATGAAAAGAAAAATGCACTGAGCTGTCACCAATGTCATAGAAATGCAATTATGCCATCTAGTGGCAGAATAATTACCTCAACACAAATCAATATCACACCATCCACCCATCCATTTTCCTAACCGCTTGTCCTCACGAGCGTCGCGGGTGGTGCTGGAGCCTATCCCAGCTGGCTTCGGGCAGTAGGCGGGGTACACCCGGAACTGATTGCCAGCCAATCGCAGTCAATATCACACTCTTTATTTATTTTTACAGTACAGTACATCTTTTTAATTTGAACTCAATTTAATAAAACTTACTGTATTAAAGACTAAAAGATGCAGCCATATTTCTATTTAAACGACACACACTTTTATGTTAACAAGAGTATGGGAACTTAGAAAAAACATTTGATTGTACATTTAGATATAAAATGTGTGATTATCGTGAGTTGAAGTCATGTGGTTAATTCCGATAAAAAAAAATGAATCGCCTGACACCCCTACTTTATTTGCATCAATTAGTCATTCCTATAATGGTCTTATTACAAATAGCGTTTACTTTTGTATTATCACTGTCTGTATACACATTTTTCATTTATGTTTCATTAGAAAATGTAGTGAGCTGAGGGTGTATTAAAGCGATACAAGACTTATAACTTATTTTCCAGTATTAGATTAGGCATTGTGTACAAAGTCAAAGTGCAAATATCTCTGGCATCTTATTCCCTGAATTTTCTTTTAAACCGATTAAGTATCAAAATAAGAACGTACCGTGGTGAACGCCATTATCCTGGTCACGTTTTCGTGATGACGTATCCCGTGCGTAAACGAAAGCCGCCTTCGTTCATTTCAATGGGAGTTTGCTGACGAAAAGGCTGTCTTCTATCCCAATTACTGCGCCAATTCCGATCAGGGTAAAATCCTCAGCACGTCAGGTTTCATGTCATTCCGTGTGGGCGTGGGGCGGTGGGGGGTGGCCTCTCCTAATGTGGTGGGCAAAAGTGTGCTTAGCACACAACATGTAGCTTGGCCTAGCAGAGTAAAAGTCACTCGGATGTTTATAGTCCAGGTTGGGGACCGTCCACAAATTACATTTCCATAGTGAACAATGTCAATGGTGACTTGACTGGTAATTTGAGCCTTTGTAACATGCAACTTACAGACGGTTCCCAACTTCGACTCGCTATGAGCCGACCGGCTGGATACAAATCTTTGGCGAGTCCTCCGTGGCTATACTTCTTTTGAATTAGTGCTTCTTTGCTATAGGGCGTAATTCCACCTTTGATGTCCGCCATGGGGTGCAATAATTCCTCGTGAGTGGCTTTTTTGTCATTGGCGGCCATGTCATATATATATGCGACATGTCACGATGATCATGTGACTGTCCAAAATGGGCGATACTGTACTAAATGCAAAAATACACGTAAAAAGTGCTATCAAATCATAATCGCTCAACATTTTTTCAGGAAAGAGTTGAAATTAACCATTTCACAGAATAGCTGGTTAGTTTTTCATAAGTCTTGTATTCCTTTAAGCACTGATGGTAAAACCCATCAGCATGGGGTGATGTCAGCTCACACAGGAAGGGGAGGGGGAGGGATTTCTATCAAAGACTGGAGTTGAGATGCTGCTACTCTGCACGTAGACCACAAGAGAAGGGGAGGGGGAGGAGAAAAGGGGATATCAGCCTGGGCTCTGGTTGGCAGAGCTACGGTGGGGTGAAGGCTCACGTCGTCTGCTGGCTAACAGCTAACGCAACAGATCATGCCATAGGGGAGCAAGAATAGTCATTTCCTATAGTGCTTATCCTCATTAGGGTTGCGGGTTAGCTTGAGCCCATCCCAGCTGACTTGGGGAGGAAGGGGTGGGGGGTAATAGTGGGGTACAGCTTGGCCTGCAAGTGCCATCTTATCAAAAGGCACACATAGGCAGACAACCATTCACACCTATGGGAAATTTAGCCTCTTCAATAACATTAATGTGAATATTTTGGGAATTTGGGAGGAAGTTGGCGATCCCCGAGAAAACCTATACACGCAAGGGGGGAGCAGGCAAACCCGGAACTTCAGAACTTTGACACACACATGCTAACAATTCATCCACCGTGTTGCCCATTGTGCAATCTATTGAATGTATACAATATTTTTGTCCTCTTCAGATGAAGCTGGGTGGAAATTCAGGTTATGATGAGAAAAAGGGAGGGTGGTGTAGGAAAAAAAATATTTTTTTCTAGTAATGGACAAACTTCACAGCAAAGTGCAAATATGGATTTGTTGTTGATTCAGAAGTGGAAAGTTCAGTCCCCTCTCAGTATTTACTGTAACTTAAAGTATACTTGGCAAAAATTTACTTCAGAGCACAATTAGACTTTGTTTTAGCTGCATTGAGACTTAATAAGGACTCAGAGACAAGAATTGACTTTTGTGTTCTGGAAATCTGCTCCATGATATTCAAATCAGCATTTTTCACAGTCACTTCAAGTGAAATGGCACTGCTCCTCATGTGACAAAAATGATTTCATTGTTTTTATAAGCCAACTTCTTTCATTTAAATATCAAAGACCACAACCAGACCAAATTGATTTAAGCCCATGTCTGTTGGCCTTAAATGACTGCTGGTGGAAGGGTGGTCACTGGTTAGAGGAATAACGCAGTAAGCTTTGAGAGAGGAGGCAGAAATTCTGTGTTTGGTAAATTACATTACTACAGGAAGGACACAAGAAGATATGAAACAAAAAGTCCAAAAATACAGACCATGACAAGTGACTTGGCCATTGAATATTTGAGTGGCTCCTCTCTGCATCACATTTCTCCTGTATTTCTCAGTGTTTTGTTGTTTTTTTGGGCAGTTATAACTTGGATTTAAATTTAAAATGCATTGTTTGACCACTATTTCTATACAGACACCTAGAGAGCTGCATCAGATACATCACGTGATCCGGAAAAAGCGCTGGCTTGTTCCAGGCCATTATTTTGTGATTAATCTTGAGTTTAAATAATTAACTAATTAAACAAAAAAGAAAATATTTTAAAAAATTTTGGCGTCAGACAATAATTTTTTTTAATTGTAATTAATTGAATGACTTCAATAGTTAACTCATGACTAATCACATTTTATATCTGTTCTAAATGTACGATAACAATTTTTCTAGGTTTTCATACTCTTGTTAACAAAAGTGGGAAAAAAAAGTGAAACTAATAGAAATAGTTCAAATGAGATTTTGACGTCTATAGCCGTCAATGGCAGTGAATGAGTTAATAACATCAGCAACATTAACATCTGCACATAAAACAATATTTACTGGACCAATGAAAACAAACAAACAAATAAATAAAACTCCAAGACAACATGACCCAGAAGTTGTCAACCTTGACATAATTTAGCCCTCAGTGAGAACTAATTGGTGAAGCCTGCCTCAAAGTGTACCTAGTTTTAGTTGTAAAGCAATACATGTGTGCTCTATACTGATTGAATCTTCTGACTTTTGATTAGCGCTTTAAAAACTCAGTTTGCCATTGAATGTAATTAATCCTTCCTCTTTCTACTTTGGGAGGTAAATTTATGGATTAAAAAACAAAACGAAAACAACAACAAAATCTTGTAAATTTCCCCTCCATTCGTCTCACCTCCCAAGGCTTCACCACCCCTTAAAACAACAGATCTATGTGGTAGGTTTAATCGCAATCAGGTGCAGGTTATTTCTTCAGGCTGTTCTCTTTTCATTTCCTCCTAACAACTGTATTCCTGTCTCCATTTTTTCGAGTCCAACATTCAGTACTTAAGTTTTGGTTTTCAGTCGGATAGAAGTACTGTATAATTTGAAAATACTCTTTTAATTGAACAGACAGAAGTCCCGAAGTGCTATTGGTGGAAGTAGCTCCGCGGTGCCAGTCTATTCTGTAAAGGATTTGACTGCACATGAGAGGACAGTCCAAGAAAATAAAGGAATCAATAAAGGGCCGTGTGTAGCAATAAGAAAGTGACCCAGCACCAAATGACTAAATCCCATAGCAGTGGTCTTGGGGAGACAACTTGTAACTCAACATTACAGTTTTTTGCATTCAGTATTACGGAAGTGTGGACAGGCTTGGGGAGTAACGGAATACATGTACCGCAGTTATGTAATCAGATTACAAAAAAATGTAACTGTATTCCATTACAGTTACAGGGGGGAAAACATGTAATCAGATTACAGGTACATTTATTATAAATGGGGATTACTTTGAGGGATTACAATTTCTACGATGAGAGAGAGTGCGAAAGAGGGCGAGAGAGAAAGAGAGAGCGAGAGACAGAGCAAGAGAGAAACAGAGAGAAGGACAGAGCGAGAGAGAGCACGTGCACGGCCGCGCGAGTGGGACCGTTGCTACATGTCGGGGAGGTGGGAACAAACGAACTGACTAGTGGTGTCCTCCACACACGGGAAGTTTGAAAAAGCTTCACGGGAGGAAGAAATAGCGACAAGTATTCACTGGAACTTACTTGGAGCGAAAGTTTGAGCTAAGTGTTCAGCGGCATGCTCCGCGCTGTAGCTTCTTGTCTTCAGGAGCATACTCAATATTAGAGTAATTCAGTTACATTACTTTAATATTATGGTACTTGGATGACGTTACCAACTACATTTTTTAGCAGGTAATTTATAACTGTAACAGATTACATTTTAAAAGCAACCCTCCCAACCCTAAGTGTGGAATGTCTAACTGTTTTGACTTCAAATGTATTGATAAAGTCTTTTGAACACACTGCAAAGTCGTTCCACCTATGTTTGAATGATCGTTGGGTTCAGTAACAGTGCAGCCATTTCAAGGCGAGCACATCGACAGGGCACCTGGACTGTCACTGAGGGAACGAGAGGGGCTGTCGAAGAGCCAACAAAAAGGCGGTGATAATAGGATTAAGTATGCGTCGTATGATAATGTAGGTACATGCATACGTCTGCGTCCTCTGTGTGAAGGATTTGTGCTTAATAAAGAGTTTTAATTCTAAAATGTGCATAAAGGCAGAAAAATGTATGGTGTGGAACAACCTTTAAAAAATATATTATTTTAATTATTTATTTTTATTTATTTATTTAATTATTTTTGTGTGTTTTTTTTTTTAATGTATTATTTATTTTATTTTAGACATTTGTCTCTGTGGTTAGGTGGCAGTATACTGTACCTCCAAGCAGCAACTTTAGGAGGCAAATGAGATACTGGCAGAAACTATCCAACTTCCAAGTAAAAGGTGACACGGGAGTCGATTTCCCGTCCCAGTCCTGGAGAATAGTAAAAAAAAAAAAATTATCTTGTCCGTTCCACTCCCGGTGAAAACGACTTTGTCCTGCTCCCATTCAGAATTACTCCACTCCTGCTGTACCATTCCCATTATGGAGGTCAACTAAAAAAATAAAAACAGTGCATGGAAAGAAAAATACAAATGGCAGCGTAAGTATTTATCTGTCCAAGGTTTTTTCCAGAATGGATATTGAATTAATCTCGCTCCCGTCTGCTCCCGTGAAGTTTTTATCCTGTCCCGTCCCAATCCCGTGATTAAAGTTAAAGTTCACTACCATCCCGCGGGAATTCCTGGACCCGCGGGATTCCCGAAAAAAAAGTCAGCCAGACTTGGTCATATCAAAGAGGGGCTTCAACTGTATGTCAACGTGTAACTTGATAAGAAATACATTTTGGGTTGGAATAGCATTTCATAGATTTCTTTCTGAGTTATTTTTAATATATTTGTGTATGTTAAAGGTCTAGCACAGGGGTGGCCAAGTTCGGTCCTCGAGAGCCACTATCCAGCCTGTTTTCCATGTCTCCCTCCTTCAGCGCAGCTGAATCTAATGATCAGCTCATTAGCAAGCTTTGCAGAAGCCTGATAACGATCCTGATCTTGATTCGGGTGTGTTAATGGGGAGAAACATGGAAAACAGGCTGGATAGTGGCTCTCGAGGACCGAACTTGGCCACCCCTGGTCCAGCATATCCTGTGGCGTGAAAGCCTGAGCTATGTACAGTGCAATTTTTGCACGGGTTCTGTCATAATACAGCCTTGTTATGGTCAGGTGTCTGATAAGCCTTCAAAGCCACAAACATGATGATGATAAGCAGGCATATCTCATCTGCTCTTCTTTACCTGCAACAACATGTCCTGAGCCTACACAGACGCTTAAATGTGTTATTTTGGGAGTGACTGCCTGACAAAGTCAACTATTTGTATGTGATTGAAGATTGCTACAAAAGCCTCCAGTGTGGCAAAAGTGGTATTTAAATATTTTCAGCACTTGTAGGAACCCTTGTCATTTTGAAAACAGAATGATCCGCAATCTTTTTTAAATTTGGCAGAATATTAAAATGCGTTCAATGATATGCATGCTATGTTGTTGCCATGTTAGAAGTTGAAAGGGACCCCTTTTGTGCCAATTCCTCTTTATCAGCCGTCATCAGTACATACACTCAAGTCTGTACAACGCTGTCTTCAAAACAACTTCTCTTGCGCCTTGCAGCAGATTGTGTTGCCTGCCTTGTAGAAGTCCGCTCAATGCGATCATTAAGAGCACAACAAGTTGATAGAGGCTAAAGATGTCTATCTGTCGTGATGAGCCCTCTGATACAGCTGTCACTAAATACAGACTCTTACGTAGCCTCTTTGACGCTGTTTTGGAATTTGAAACTCATCTCCTGTTGCACAACCATCGCCCACTTAAGCTACAAAGCCTCAGTACTGTATTGTAGATTCCAGCTTCTCTGGTGTCACGCATATTAGATGAATGGAAGCCTCGCTGGTCTCGATCTAAGCCTGACCGCCATTAAATGAAAGCATACGTATTGTACTGCTCTGCATTAAATACAATTATTTCTATTTGAGCTCCTTAAGTCACCACAAAACAAAGAATTGCATTTTGTGCAATTTAATTTGGGGTCTTGAGGAAGTCAAGAGTCTAGCATATCTAAAAGGTTTATTGTAGACAACAATGGGAAGGGAACTGAATAATTATCAGAATGGCATGGTGATGGAAAAGGGCTTTAAACATTCACCGAGCCTTTTGTCACTAATTGATGTGGAAGGCGGTCTCCGAGTAGCCACTTTACTGGAGATCTTCTTGCATTTCCTTATAAACGTACTTTGACAGCGTTGATCTCCTGCACGGACTCCAGCGAATCCATTTATGCAGTCTGTGCACCTCAAAGAAATAGAACATCAGATTAAAATAATAAGGTTACACAGAGACACGGGAAAGCCAGGTCAAGAAAGTAAAAACCCTGCCAGAGTGTGGCTTTAGCCACAGGTGCTTCTCGTACTGACCTCGTTTACCTGCTGGTTGAGTACCTGTAGCTATGGCACAGTTTTTACTTTCTGGACCTGGATTTCCCACACAACTATTTCATTTCATTTGGAAGAATAATAGATGACTACAATTCAGCAAACATTCTTTACTACATGATATAGTTATGTTGAATTTGGTCAGTGCTATTATGTTAAATCTACTTAAAATTACTGTTGAATGTATTAATTTTTATGTTGGATTTACAAAACGTCATAGCGTTGAATTTACCTGACATCCAAGTGACTTGTTGTAGACTCGCTAATAGCGGAAGCGGACACCTTCCCGTATACCACCATATGCAATAAGATGGTCATGTTTACTTACTGGCTCTCAATAAAGGATACTGTATTGTGGTTTGTTCTCTAATCTCTGAGGGAAAACCCCTTAAAAAAAATAATTAAAAAAACAGAAAAAAATTATTCAGAAAAACAGAAACATAATTATTTCATAAAACAGGGGGAAATTACTCAGAAAAACAGAAAAAAATAATTCAGAAAAACAGAGGAAAATAAAAAAAAAATTTAACAGAAAAACAAAAAACAAAAAAAAACGGGGGGAAATCAATGAAACAGAAAAAAAAATACTGAAAAAAACAAAGCTTCCCCCAAAAATTAGTCAGAAAAACAGGACTTTTTTTTTTCCCCAAGTGAATGCAATACGCTTCCGTAGGTTCCATATAAAGGAAGAATATAAAGGAAGCATGTAACAACTGTGCTCTATTCCATTGGATTATTATAATCTTTTTTTTTATAAATGCCAGTTCTGTTAAAATCACTAACAGACTGCAGCTACGGTTAACTTATGACACTACCAGAAACGACCTTTTGGTCGGAGACCAGACAGTTAAATGACAAACACCGGCGATGCAGTTCATCCAGAAAACTGAAAACACAAAAAAAGAGCAACAGCTAAGCTGTTAGATAAGGCTGTGAAGGAAGAAAAATCTCTTTCTCTCTTCGGCTAAGTAGCTTGGCACGACAACAGACAAAATGTCTTGGAAACTGTTTGTAATTTCCTTTTTGCTGAACAACTGCTGATCAAAACACAAGGCTGAGAGCAGACACAGATCAGTGCAAAGTTGTGGTGATTATGAAAATATAAATGATTAGCATTGTTGTTGTGTTTCATTGTTAAGATGTCTGTTTTACATACATACAGAAATAAAAGAAACACATTACAGACATCTATTTACAACGTGTATTGCTTTCAGCACTAGTGGCACTCTCACAGGTGTTTCTGTTGCCCATGATAGGCATTAACACAAACATTACCTTAAAACATCACTTAATGTCAACATCTACATCCTCCTTTTCATCCTCGGCGTGGTCAACTCAGATCTGTGTTCTGTGAGGAATGTAGGGCCGGTTCGCCGGCCAGTCACAGGTTTTGTTTTCTTCATGTTAGTTACATGCTTCAATTTCTCTTACATTCTTCTCCCATTCACATTTTTGTGTCACAAAATGTCAAAGAAAAATGCAAAAACACACACACACACACGTAATCCTTTGATGCTGGCTGAAGTTAGACCTACTTACGGCTCACGTGATACAGTATGCTGGCGGTAAGTACCCTGTGGTCATCAGGGCAGCTTTTCTCGTCCCAGTTATCCTTTGTGCTTGCATTTGGGAAAAGTGAAAGAAAGAAAAATAATCAACTTTCTTCTTTTGGCTTCTTGCTGAGCTCCAATTACTGAGCGATCCAACTGATGAGTAAGATTTGAAACTCCAAAAAGCCTTTCAACAGTTTTCTTTTCCAATATTGTTTGAGCTACAAATTGTAGAACACACGAGGCATTCGCACTTCAGGGCACCATTGTACTTGGCAGATCTTTTGAGGTCAAGGTTAGTGGTGCTTGTGGTGCCTTTGACAGATTTGTAATACACTGTTTGTATTTGTGAACATATCCTCCCCTTGTTTCCCATGATCACATCTGCACCTTGATTTCATTACTGCTGGCACGGGAAAAAGACAATGTAGGCCAGATGGCGTGTGTGTGTGCCTGTAAAAATAAAAAATAAAGTGCTTGAATTTATTAGAAGCAGTACGTATGCCTGTTGGCAGACTACAGAAAATATTGAGAAATGTAGTACATAACTTGTGCCGCATCACAATCATGTACACAAACAATTCTTCCATATTCAGTTAAACACAAATCGTAATCATTCTTTATTTTGGCCCCCCAAAAATATGGAACTATTTGAATCACTTGCTATTTGTTGTTGTCTGACAGGCTTCCTGTCTGTCTTCGCCACCTGTGTAAAATGTGTGTGATAGATAGGTCCTAATTGAGGGACCAGACAAAGCATGGCTCTGAACACACCTGCACATTGGCGTTCATCATAGTTGACGAGACGACAACCTTCCCTCCACCTCGGGAAATCCTGAATGTTGTTTGTGCCTGTGCAAAAGCAGCAGCTCAAAGTTCCCGCCCTTTTGAAGTACTTGGAGGTGTTGCTGGCCAGCGCTTGGCTTGGAAATCCCTCGTGACCTGCAAAGGTTGTGATTGGGAGGAATGAGTGGTGCTGTTATTGGACTTCTGCACTTGTTATGGATTTTTACTGAGATGGGCATTCCGTCAGTACTGGTGGACTGTCTGTCCGTTACTGTCAGGAGGCACTTCAACACCCTCCGCCAGCAGAACTTTCACTATGTTCTGCGCCTCCATTTTTGTAGGCATGGGAACCATTTTTCAGAGAGATGTGGACGTCACATGACTATTTCTCTTGATGGACGAGAACGACAAGAAGGGCTAAAGCTAGCGTTTATCCGTTGACTTTCCGCCCAAGAGCGTTGATAGTCACTTTGATGAAATGATATACATGCGCTAGGTGGACATGTTGGATTGCTGATGAAGTATCAAAAAGGCTTCTTTTTTTTCAACTCGGCGACGCTGATACGTGGAATTACCTCCTCTCTTGCCGGTGAGTGCTTTCACATCTGATCATACAACGGCTTTACAAGTTTGTACAATTCGGATTTATTTCCCCTTTATATGTGGTCAAAATGCTACCAAAGTCTTGCAGTGTTTTTAGGTACGTTAGCAACTTAGCAACTGCCGCGGCCGCCGTCATTTATACTATAAAGGGTCTCCTTTATGGTGTTGCTCAGTTATTAAATTCAGCTGTCTATTAAACCGTAGCAGCACAAATGAACGGAACAGATTATTTCCCCCACATTTTGCGTGTGATAAGTTAGCATCTGCTGATTCAGCCATTTACAAAGTGCACCATTGGCTGCATTGGTTCCTCTTTTGGCAGCCTGGAGCAGGCTCAATCCTTTTTTTTTTTTTGCCTCTTTTCGTTGCGGCGGCTAGTCCACAACAGCTGTCAATCATTGTTAAAGTGTGGCGTTTGCCGTTTACTCAAAATGGCATAGGCGTTTTCTATGCTGCCAAAATGGCTTCGCTAACGCCCATTTTGGGACATGTGACATCAACGCCCGGATCTCTATTGATGATAGTGCAGGAATATTAAATTACTCCTCGCTGTTTAATGTAAAGGAGTGGGTTGTCTTGTTCCCGCCTGCATGTTAGCCTATCACCACTTGAGATCCGTCTGGCCTCCTTCTCACTTGCGCTTTATTGTCAATATCCGCCATCTTTCTGGTCACTACGCCTCCCTTCGCTCAATGCCATTAGTAAAGGGACCGTACTCAGTGTTTTTATCGCTGTAATCTTATCACGTGCATCATTGTTTTCATACTTTCAGGGGGGATCTTGTACAGGGCGCCATTCAAGATCAGGCGGCACCCAGCCACAGCGGCGAGAGCTCAACCGGATGCCGTCAGAGCCATAACATTTTCCAGGGCTTTCCAATTCCAATTCACTTTCTTGGGAGCCATACCGTGAGGGAATTTAAAGTAAAAACAAAGATACCTGAAAGATTTTGTGTGCAAAGCGAATAACGTTTACACTGTGTAAAAGAATACACAACTGAGAGTTCGAATAGTTTGTGAACCGAGGCAATATTTGTCCAAAGGTTTTGTCCATAAGATATTAGTGAATTGAAGATCCACCAAGAGGTCCTACTAAAATACTCTGTGTTTCCCCACTTAATTCACTCGAGCAGTGGAGCATCTGAAGCTGGCTTGTACAACAACCAGCTGACTTGGAACATCCTGGACCAGTCAATCACGATGCATATGCAGTATAGACAAATAAACATTCCCACTCATCTATGGATAATTTGCAGTCTTCATTAACCTGAACTGTTTTGGAATCTAGAAGGTCAGAGTACCCATGTTAACTCCACACAAGGATCATGTTAAATCTGCCTGCGATTCTGGTACGATACACTGTTCAGAGAATGGATGGATCATGTCATGTAATTCTTTCAATCAGCTTTTTTTCTTTTTTCTTTTCTTTTTTTACATTTATATGTTACTTTTAAATTGATCTATAAATGGAGAGGACCTTCTGAAATTGATAGTGATTCTGTTTCAGTCAAGTTTCCTTCACCAGCTGCACAAATGGAAACAGTCATGGACAACACTGACACCCCGTGGAAAGAAAGACAAGCAGGGAGAGATTCTCTCACAAATTTCAGAAGCTTACTAGTCTATGTTATTTGGTTTTGTTTATTCTTTCTTTCTTTCTTTCTTTCTTTCTTTCTTTCTTTATTTTTAGCTTTTACAGTGCATCCCTGCTGGTATTTTACCTGTATCTGTGATTTTACAAGCGTGTAGCTTCAGCGGCCCTGAGATTTTTGGCAAGCTACAGTGATATGACAAGTATTTGCCCTCTTTTCAATTTCTCTCTCTCTCTTTTGTTGTTGCTTAGTTTCCCCACTTAAAATATTTAAGATCATCAACCAAATATAAATACAAGACATAAGTAACCCGAGTAAACATAAAATGTACATATATACTGTATGCATATATATATATATATACGTGTGTGCGGGGGTGCGTGTGTGTGTGTGTATGTATATATATATATATATATATATATATATATATATATATATATATATATATATATATATATATATATATATATATATACAGTACATATGTACATTTTATGTTTACTTGGGTTACTTATGTTGGGTTATTATGATATATATATATATATATATATATATATATATATATATATATGTACGTACGTACGCACGCACGCACGCACGCACACACACACGCACACTGGATGGGGAGATTGGCTATCCCGAGTGTTTTCCACTTGAGAATAACCTCATTTACGGTAAAATGGGGGAAAGTAAACTGTTTGAAAAAGGCCATTTAAACCATTTCCAGACTGATATTTTGCAACAATTTATGTCGGATGTCTCTCAAAAAAATACTTTAGAGAGGTAATGACACTTATTTATCATTTAATCAAGTCATTTTTATTAGAAGCATCTTAGTTACTATAAGATTGTATGTACAAACTGTCTGCATTTGGTCATGATTGTTACGAGTATGCTGTGTTTTTTATATGCAGTTGTATACACTTATGCTAAGGAGCAGGTGTTTTCTCACAATTTGTATATTTAAGAATTTAAATTGTAAATGTGATTGTATATTATTCATATTCTGTTACAGCAGAACGTCGTGTTGATGAGACCTGTACTGAGAATGGAGAAATAAACCATTTGAGTGGACCTTTCAGCTTTTGTCCACTAGGTGGTGGTAAAAGCTTTACTGTAATGGGTAGAAATATGATCAGTGTTCTTTTCAAGGAATTAAGATATGCAGAGAAAAAGGAATCAAAATTTGTATATTTAATGAACATCCTGTCACCACCAAAAGGGGATAAAAGCACAGTTGCTCACCATCTTCAGCACCATGGAATGACACCACAAGTGTGTTTTGATTTTTCTATGGCCTCCTAATGTGTTTTTACAATGCTACCAAAAAAGTGTACCACTCATGGCAAAGAGAAAAATGGGATTTTGTCCATAGAACTGGAAATTAAAAAAATGGTGTCTCTTTCCTGGCCTCGCTGTTTTTTTGCTGCGTATTTTCTGTATTAATCTACAGTTGATTATTGCGTAGAAATTGCCACAAAATATCACTTGATGGCACTTAAAGCAACTAATGATTGGTGTGCGGGCTGTGTTGATGCTACCATGTTGGTTGTCCTGGTTACATTTGATCTTGTAGCTGTGGAAGAACACCAAGTGGTCTTTAACCTCTCAGCAAAGTCATCGAAGGATGCTGTGATTCAACACTCAATGCAATCAACATGAACTCCTACTCAGCATGACTGCTGGTCCCTTGGTTTAAAGATAGGCTGCCGGAAATTACTGTATATTTATTAAATGACAAGGAGGAAAGAAGGAAGGAACGCAGGTGAAGTATGGACAGCAATTATCTTGAGCATATTTAGGGCCAGCGCAGCTGATATGTCGCAAGAATTTGGTCTCTTTTTGACGAATGATTAATGAAGGGCCTACAAATGCGAGAAAACTCATGAAACTTTGCACACCCATTGGGGCCTGATGAAAAATGATATTTTTGTCGTATTAAAAAAAAACGGCTCTGTAGCACCCCCATAGAGGTTCAACGAAGCCCTTTGTCATAAAGTCGGAAAGCACTTGCAACTCCCCAAAACGTCCAAAAAAATTAGAAGGAGCCATATGATAACTTCAACAGGAAGTGAACTATGATTTTTATTTGAATGCAAAATTGTGACACATTTTTGTACATTTCGAGGGATTGTGCTTTTGCCCCCTTGTCCAAGTGGATTCATCCGATTGACTTCAAACATGGTCAGTATCATCTCTCGACATGGGACATTAAAATTCTTGAAGAAGAAAAAACTTTCATTTCAGCATTTCCTTTGCCACAAAAGAGGAAATGCTTAATAACGCTCCTGTACATATACCCCCCTCCAAAAAATCCCAAACTTCACATATACATATACTTCACGTATAATAAGAGTCACAACTTGAAGACAATGATATTTGTTTGCACATATAGCAGGTTAGGAACACTTAATAGTGACAAGAAATACCATATTTTATTACATTTGTACTGCGACGAGTGCATTGACCAGAGCGATGTGATTTTTTTCAGAAAAGTCTCAAGATACGTTCTCTCGTAAATATTTTAAGCAGAGGACGTGGCCATTGCTGCGGAACAAATTCTGAGGACAAAGCTGACAGCAAAAACTGAAATTTGGCACTCGGGATTGGTAGATCAAATTCATATTTTCTCAAAAAAGTGTTAAGAATTTCTTGATGCTAAAACACGAAGTTTGAGAGTTTTCGCCAGAAGCTGTTGCTGTGGCAACACGCTGTTGGCCCAAAAAAGCAATGCTGTTTTTGTTGACCTTGATTTTATTTTGAAGGAAAAAAATACTGTTTATATGTTTGACATGTAATAAAAACAAAAAGTATTGCTGTCGAAGATCAATTTTTACTTGCATCTTTTCACAAAACCCTCGATTTCTCCGTTTATTTTTATTTATTTTTTCCAAAAACAGGATTTTCGGTTCAACTCGCCTCTCTTCTACCGCTGATTACTCAATAATGACAAATGCTAGAGACAAACTACAGCAAAGATGATGGTTTAAGGCAGCTTTCTTTCGGTAGGTGCCATGTTTATATACCCATTGAACACAATATTCTGTAGGCCGTCAAAAATGTGTTCAAATCCTGTAAAATGGCTGGCACTGAGGGGATGGCAGCGCTGCAAAATGGCTGGCATTCAATCAGTTAAATGTTATTATAGATTGTAGGTTGTTTAAATGCATTGCTGTTGTGTCCAAAAGCACAATATTGTGTGTTTTTTTTAGTAAGAGCTCTCTTTTTTTTTTTTTTTTACAATATTGTGACTTTTTTTTTTTAATCACCAACCTCCCCCAAACATCACCTCGTATCGTGATGTTTGGATTTCGTTACATCCCTATTCATAATTGCACTGAACATCCGTTGACAAATTGTCTCTCTCATCGCAGTAAAGCCATGCCATCCAATTTTGTAGGGAGGAGAATCACCGGATCGGTGGTGTAAATTCCGCTTCTGGGCTCTGGCATGGCCGCATGTGGTGGCTTCGAATTGCTTTGTTAATGTAGCAAACAATTTCTCGCCATCTCTGCGAGATAGCATCGGGGGCTCGACTGTCACGACATCATTTGAATTCCATGCATCCTCATCCATTTCAAAATCCATACCGTCGCGTGTCATGCCTCTCAACATGCCGCTCCAAAGCAGGAGTACAGTGAACAGGCCAGGCGAGCCGATGAGAAAGGTCAGTAATTAGAACAAATTTCACCGCACTTAGGTGGGTGTGACGATCAGTGGTACCTTAGCCTTAATTGTCCAAAGAATAAACAGCTCTAAATTCCAGGGCGCACCAATGTAACATCCAAGGTTTAGGGCTGCCATTTTCAAATGGCAGACCGCAGTCCGGTTCTGGACTGAGTATAGGTCACGAATGGATCCAGAGTAAAAAATAAATAAATAAACTACTATATGCGCGCCATCACGTGGCATTTCCTCACACATCACAAGCACATCCTCGTGAGTATCATGGGTGATGGAGCATCATCCCAGTGGACTTTCACCAAGTGGCAGGGTTCAACCTGGACTGGTCCCCATTCACAGCATTCTATAGAGCAACTTATTTGTTTTTCAATTATTGGTATTATTGATTCACTAAAGGAAAGGTAGATGCCGGGTCCTTTGGGTCCACTCTCTGCACACCCCTGGTTTAGCAAACAACTGGGCCAGTACTTCACTATGCGCCAGATAGCGTTGAATAGATTTTATTTTCTTATTAAATGCAGTAAAAACAACAACAACAACACTATATACGATTATATGTTTACTTGGGTTATCTTTGTCTGATATTAACATTTTCGTGGGGAAATTATGCAAAACAGAATGAATTTGAGAGTTACAGTATACATATATACATTCTCAACTTTTTAAGTAAGAATGAACTGTAGACGAGGCACTTCATTCATGCGAGTCGTTTCAAATGTTTTGCTTCAACAAGCTATAGTATTTGCATATATATATATATATATATATATATATATATATATATATATATATATATATAAAGCTTTTGTATTTGAACCTCATTACAAAACATTAACCCATTATTGTAACCTATGCGGGTGTACTTCCACTTTACATTTGCAGTTATTTATATTGTACGTACAGCACTGTGACCAGGGTGGGAACATCCTCTAAATAGTTGGTGTTGGGTGTCTGGTGATATATGAGGACTGTGAGGAGATAATTCCAAAGCTCTCTTCATCCTGTCAAACATATTGTATCTGTGCATAAACATACTAATTCCAGAATTCTAACATGTTCCTTTAACCTCAATATAAATAGCTCAAAATCTGCAATACCTCCCCCCTCCTCCTTTTTTTCTCTCCATGGTATTAACCCCTGCCTGAAAAAAGAGGTCAGACCCAGCAAGAATATCCCTGCGACAGTGACCTGCCATATGCTGAGAGAATGTGGAATGCGTTCTCTGTCCTTTTTTTTTTTGCTCCAGATCTATTACCTCCTGTCATTTTCTCCATGCAGAAAAAAAAATCTGTCACCTTCACCAGGTACACTACAAGGACATCTATTATTCACTCGACATGTTTCTACACGCCCAAAAATATAGAACAAGAGGGGGGGGGGGGGGGGGGGGGCTTTACATTGCACATTCAGGGGGAAAAGCTGCTATTTTGTATTATGCTATTTAGTTGTTTTATCCTTAAACTACCACAAATTTGACTGACATTAACAGGCTACAGGAAAACTGCAGAACTAAGAACTGCTGCATTACCCACAGCAAATGCAATGAGACAGCTTTCTGTTGTGTGTGCATGAGATTAACTCAAAAGTAGCGTTGCAAAATTGTGAGAAAAGTGAAAACTAACAAAGTTCCAATTTGCTATGTCCACGGATAGTTTTCAAATGTACATTTCAATTCAGCTATAGTGTTGCATACATGCTGAAAGGTGTACTGTAAAGAGCTAAGAAGAAGAAAATACATCTACAGAAAATCACTGTAAAAATGAGGATTGATATTTACGTGAAAAAAGTAAGGTTTTTTTTCACTCGGAAATTCTAAGTACATTTTACAATTGAGTTTTGAGTACATCTTATTAGTTTAAAAAAAAGTTATTCACACACATATAAGTGCACTTTTGGTTTGCTGAGTCACATTGTATTGAAGGTTGAAACTCAGTTGAAAAAAATATGGTAAATGCTCAGTTTATTTCAAGATGCAGTATGCATTCCCATTTTGTTTCCAATTTGAAAAATTGCCATTTAGTTATGTCATTTAAGACAGTAATATGTGGACGAATATAGGCCCAGATATTATATTTGCCGTTTTTTCATTTTGTTAAGTAAGCTTATCATATCTAAACGTGTGTATATTATAACTTTATTTTATTGTTTTAGCATTGAACCAATTTCCGGTTTTGCCGCGACCAAACTCCGCTGTCTTGACACCGACAGGTGTCGACTGTGAGTTTATCTGCCTTATGGAGAGAGACTTTTATTCTCGCTTGTCTGGTTCTGCGGGAACCTTGACGGTGCAATGTGTTGATAGTTTTTAATCATTTTTGAAAAGATGGAGCCTGCGGACTTTGAAGCCATGAACTTGACGGATCCCGCAGAGAACCCCATATGTGACAAATGGAGAGAGGGCTCTGAGAGTTCGGTGTTCCAACTCGCCAACGTCTTCCTTTTCCTGGGCTTTATGGGTGGCAGCAGCATTTACGGACTCTTCTATATGTTCACCTTCCTGACTCTGGGCTTCTTCTGTGCCACTCTGTGGGCTTGGACAGACTCGTGCACTACTGACGCGTTCCTGTGGTGCCTCGCGATCTTCGCTGTGTGTTTGGCTCAAGTTCTCCATCTTGCCTACAGAATCAGGAGCGTCTCATTCGAAAGGGACTTCCAGGAGCTTTACAACTGCGTGTTTAAGAAGATCGGAGTATCTCTCTCACAATTTGGAAAAATCGTTAATTGCTGTGACGGGGATATCCACACCATAGAGAAGGACCACTCTTTCGCCATTGAAGGGAAGACCGCCATCGATAAACTATCGTTGCTCATGTCCGGCAGGTGATACATTCACTTTTGATATAACAATTCCACATGTTTGTTTACAAGCAATTCATGTTGCTTTTGAGAGCAAACCAACCATAAACACGTTTGGGTTTTTGGTATTCGATAAAATAACTTATTTATATAAGTACGTTTATTTATATATGTTTTATTTGATTTCATATAATTGATTTAACACAATTTTACTTTAGGCTATATTAATGTATTGTATATATTTTTTCCACCCAGATATGGCAATAGAGAATAGATTTTCATTTGCAATGTGGTTCTGGCAGAGTAAAACAAATTAAAGTAAAAGCAAATGCAAATACATATACAACACACTGTACAGTGTGATAGAACGTTTAACATTGCTTTAAAAAAAAAAATCAGAACACGGTTAAATAATGTATTTACATGTTCTTATTGCCCTTTAATATGAAAATATTATTTTGTTAAGAATTTGATTGTTTCAAATTTTGTTACTCAATCATGCCACCATTTTATTTTCATATACTATTTAGATTGCAACTACCAGACTAATAATATTACAAACGTACTGCAACTGACCTGTTCACTCAAGAGTTAAATCAACACAGGTGATGCACAGTGTGTAAGCTGTCGCTCTGCCTGTGCCTATCAATGTCATGTTACTCTTCTTTCTTTTTGACTTGAAATTAAGGGTCAGTAATTAATTAGTTTGAATATAAATATATTGAAGGTGAATTTTCACCCACGTTATGGCACCCACTAGTCTACGGCGCCCTTTGCATCTGCCAATCTTGCTTAAAATGCAAGCCAATCCTGATCATAGCACACTGTCCACGTTTTCAAACTGTTGTTATTTCTTTTTCCCTCTCTATGCGCCCCCACTAGTCTAAACACGACATTCTTATTAATATTTTGCTTTTGTGGAATATGAATGAAGTTGGTGGCCACTTTGCCACATGCTGTCAACCGAAAATGACATCACAGTTGCTCAGGTAACGTCCAATCACGGCTCAACTGTTTTCTGTTTTGGTCATGTGACCTTCGCTAACTGAGTCGTGAATTTTATACATACCAATTGGACAAATTGGAGCAAATTTAACAAACTCTTACACATCCTGTATGTACTTTGCTTGTAATAACTGTTACTGTAAAAAAAAATTAAAATGTATGTGTTTTTACCATGCAAACTTCTCTAGTCAAGTCTTAGTAGCCTACAATATTTGTTATATTAGGATATCTCTATGGTTAACTTGACATTAAAGAATAAGCCGTACAAGAAGTGCGCCAAATAACGGCCATTGCAATTGTAGTGGTTCACATAGTAGATTTCCATGCAGATGATGTGAAGTCAATTCTCTTTCAGAATTGTTTCACGATCAACTTCTGATCAGTCTCGGGCTATAGGCTGGGTTTGAGGCTCACCCTACAGGTGCTGTGATTAACTTCTGCATCCCCTGAGATGTTGAAAGAATAGACATCAAATACATCACAAAAAGGGCTGTAATTACATTTGTTTGATATGTTGTCTAAAAATATGTATTTATCTGAAGTCAATGTTTTGCCCTACAGAATCCGAGTGACTGTTAACGGCGAGTTCCTGCACTACATCTACCCATTCCAATTTCTGGATTCACCCGAATGGGACTCTCTCAAGCCATCAGAAGATGGAGTTTTCCAGGTCACCTCCCATTCATATACACAGGCAAAATCTGAAAAGTTGTAATGAGCTTATAATGTCATCGCTGTCGCTCACTGTATTTTTCTGTCTTCAGGTCTCCTTATCAGCTGATAACCCATGTACATATGTGGCATGGAGGAGGAAGAAACTCTACCTTCTTTTTGCTAAACACCGCTACATAGCCAGGATCTTTGCCCTGGTTGTGAGGAATGACATTGCAGAGAAGCTGTACTCCCTTAACGACAGCGCGTTCAACTGCTCTGGGCATCGCTATGATCTCCGCTTACCAAGTTACTGTCACATGCCGGGGACTGAATTAGAAAAAACAGATGTCCCAGTGCAGATTGAAATGTCTGCTTGACCACGCAAACATAGCTTCTTCCATCGTCGATATTTTCTGTGATGTTTCACATAATGGCATCAAAATGGGATTTCTCACTTTAGTTTTGATGCTGACATTCTTACAGATCCAGGGTCACTCTTTTTTTTACAAGCAACTTGATATCAATAACAAAACACGAGTTTATCATTGCAACAAAATTTTGCCATCTCCAATCATCTGGATGAAACACACAACTTATTACTGAAGGCGATGCATTGCAAACAACAAGTGGATGGGGAAAAAAGATTTAGGTAACTTTATTATGTATTTTTCTTGTATAGGTTAAATGTTACATTAAACAAAATGTATGATATGTAAAAAGTGCTACTGCAAATGGCTGTTCATTATATATTCCATACGTGTTGAGTAATTTTGGCACAATTCTTTATTTGCTTTAGCTAAACATCTTAAACTTAATATTGTAGCCAAGGGTTATGGTGTATTGGTTTTGTTATTGTTATTTATGTGTTGATTATTTAATAAAAAAAAATTTTTGCTTATCCATTCTCTAGGTTTATTTGGGGGATTGCCTATATGTCCCCTCTTGTACAGACATTCAGAGTATCTCGCACCTTTCTTTTTTTATGCATTTTATTATCAATATTTTAAATGATTGTAAATACAGTAACTAAAAAATATATTTGTGAATTAATTTGGTATAATGGAGCCAGCCGTACAGTGTATGCATCTTGAAATACACAGCAGGCCTACATATGAACATTTTGTTTTCAACATGCTTGTCTTTTCTTTCCAAATAATTCAATTGCCTGACAAATATATTACATCGTCAATCATCATAGAAACATTTAATACAAACCCTTTCATTTTCAGTGAGTTCTCAGCGTTTTACCATTTGGAATAGAAGTAATGCATTTCAAATTCAATTTATAGTTGTATACCCAAAGTTGAGAGCTAATTAGGCTTCTCTGAGAAATAAGAACTGTATCTGAAATAATTGATATTTAACAATATTAACATATCGTAATATAGTATACTACACTGTATAATACAGTATATTATGTCATAATGAGAGACGTGGTTTATTAATAGAGAACCATCTAACGGTGTATCAAGTTTTTCAACGATAATAAATTAATGGATGGCTGTTCAAATGTATTGTGGCTCCCCCTGTCGAAATTCGCAGGCACTGCAATTGCGCTCCTTGTCCATTTTTAGTCTCTGCCTGTCAACCCCGTGGAATGTGCGATGTACATCATCCAGGCCCCCCCCCCCCCCCAATCCCCAACACACACACACACACACACACGCCCCCACCAACACCTCCCCCTACCACTCTCCCACCAGAGTGTTCTGCAAATGCTTTCTGCAGCTCACTCTTCTTTTGACGTAGTCTCTCAAAGAAGTCTTCCCTCCATCTTTGCTCCTCACAAATAACCCTTTGGCTGTCGCTGAATCGGTAAGTAACAAACACAGCATTTATATTCTCAGCACAAATTCAGAAAGTTGTAGGTGTGACAAATTCCACGATGGAAACTGAGCATGTGCGTGTCTATTTTTAAAAGCACCCCGTCCAGTGCCGGCCAAGATCATGCACAGCATCTGCTAGAGATAACGCCGGAAATTTTTTGTTGTCCATCTTCGGGAAAGATACAAAAGGTATATGGGATCATGTGTTAAATAAATATATTTCATCATAGACTGACAAAAATAATCCAACTCTTATATTCCATATGATAATTGAGCTTAACTAAATGAAATAACATCCGAGTACATTTTAAACCATACGTCGGTAATTTTAAATGTGAATAATGTGTATGCAGTATACAGTGTAAAACTTAGTTTTTGTGCTGGGTTGATATTTTCATAAACATTTTTATTAACGTTTCACAGTGTGAAAATACTTTTTCAAGTCCCCCCTGCAATTCAATTTTACAGTTTTGTTTTTCGGGTCCATGCTGTTGTCAGTTCAGAAACATGATCAGTTAACTGGACTTTGCACTGAAGAAAACACAAAAATTGACACCAGCTCATCTAGAACAAAACAACTGCAATTAAAATGCGTACATTGTCAACTTTGATTTCTCTGCATTCTTGACATTCCAGAACACACTCACCTTCTAAAAGTTTTTTTTTTTTTTTAAGAAATCCTATTTGACAATCCTCAATGCTTCAACCCTGAGTAAATTTTCACTCCCACTGGGATCTGTTTTTAACCTCCACTCCAAGGTGACCCTGCAGCAGGATGTCCTCTACCCCTGGGCCGTCCTCACCCCTCCTCTTCACAAGTCTTCCCCCATTCCACTCAGCCACCCCTGTATTCTCGTCTGTGGAGCCCAATGCCACCACGTGCCAGGAATGGGAGAACGCCCACCATCTTCTCTTCCACCTGGGGAATATGTCTCTGCTGCTGGGCCTGCTCATCCCCACCACGCTTGGTCTGCACATGATCCTACTTCGCCTTCTCCTAGCGACAGGTCTGTAGTGCGCCATCATCTAGTGGCATTCTCAAAGCTGGAAGCTGCCATTGTTTTATTTTTTTCAAGAGCTAAATAAAAATGATGTCCCTTATGTAAGGTTCCAACAGATGAGAGATAAAGGAAGAATATAATGGTGGAGGGAACATGTATTTACAACATGTTTATCTTCCACTTGGAACCAGACAAGAGACAGGAAGCAGCAAGATTCATGGGAAAGGCGGTTGTAAAGGGTCATTTATTTAGAGTCTGTTCAAAGAGCCATGTCTCAGAGGGACTGAAAAGGGGAAAGGGCTCAAGTAAGAGAAATAGAACAGAAAAAATATGGGATAGCTGGATTTTAGTGGCACTTTGTATTGATGTAAATATAATATGTCCTTAGAGGCAGTGGTGTCCAAACTTTAACAGTTTGGGATTTTTCATGATTTTGGGGTGGCCCACACCCCTGTATCCTGCCAGAATAAATCCGCCCCAGCCCTGAGCCAATCGCCACATTCAGAATCAAAGGAAGAGTAATCGGTAATAAAATAACTATTTTTAAAGCGGTGTTTACTTGAGGATTTTTAGTTAATCCCTAATATGATATGTTCACAAAGCAGACCTTTACAGAGACAGTGGAACATGGAGGACAATATTTATGCGTCTGAAACTGAAATATCTGACTTCATTAATTAAATCACAAAGAGAAATATTTCTATTTTGGTTTTAAATAGTTTCTTTGCATATCAAGAAAAGCAGGCTGTGTTAAAGTTTTTTTTTTTATATGCTAAGAGCCGCTAGAAAATGGACAGTAGGCCGCAAATGGCCCCTGGGCCGTGGTTTGGACACCACTGTCTTAGAGAGATAGTGTATATTATTTAGCGCCATCTAGTGGTGAACTAATAATTCAGCCGCTCTTGCTCCCCGCTCACACTGCTCCTCGCCCGGTTACTTGCTCACTTCAAATAATATTTGGTAGTAATTGGAGGTAGGCTTGCCACGTGAAGTCTGTCTGAGACACTGTAGAAGTGCTTCATAAAACTGGTGCATTCCATTAGTCCACCACTAACACAGCCCTACATATTACCGTACCTTTAAATTTGAAATACACTGTACCTTTAAGCTGTTTGTGTTTCTCATTTTTATTTCATCCTGACAGGATGTGGTTTCTTCATTGCTTGGGCAACTTTGTACAGGTGTAACATGGACGTGATGGTTTGGAACGTGGTTTTCCTGGTGGTCAACATCATGCACTTGTTGTTTCTCTTATACAAACGCAGGCCGGTGAGTTACGCATTGCTGGTGACTAACCAACTGCATTTGGGGTGGGAAGTACAGTATGTATATTTATGTTGAGAGTTAGAGTCCAGGTTTACATTGTCTGAGAAGGAGGTCACATATCCTCCTGAGTTTTCTTCTACCTTGTAGTAATGTGATGCCATTTTGAGAAAATACCTCTGGTGGGGTTTGGCAAAGTAATATGCCAAAAGCAAAGTGACAGAATCAGAGCAGGACTACAATACAATACAAGACTTCTCTTCCTCAGCCAATGTGCCTTTTTCTACTCTTGGAGGTCTTCAGTACTAGCTTGTTATACTGTTATACAAAGAATACATTTTGACTACCCCCCACCCCCCCCCGCTCTTTCAGATTAAGATCGATAGGGAGCTGAGGTCGGTGTATAAGCGGATGTTTGAACCCCTACATGTGAGAGAGGCTCTATTTCGGAGACTCACGGGTCAGTTCTGCACCATAGAGGTTTTAAGTAAAGGACAGGCCTATGCTGCAGAGGACAAGACCTCTGTGGACGAACGACTCAGCATTCTTCTCAAAGGGAGGTTTGTACGGTTCCATGACTCTGTTACCGAGTTTCTTAGCCTTAATTACTATTAGATGTGCAAACATTACTTTAGAAAAAAGGCTCTGTATGAACATGATTAAGATTACATTTAGAAGGAAATGTGTTCCGTCTTTTTTGTTTTTAAGTATTCATTCTGACTTGTAAGTTTCTGTGCAACAGGATGAAAGTGTCCTATCGAGGCCATTTTCTTCACAACATCTACTACAACGCATTTATTGATTCACCAGAGTTTCGGTCCACTTTAATGCACAGAGGAGAGAAGTTCCAGGTATTCCATTTCTTTATTTACTTTCAAATTTAGATGTGATTGCTATAAAATAAGTCAAAACACATGGTGCGTTCATGTACTTTCATGTTTGTGAAACTGTCGCTTGCTTTTCGAAAACGCTGTAAGCGCATGCAAAGGCGCAAATGTATTCACAATGATTATTGGTGAATGAGGCTCGATGTTTGATTTGTGTTTCTATTCCCAGCTAATATGTGTGAAACATTTACAGTGTGCCTTCTTTCTTTTCCTTCTTTTTTTTTAATAATGTGACTGATAGGTAACCATTGTGGCGGAGGAGGATTGTAAATATATTTGTTGGTCACGAGAGAGACTCACCTACTTCCTGGAGTCAGATTCATTCCTTAATGAGGTGTTTAGGTACCTCATTGGTAAGGACATTACCAATAAGCTCTACTCTCTCAATGACCCCACACTCAGTGACAAGGTCGGTACAATAATAGTTAGAAGATAATGACGAGATCACAACAATTCAACAAGTCTTTTGATTTGTGATTGCATAGCAGATGATAAAATGACTTTTGTTGCTTCTCAGGCAGTGAAGAAGATGGACCGGCAGCCCAGTCTCTGCTCCCAGCTGTCTATGATGCAAATGCGGAACAGCATGGCCAGCACCAGTGATAGTGACGATGTGCTTAATCAGATCCTAAGAGGTGGATCTGCGGGATCCTCTCTCCGTAAGTCACTGTGAGGTTTTGGTCCCCAAACATACTGTACACCCTCTTGTAAAAAAAAATTATTATTTTTTTTACTGATCCTCTTTAAGTAAAATTATAAAATTACATTGTTTAAAGGGAATAAGAGGGGTTGCTTCCACTGGATGGAAGTTGCCTGTGTTCACGCTCACAATGCTGACAACTCCACTCATGCGCACAATTAGACTGCACTTTGTGCCAGACTTGTGCTGTGCAAAATACAGCAGTTCATGTTTCAAAATCTTCCCAAAATAGGTACAGTATTTTAGCAAGCCAGTGTGGAGTGTAGTAGAAACAAACGTGTGTTTTTTTTTAAACTAACCCAGGTCCTCAATCAGCTCTTTGCAGCTTTTATATAAAAACACTAAATGAATCTCTTCCCTCCACAGCTCATTATTATTGAACTAGCACAGCAGAGGTCATTTATGCACTTACAGACATGAAGCAAAATATTAAACCAAATATTTGTATCAGGTGAATCCAATTTGTCAAAAAGAATAGAGGTTGTTGCCCTTCAAAATGCTTTTTACTGCTGAAGAGAGGCTCTTTTTGTTTAGCACAAAGCCTCTTAACGTTTAAATATGGACACAACTTTAATGGGGTACCATCCTGAGAGCTTTTTATATCTACTTTTACAAAATCCACCAGCATGTTGCAGGATCTGGAATATTAACCCACTATGTGCATTATTAGCTATACGTTGACAATGGGTTATCATGTTTTGAGTTGCCCTCAGGTCAAACTAATTTGTTACATCAAATAGCTATTTTTTATGTTGTGGTCTGTTTCTAGAAAAATCACCAGGTGCCAAGGTCTCTTCAAAAATGAAGCCAATTGATGAAGGTATGGAGGATGATGTTTTTGATGAATCTCATCCCTCCAAGTCCTGCCGTCTGTCCAGCACATCCACTGAGGAAGCGTAACCTGGGGGAAACACACACCCCCACACCCCCACACCCCCACACCCACCCCCCACACACACGCACACACACACCCACACACACACACACAATCCAAGCCGAATTACATCATGAATGCCAAGAAATATAAAAGATTAAATAATTTAGACTGGTTTTGTTTTTTGTAATATAATATGCTGAAATGTGTTTGTTTTACATATCCGTTGTCATTGTTCTTTATATTGTGGAAATGTTTTAATTGCGAGTAATCTGTCTAATGTGCCTGGCCACCCATCACGTGTTAATTTAAACAACTAAGGAAAGTTTATTATTATACTGTTATTAGCTGCCTACTTTTTATGAAAATGTGTCTGTTGACCAAGTCGTTTTGAAGTTTGTGGGATTGTGACATTACAGTATGGCTAATAATAAACCCTGCCACCACCTCCCTAATTAAGTGTCCTTTTTACATTCAGCGTGATTCTCACTCAGTTACAGAGGTTTTTACAGTTCGTGTTCTATTTAAAAATTCTATTGGTTTTACAACATTTTTCCACAAATGCGAAACCTAAATCCATATCCATGTCAGTGTTTCAAAGTAATTATTGATTTGATTGATGTTAGTGATTGGCATTGCTCTTTTAAGTTAATAAATAATAATATAAAAAATTCGAAATGATAATAATGGCGTCTGTCTGGTAAATAAAAATGATAAATATTCAATTTAGTTGTAAACAGAGAACATTTTCATTATTATTATTTTATTTTATTCCAATTATTTTTTATATTTATTTATTTTTACGACTACTGTATTGTTTGTAATCGTTATTTTGAGGGAGTTGGAAGTTCGAGAAACCTTAAAAGACTGCATTACCCAGGGAACCATACTAGCGTAGAACGTCATCATAACAGGAAGTATGAACGGGAAGGGGCAGTAAACGTTGTCGTGAAGGAGGGCAGCACAGGAGGGAAATAATGAGTTTGCTGTAAAGCAGTGTACTGTATCAGGAACAAGTCATACTCGCGCAGCGCCCATGGGCGACGCCCAGGAGCAACGTTTTTGAATTTGGAACACATAAATGTATCGGGTAACACGGCGGTTTCGCCGCAATTTCTCTTGGTTGATTGTCCACCTATAATGGAACGGGCGATGGAGCAGCTTAACGTACAGCTCAACCGACTGACACGCTCCCTTCGCCGGGCCAGGACTGTGGAACTCCCCGAAGGTAACACAATATGACGCATGCGGAGGAAGCAACGCATTCCGTCAGTTTCCGTACAGGTACAGCAGCTGCGGCTGTACTGTCAATATGAGCAAATTTATGAGCTCTAATCCAGTTGTATCAAGAATTGTGCCTTTGGCATTATCATTAGCAACAAATAGAGAAAGAAAACTTGCTCTTCCATAAGCAGCTGGTTTGGGATACAATTGTGTTTGTTGTACCTAATGTGTTTTTTATTTTCCCCCATTTCTGGAATATTTTTTGTAAACTCCTGATAAGATTTATTGATCATTATTAATCTTGAGCTCTGTGAATGTCCTGAGCTCCTGTTATGATACCAAAATTGAAATAATACAGTCTAGACTACAGGACTTGCCTTAGTGGACGTCATTTTGGATGTTGCTCAACTTCCTGTGTTAGAAAATGCTCTCTTTTTTTTTTTTTAAACACAAATTTGTTGAGACATAATCACCATTGCCAGTACTGGTTGCAGACCATTAGGCTCACTTGTTCAAGATGTGATGAGTCAAATGTTGTCCCACACAACATGAATTGATTACATCCCTCCCGCCACCTGTTGTCATGATAGCTTTCATTATACAATACACAAAGGTGCTATGTGAGACAATTCTCAAAGCATTCATCATATTGATCAAATACACATCCGTTACATCAGCAGTCTCCAACCATTGTTGCACCATGGACCAGTTTTAGGTAAAGACATATTTTGATGGACTGGCATTAAAACAAATGAAAACAAATGATAATAATTACAAGATGTATAAGAATAGTTCCAGGACTGGTGTCACAAAAGATATTCCAAAGCTCCATTCTCCTTCTTTCTTCATTCTTGCATCCACAGATAATGAAACTGCAGTGTATACACTAATGCCAATGGTTATGGCTGACCAACACAGGTAAGCATTCAACCAAATATTATAAGATTCTCTTTTTGCTGTTCGCACATTTAATATTACCCATTTGATGCAAAAACGTTTGCCCACTTTTGTGTCTTTCATTCTCCACATGCTGCAAACAGTCGAGAACATGTGTGTTGTTACTTGTTTACCTCAGAAAACAAAACACTTGTCCCTCTGCTTTGTACAGGTCAGTGTCAGAATTGCTACTCAACTCCAAGTTTGACGTGAACTACGCCTTTGGACGTGTGAAGAGAAGTCTGCTTCATATTGCTGCCAAGTAAGACCTTGCTAATGTCAAACTGCGGTTTTCCACTGTGCACAACTTACTTAGGCTTAATGCTGGTGATTTGTAGTGATGAAAGGGTGTGGAAATTTCACGTCACAATTATAGGGACCAAAATTATCATCATGGCATTATCACATTGCTAAGAGGGAAATCTCAACTAAAACACACGTGCACTTGAAGCATTGCAACATGGTTGATTTTAAATAATAACATTTATGTAGATCTTCCGTTTTTAAGTCGTTTTCATCCGTCTGAATTGTGACCCCATATATGTTTGCTGTTGTGGTGACAGTACATTGGGTAGTTATATCATAAAGATAATTACTATTGTCTCTCAGAGACGCTGAGAATGCTAATAGCAGTAATTCAAATTTGAAGGTGTAATACTAGGAAATCATGTCTTTCAGAATATCGTGGGTAGCTAATCAAAACTTAAATTAAAAATAATGAAAGCTCATCCGTTGTTAGCCTTTTTTTTGCTTGTTAGGATCCTTGTTCCAAATGCCGTGTTCAACATGGTTTGGTTTTCACACATGGCGTGGTAGTGTGGTATAATTATTAAGTATTAAGCTGCTCCCAATTTACAGTAAGTAGAGCTGAACCAAACCGGTACCGTGCAATTGAAAAGCTGCAAAAAGTGCCTGCAATTTTATAAATGTAGGAGTAGGATACAGTATCTGCACAATAGCTTCTAAATACTCATTGTACTGTATCTAAGTGGAATACTATTGTGTCTACTTACACTATTTTTATTTTTACAAAAGAGTGGTAAGTTCATGATGTGTCTTGACATAATTAATAACTATTAGTAAGTAATTTGAAGTTGAACTGGAAAAGGAATGTGAAAACGTGACAAAGAGAACTGGAAAGCTATATAGAAGATATAATTTTTTAAATACAGCGTATTTGTTTTTGTTTTTTAAACTTAGTTTAGGGCTTTTTGTATCTTTATGCGATTGATGATATTTATTTTGGATATGTATTTTGTCTTGGCATAGCTGTGGGTCAGTGGAGTGTCTTGTTCTGCTGTTGAAGCGAGGTGCCAATCCAAACTACCAGGACATCTCAGGCTGTACCCCACTGCATCTTGCTGCAAGGAATGGGTAAGAGTTTAAATTATTAAAGCTGCTCAATGCATACAATTGAATTTTCAATCGCTACTGCCACGTGTGGCCAAACCATGAAATTGCACACTCCCTTCTTCATGTACACAATGCGCGCATGACGTCACAGCGGGAAATGCGAACCCGAATCCTGTCTGACAACAATTGGCCACAGGCTTGCAGGAGTACCCATTGTGAACAGCTAAGGTGTTATTCTGCTAATGAGAAGATGTTTGAGTCATAAGTAGTCACATTAAAAACATATTGTAAAGATATTTTTTTTGCAACTTTCTACACTGAACAGCTTTAAAGTCCTGTGAATTCACTCAAAGACATCCCCTGATAAACAATAGCTAAGGTTCTGTTTCTTTCAGCCAGAAGAAATGTATGGGCAAACTACTGGAATTCAACGCAGATGTCAACATCTGCAACAATGAGGGACTAACTGCAGTGAGTTGTCAATAATCAACTGGTTTATATACAAATGCTAGTAATCATCACCGTTACTCCAATAACCAAAATAGTGTTTTATTTCAACTCCTCACCAGTCGTCAGATGTCTCTCACTGACTTGACTGTTCATCCTCCCATTTGATTTAGATCCACTGGTTGGCAGTGAATGGTCGGACTGAGCTTCTTTACGATCTTGTCCAGCATGTGTCCAACGTCGATGTAGAGGATGCCATGGGGCAAACTGCATTGCATGTAGCCTGTCAGAATGGACACAAAACTGTAAGCCACTTTAAAGTTTCTAGCCGCATTATTTGACATGCCTTACTTGGAAAATTGCCGTGGTTGACAATGAATATGAATATGTGTCTGTGAGCAATTCATTCAGAGTTTTGTCGTATCATGATGGCGATTGAAGATGTTTCGTTACATGCACCACACAGATCTGCACACAAATTGACAAGTGTAATTCGGCAGACTGCTAATTAGGGCTCAACAATTTTGAAAAATAATCAAATTGCATTTTTTTTTCTTCCCTCAATATACGATTGCCATTTAACATTATTATATATTTTTTCCAGGTCCTCTTCCATGTATTTTATAACAAACAAGCAATAAAATAATCTGTATTACAATAAACAATATCAGATTTATCCTGCATCCTTTTTTTTGGTCTTATCACTTAGGTTTACGCTAAAATAAAGGAAACTAAATCATGAACTAATAGAAAGTCAGTCTAGTTATCTACTTCTATTAGCATTAATGTATTTTGACACTTCGAATTGCAGTGATTTAAGTGTTCACTTTGATAACTTCAGCAACAAAATTCCACCATACAAGTGTGGCGTAAATATTAGACACATTACACACAACAATGTGAACAAATTTGTGGCTTTATTACTTACATTTATATGTTCCATTTTATATGATGATATTTAAGTTTGTGGACTGCACTCCATAAGCATTGAACTTATCTAGACAATGACATTATCTAAATAAATGTATACAATTAAAGACTACATATAATTTGGAAACCGGCTGACTAGAATGAAGCAGCACCCCCCCCCCCCCCCCAAATTGCAGCCTTAGAAAATTGCGCTCGACTACATTGCATACTGCTTCATTAATTGTTCAGCCCTACTGCTCATTAAGTGCTGCCTCCATGATTGAAAATACTGAATCTTGAAGCTTTTGTTGTCTTTAAGGTGCCTTGCATGCACTTGACAATACGCAGGCACTTTCTTAGACTTGAGGCTTACCAAGGAGCACCCTCTATACACAGTATTTTTCCCAGCTCACATGGTTTGTATGTAGCTAATAAGTTTAGTTATTGTTAATAAGACTAGCCCTTTTCCAGAATTTCCTATGTATGATTGATGTGTGTCATGTCTGGTCAGACGGTGTTGTGCCTCCTGGACAGTGGAGCGAACATCAACCGACCAAACGTCTCAGGGGCCACACCTCTTTACTTTGCCTGCAGGTAATATCAACAATAAATTAATTTTAATCTTATATCGTGTCAATGGAAATACTAGTCTCATTAAAATCCTCCTGTGAAAATTTTAAATTTTCACTGAAGCAACCCCCTTCGCTCCCGGCTGGTTTACTGGATTTTTGACAGATTTGGCAAAAATATTGTGTTCTATTGCTATTAAATCCTCCTGTGAAAAATTTCCATTTTCACTGAAGCAACCCCCTTCGCTCCCGGCTGGTTTACTGGATTTTTGACAGATTTGGCAAAAATATCGTGTTCTATTGCTATAAAAAAAAACATTTAAAAGAACGAAGCTACCAAAATAAAGATTAGAGTCCCTTCTTTCATCAGGGAAAAAAAAATTCTATCTGTTTCCGTTTTACAGCAATTAGCATTAGAATATAGCTAAGTTTCATCATTATTTACAAATCTGTTTAAAACACTGGGGGAAAGAGCTTTTTGCAACAAGGCCGTGGTTGATCTCTTATACTCTTCTGCCACCTGCTGTCCGTTTTTTAATAACTGCCATTGCCATTACCATTCTCTTCAGTTCAGAGGCTGCATCTAAGCCTTCTGTATCCTTTAGCATAAAAAAACATAAAAACAAACAAACGTATAAATCCATCTTTGGGAGCATCGTAATATTTAAAACAGAACATATAAGTTTTTGGGAGCAAATGTGATAAAAGATTTTAGTTTTCTTAAGTAACAAGTATACTAAGTTGAATATTCAAACAACTGTGCAGCCATGGCCAAAGAGATACGGCACAGATCCTGCTTTCTCGAGGAGCCAAATATCTTGCTGACAAGAATGGGATCTCTCCTCTCGATCTTTGTGTGCAGGTTAGCATTGCAACATACCTCATGCCCCATTTCCCCTGCTCTGATGTTTAGCGCTAATGTTAGTGCATTTCCTTTTTCTTTTCTTTTTTAAAGGGAGGATATGGAGAAACCTGTGAAATCCTCATTCAGCACCACAGCAAACTCTTCCAGATACTCATTCAGATGACACAGAATGAGGACATCAAAGAAAATATGGTTCGAGCAATTTGTGGGTGGGGTATTCTTTGATTCATTCCTGAGTATATGTTAAAGGGAATTTGTGCGTGTGTCTAGCTCAGGCAGGTATTGGAGCATGTTTCTCAGCAGAGTGACAGTAATTACCAGAGAATCTTGACAAGTCTGGCTGAAGTTGCCACCACTAATGGACATAAACTGCTCAGGTAGGATTTGAAACACTGAAATCAATAGCCGTGCCACTACTCAATGTAATCAAATATATTCTGAGGGAGAAATTACAGTATACAGCATATTTGCATGTCATGCCTCCTTCCCTCCACAGCCTGTCCAGCAGCTATGATGCTCAGATGAAGAGCCTTTTGAGGATTGTTCGCATTTTCTGCCATGTATTCCGCTTGGGACCTTCATCACCCAGTAATGGCAACGATATGGGTTACAACGGCAACAAGACTCCCCGTAGTCAGGTCTTTAAGGTTGGTACATTGTACTGGTAGTGCAGTGTACTGTAATCTGTAAAGTGACGCATTTTCTGAGTTGATGCCAGCTATCATGGACATGCTGCTTTAAGGCAGTGTGTGTCATTATAATATTTACCTATAGATGGCAGTAAAGCGCTTTCATTTAGAGGAACTGTATTGCCAGGTTGCAAAGCAGGTAAAGATGACTAGTGAAATCGCATACCAGGAACACTTGAGAAATATGATTTTGGTGCAACGTGACCTAATGATAGCGGTTGAGAGTCCAAGAGAACCTGCATGTTTGATTTTGCCATTTTTAGTCTAAGAGTATATACTGTTCCTTATTTATATTGCAAGGTTGAAAATAACTGCATATTATAATTATGACCAATACAGAAATTATTGTATACTAGTTGATTAGATTCAAGCAGATTAAATTGGCTGGGGTATATCACTCATTTTAAGTGTTTTTCAGAGATCACATTTTTTTATTATTAGTATTTCGGTTTCAAAATTAGATTGACTTTATAAATAGTTAATACTACCACTATCATCATACGGTTGATTCATTTGTATGCCAGAGACCATTGTCAAATGTGAACTGCACTAATCCATTTATTACTACTACTACTAATATTATATTTATCCACTAATAATACTTGTAATTTTACCTGTTTACATTATGTAACAATTTCCCCCAATGACTGTCGTCTGGTTCCATTTCACTGCTGGTTGCAGATGCGTATGAGACAAGGAGACGCTGTTCCAAAAGACACTTGGACAGCTTCTGCTGTATTAGATGTGAGCCATGGACATCTTTTATTTCACTTTATTTAATTAATCTGTGAATATCAATATATTGACGTTGTTGTTTTTTCATATAATCAATGATCTGGGCTTTTTTATTTTAACCCCTTTCTCTTGAATCTATTATTATTTTCAAACGTATTTGAAAATACAATTTGGATTAGGCAATAGTTGACAATAAGGTCAATAATATTTTATTTGTTTACAGTACTAGCTCAAGTAAAATTGTTCAGCGTCATTCAGAAAAAAAATGTCAGTCAAAAATCTGAAAAACAAAATGTTTTATTAATAATCTCTTTTATTTGAAATTTCACTATGTTGTCCTATTGCCTAACCCAAGGCTTTGTCTTCCTTGATTTGTTTGATTGCTTGATTCTGTTAACTACTCCATCTGATTAAGGAAAATGTAATATTCTTAGAAGAAATCTAAGTAAGCTATGTGGCTACGAACATGCACAGTATATACTGTAATCCAGGGGTGTCAAAATTTATTGTCGTTCAGGGCCCATGTACCCCATAGTTCGAGGTCAATTGGGGCAAACCAGTAAAATCATAGACTAATACAACCATACTGTATATAACAGTATGTTGGTGTTTCCCCTCTGCTTTAATCCAATACACGTACAATTGCAAAGCAACTATATTATATTCAAGTTTAGGTATGTAGTTTGCTTCTTCCTCTTTTTTTATTTATTTTGGGGCTAACAAAATTAAAGCGTTAACTCTGGAGGGAGATTTAAAAAAACAAAACAACAACCCTCAGTTAAAGTCAGTTTTATTTACTTCCTGACTGTTATGGTCTTTGTAACCTGCAGCCTAACTTAACCACTGGTGAGAAGATGGACAAACATGGACTTTTCCTTTCAGTTTTATTTGACGATTGTTGGAGAAATCTCAAGTAATTTGTGCACTTTACGAAGTCAAATTTAAATAGCATATTAGTTGTATGTCTTTGGCATATCATCTCTGAGTAAAATGGCATGCTCAAGTTCCCACCATGGGGCCTCGCAAATCAACCCTTCTGAAGTGTCCTGCTGCTGAGCACAGTCGTTTTGATCGTTTTGTTTAACAGTTGTATTTTACAGGAGAAATTCGAGGAGCAAAGAAAGCTATTAGAAGAGTCTTTGATTCTAAATTTACTTTAGTTATTTTTACAATACTTCAGGGTTTCCTCTGAACAAATTTAAATTGTAGTCAATTCTGATGGTTTAATTTAAAAAGTGACCTTTCTAAACTGACAAATATGGCCTAGGAGAGATAATCGCTGTTGTATGAATCATTAAAAACTTATGGGTTGCTCTGTAGATCAAATGTGATGATGATGATTATTGATAACAATAATACATCAATAATGATGACGATGATGATGATAATAATAATAATACTGTGATCGGCTGGCAACCAGTTCAGGGTGTACCCCGCCTACTGCCCGAAGGCAGCTGGGATAGGCTCCAGCACCCCTGCGACCCTTGTGAGGAATAAGCGGTCACAAAAATGGATGGATGGATAATAATAATAATAACTATTATTATTATTATAATCACTATTATGCATCACTTTACATTAAAGAAAATAACAAAACACCCTGTAGGACAAAAGTGCACACATACTTATGCACTCACTTTTGCAATGTCCTAGTATTAGCAGCATTGTTCCTATATTTAGCAACTGTTTGTTCATCTAGGATATCTATTTTTTCCACATTAACTTTTAGCGACAAATCACAGGTCCTTGGCCCAAATATACTGCTGTGCTGTATAAACAAAAACACATTTGTTTGTTATATTGGTGACCTAATGACAGAGCTTTGGTTTGGTTCTCTTTGGTGCCAGCAATGGTGTCATGTCAGTGTGAAGGTAAATGTGCTGATGTATACCCTACTCCTACACTGTTATGCTCAGGAACGCAAACCCTGCAGAATACAGTATGTATAGGCACACGTACATACACGGTTTAAAAAGTTGGATCAAAAAACAAATCAATATTTATCTTGGAGGTGTACTGTATGTGATAGTATTGTACTCTGTTACACTCAAATAATATAATTACTAATTTCCGTCACTATAGAAATATAATTAATTTAAACATTCTAAAATTTAAAGCGAGTGGATGTGTTTTGAAGACAAATGGTCTTGGTGACAATTTAAATTTCTTTCCTTAGTTCTAGTGGTAATTATACTTTCCCATAATATTATTAATATTCCTTCCAGGCTAATTGAGAAAACACTCTTCACGCATTGTTAAACACAGTTGTCCTTTTTTAAGAATTAATAATGCATTTAAAATTAATTGATAAGACGTCTAGCACTAGTCATAGCCAAAGCCATTGCATTCATTTGGAGTATGATTACAAAAATTCACACCATTAGAAATATATTAGAACCTTTTTGTCCCCCTGTTTATTTGCTAAAATCTTGATTTTAAAATGTGTGGGGTGGTGCTACATGGCAGGAAATCTTCAGGTATTTGTAAATATAGCAAATGTTTCAAAAGTGGCCTAAAATATAGAACGAAACTTCCTTTCCTTAATTTGTTTGCAGATAACATGAAAAATTAATTAAAAGCTAGAATTCAGCAGTGATACCTGAAGATACCCTGAAGGCAAAATCAATTCCTCTTTTATAATATAAAAAATAAACATTCCCTGGGTGTGTGTGTGTTTGTGTTTTAAATCTAATTCACCTCTCACATTCTGCTTATGTTAACAGCCATTGGAGCTGCTTTGGCACTCCCTGGACGAGTGGCTCGTACTGATCTCCACTGAACTGGACAGAAACAGGAACCCCTCATCCACCTCTTCCAACAGTGAGATAGCTTCCCTGCTTCTCAAGCAGCGGGAAGTCGATCACTCTAGCACCACACCAAAGCTCCCCACCTCCCTGGATCCTCAGATTGTCATGGAAACAGAAGCATATGCTGATGGGGAAGACGTTATCTCCATGACAGCCAATCGGCTCAGTGCTGTGATCCAGGCCTTCTACATGTGCTGCTCTTGCCAGATGCCACAAGGGTTTGTCTACTGCAATGACTATCAGTCTATAGAGAAGGCAAGAAGCCTGGCTTTTACTAGTGATGCACCGAATATTCGGCCACTGAAAATTTGGGGCCGAAAATGAGAAAAAAATATACATTTTCGGCATTCGGCCCAAATAAAATTGGAGGTCGAAAAAATATTGCCGAAATAGGATGTTGTGGTAATGCAAGCAAAAAAAAACTGTTGCAAGCAAGCGTATGTATGAATTAAACGCCGGGGTGAACGTTCAGCTGGATGGATAATAATAATAATAACTTATTATTATTATTATTATTATAATCACTATTATGCATCACTTTACATTAAAGAAAAGAACAAAACACCCTGTAGGACAACAATGCATGAGCAGTAGCCGAAAGCTAGCGTCTTGAGGCTAACCCGGTCGATCTCAAATCAGCGGCGAGGAATAATGGCAACGGCACAAAGTGTTAGCGGAAAGCATTATCGTGATCTCCGTATGGTGTGTGCGCCAGCGAGAGAAGAGGACGTGAATGACAACACAAGGTGTGTGCGTGTAGCAGCTGCGCGCTAGCTTACAGCGATCGAACTTACATGCATAGAGAATACAGATATAAGGCTCTATAATTTGACCTTAACCAAATAGCTTTACCAAACACGACACATGGAGTTGTTCAGGATAATTTAGATTTACTTTTGTTGGACATGATCCTGTTGAGCAACAGTACGTAGAGTGTTAATAACAAATTCATGCAGAACACAAAAAGTCCCTTCTCTAAATATTAATGAAGAGTAGCTTTTCTGTTATTTTTTTCCTTTAATAATAATGCATCAGATTTTTATAGATCTTTTTTAGACACTCGAAGACGCTTTACAATGGAATGGATACATTATTCATGCACTCACACATTCACACTGTGGTGGCGGTAAGCTACTTAAGTAGCCACAGCTGCCCTGGGGCAGGCTGACGGAAGCGTGGCCGCCAGTTTGCGCCTACGGCCCCTCCGACCACCACCAAACATTCGCACCTTCCATACACCAGTGTGAGTAGCACTGGAGGCAACGTGTGTGAAGTGCCTTGCCCAATGACACACAACGACACATGACTTGGGGAGAGCGTGGATCGAACAGCCTACTTTCTGGTTACTGAACAACCGTCTCTACACCCTGAGCCACGGACGCCACAGGGTGCTTAACTTCCAACAGATACAGTGTATATTCACTGTTGTGCCACAGGGGATGGCTAAGTCGTTATTTAAAGACTGGACAATTTTCATGTTAGTTATTGGAGTGTTGTTGTGGCCATTATAATTTGGATGTTAAACAGTAGCCTTGTTATGGGTCTCTTAGGAGAGTGTAAAAATGGTATGATATACAATTTCAAGTTTGTATTCAGTAAACCAATGATCTTTCTACTATAACTACTGCTATTATTATTGCATTATGGGAGGGGCACAATTACAATTACTTAATACTTTTTTCAATATTTTTCTTTCTTCTTGCCCTCGTCTACCTATTTATCTCCACACATTGTTAAGTTAAACTCTCAGCCAGTCTGTAATTATACTAAATTAGATCATTAAGTATACCTAATTAACAGCCAATGGAATTCCACTATTGACCCGCCTGCCGGAATAAGATGCCTGTCTTCCTGTTTTTGTTGTTCTTCACCCTGCTCTTGATTAGGAGTCTGGTCTAGTTTGGTCTGCTACGGCAATTCATCATTTTCAGTGTAGACATTTGGTTGTTTCAGATGAGTAATCTATATCTAATTGGAAAGCAGAGGCTGCCACAGAATTGTTGTTGCTGTCCATTTGGCTCCCCTTTCTCACTCATCACTTCTTCTCTTTCCTCACCCAGAATGACATCCCCTCACTTCATTGAGTTTGTCTGCAAGCATGGCGAGGTGCTGAAGTGCTTTGTAAACAGGTGAGTCGGTGTAGGACATCAGACTCCTCACAGTGCCAAGAGACTGGCTATTGATTGGAAAGACATCAATGGGTTTACTTAGACTTTTGTCCTTTTGCCCACCATTCACATTGCAGAATCTTCTTTTGTCTGTGCTTCCACTTCATAGGAATCCAAAGATAATCTTTAACCACTTCCATTTTCTACTGGAATGTCCGGAGCTGATGTCACGGTTCATGCATATCATTAAGGGCCAGGTAAGAAAAACGCAGTCGGAGAAGTATTGATAGTTTATACCTTAAATATTGTTTCTCGATTTTCATGGAGGCTTACTATCTAAATGGTAGAAACAAAATTATTTAATCACTATACCACTACCTAGAAGAAGTGAAAATAAATTTGGTATCCCATTTATAGCTGAAAGACCTTCCACTCTGGTAAGACTTATATGATTTTCCTCAGGACTCATTTCTGCGGAAATGTTTATCGTTGGAATTGGAAGGACATATTATGTTGGCTGTTGGCTTGCAGAACTTAAAGTAGCTGTCTGCTAAACTGTCTGTTCTCCTCTCTGCAAACAGTCTCGCTCTTCCTTTTCTTGCCCCCATCCAATCATAGTTCACCGCCTCACAGACAGAAAAATGATCAAGTGAACCTTTAACGCAACGTAAAACTTCAGCCTTGCTACTTTATTTTTTTCACTTTAAAATTCTTCCCACAGGCCAGTATTTACTTGCAGGGTCTAAGTTTTGATACCCCTCTAAAATAGACTTGGACAAAAGATTTGGGGAATTGTGTGCAGTGGATTTTGGTGACTGCCCGATACAGTTGTGATCTGTGTTTAATATATTATTTGAGCTGTTCTGGAAAAAATCATGACACAGATGCATTGTTACCAGAAAAACTAAAATATTATGTTGAATATAGAATTGATACCCCTTTTACAGCTAAAATAGCTTCCACTCTGGTGAGACATTCTATAAGAGTATTTACAGTGAGTGTTTCTGTTGAAATGTATGTCCATTCCATTCCAATGTGTGAAAAAGAGTCTGATGTTTCAGTATCTCTGGCTTAGGGAAAATATTAAATATTTTTGTGTTACATATTTAGTTACCGTTAGGCAACCACAGGCAAATGCACGAGGCCTCAAGATTTCCAAGTGTCCCCATACATCTAATACTGAATAATGAAGTTTTATTTTTATTTAAAGCAATTATTTTACTCTTAATTTACACGTTTAAAAACCATCAAAATTATTAATTTATCATGATTGTTTTTAACAGCTCACTCCTTTATCATGCAACGGACGAGTCCATTTTCTTAATCAGCAAGTTCAGATTTGATTCAGGAAGAGGAAATAAACATGCTGACCTGAATGTGAGGAAGATGAAGTCCAATGCGTTCTAAAAATCTGCTCCAAACCAAATCCAAACATGCAACATATTTACTGTATATCTAATCTTTAAAAAATCCTGGATTTATCAGTCAAAACGGGATCCAATAAATGAAGGCAGGCTGGCACCAGAGATGAAAGATTTGCTGTAAACATCAGGTCCCAGATTTTAATGTCAGGCTGCTAATTTATTGGATATAGACACACAAACACACATGGACAAAAAAAAACAAAGTTTGATTACCTCAAAAGGTTGTGCAACAAAATATTAAGGATACCATCATTTTTGTCCAGGCCTGTTTAATAAGTTTGTTTTTAAACATAATTCTGTTGAACTACAATTCAAAAGCAATATTTGATTTTCATTTGTTAATTTTGTTTACATTTGTATTTATTTTGGTGTGATTAAAAGCCAAATTCAAACAATATTTGAATCTAAATATACTTTCTATTTGAGGATTTTACAGTAATTCCAGAATTTTTGCTCATGTAAATATCTGTTATAAATTTCATAGAAAATAGTAGATGTAGAAAATGTTGATTAATTACGGGAAATTGTGCAATTAATTAGTTTTAAAAATGTAAACATTTGAGTTGATTGTTTTATTTTTTTGACAGTTCCCTTACAGGATCTGGATGATTGCCTAAATAGCCACGGCAATAACACTCTCCTCAAGTTCGATTCATGTGGCTCCTTAAATTAAAAAGTTTTTGCAATATTCACTTGCTTGTCAGCATTCATATCTGAGCTTCAGCATTGAATCCTTGTTATGTACGGATTATGGCTCACCTGGGAGCCGGCCCTTGTTTTAATTACAGACTTTAACCTGGTGAATTTGATTTCATCTGACTTTCGGTACGCCTCACAGCCCTCACAGAGGAAAAGCCATTCTCTCCTCCATGCTCACCCTCGCTCTACCTCTACCACTTAGAGAACAAAGGCATACATTATGCAAATAGCGCTTAGCTTCAACTCTGTATTACAGAGGAGTATTTCAACAATGAAGCCCTTCTAGGCTATTGGTTGAAACTGAAAATCCAGAGTCTAAAGCAATTTAACGTATTCATTAATTTAAAGGGGGAAATGCTTTTTGTGATATTTGTTGTGTTTTCCACTGCAGCCTTTCAAGGATCGCTGTGAGTGGTTCTACGAGCATCTTCTGGCTGGACAGCCAGACTCCGATATGGTTCATCGTCCGGTCAATGAGAGTGACATCCTGCTGATCCATCGAGGTGCACACAGCCCAACAAAATAAAAAATATGTTGCGACCGCAGCATTGACTAAACAGACGAACAAATTTAATATACAAGAGTTGTGATTATTCTGTCCTCATAAAGTTTTATTGATCTCATACTTTTATTAGAGACACTTTTCATGAAGGATTTTTTTTTATGCTCTTCATGAATTATCTGATGTATTTATTTCCTCAATTTTTCCACGTAATGTAAAATCCCTTTCCCTTGCAATCAGACTCAATATTCTGGAGCAGCTGTGAGATGGTTTCAAAGTCTACCAATGAGAAACTGAAGCAAGGGATTGCTGTCCGCTTTCATGGCGAGGAGGGGATGGTGGGTTTTTGGATGGTGGCATACTGGCATTCATGTTTTTGTTTTGTTTGTTTGAGCAAGAAAATTTTTATTGACCCTCTCAGTTGTCAGATGATTAATCACCACTGATGCCACTTGGCGAGAGATCTGTCTGACTGTCTTGTCTATCTTGCAGGGTCAGGGTGTTGTTCGGGAATGGTTTGACATCCTGTCCAATGAGATAATCAATCCAGACTATGCTCTCTTCACTCAATCAGCTGATGGTACAGAGTGTTTCGATTTTATTGAGACCAGTATGACAAGCCATTTTTTTCTGAATTAAGGTTTGTATCTGTGTCTCTTGCTTGCTTTTTTCCTTCCCAGGTACCACTTTCCAGCCCAACAGTAACTCCTCAGTAAATCCAGACCACCTGAACTACTTCCGATTTGCAGGCCAGATCTTGGGTTTGGCTCTGTATCACAGGCAGCTGGTTAATATCTATTTCACCCGCTCCTTCTACAAGCACATCCTGGGTAAAAGGAATTCTACAGTTTGAATATGAAAAATATTTGTAGTCCATCATACTTTTTGGATTGCACTAGCTCCCTGTATTAGCTTGGTTCTTAGTACTCAACCACAGAGTTAATGTTAAAGTTAATGCTGCACTATTTATGTAGTTGTTCCCGTCATAATCAAGTGTCTAGATTCACTTAAGTGACTGCATGTAAGGCTTATTTTTGTGGCATGCGTGCATTTGACTGTTTCAGGAATCCCAGTGAACTACCAGGATGTGTCATCCATCGATCCGGAGTATGCCAAGAACTTGCAGTGGATCTTGGACAATGACATCAGTGATCTGGGTCTGGAGCTCACCTTTTCTGTGGAAACAGATGTGTTTGGCGCCATGGCGGAAGTTCCGCTCAAACCAGGAGGCACAAGCATCCTTGTGACTCAAGACAATAAGGTACAATAGGTACAAATATGCAATTTTTAAATTTTCTAATGAATGAAAGTTTCTCTTTAATAATAAATAAAATATTTAAAAAATATTAATCACATGCACAAACTAGTCAACCAGTCTGCATACGGAAAGCAAAATGTTTTTCATAAGGCTCCTGGTAAGTCATTTGCCTTTTGTCAGATACCGGTTCTGTGTATTTAGCACTCAATGCGAGGCTGGACTCTTTGGGCGGGTTGCAGGGTTACCCATCAAATGCAGGGAAGTCGTTAATTAATATAACCTTGAACCAACCACAAAACAAATCACATGAAAATGCTGAATGTGAATGTTTTTTTTGGGGGGGGGGGGGGGCTTCTCGTTGTTGCTGTTTGCTCCTTTTATTTCATGAATATTTTTTGATTGAAGGTAATCAGAGGTTTATCAAAGAAGCAAAAGATTTGGAATATTTTGTGTGTGTTTTTGTAGTTCCGATGACAGTTGGGTGCCCTTTACATGGGCAGTAGTACCACTTTCTTTCTGTTGATGGCACTGTACTATTAAGCATGACCTGTGTTAAAGTATATGGTAACAATGAGCCTTGTGTCTTTCACTTGTCTATCTATATTTCACAAAGACTTTAATCTTTGTGGGTGCATGTGTGTCTGTACGTTTGTGCATGCCAGGCAGAGTATGTCCAGCTGGTGACTGAGCTAAGAATGACAAGGGCCATCCAGCCTCAGATAAACGCCTTCTTGCAAGGATTCCACACTTTCATCCCGCCCTCGCTCATTCAGCTTTTTGATGAATACGAATTGGTAAGTGCTTGTCCTTGCCTCTTTTTTCTATTGCGCTCTTTTACAGTTGGTATTCTCCTTGTTCCCCTATGCTGGCTTGTCCCACTTGCATCTGATGTAGGGATTGATTAGCCATGCCTAGCTTGGGGGTGGAAACAGGAGGCTGGGGTCACCTTGAAGCCCCTCCTTATTTAGCTCCATCAGATGTTTGTGTGCCGGCAGATTTAATGTTCTCACTCGCAGATGGATCAATTGTATTATTCCACCCTGCGTTTGTTAGACACGCCTCGGTCATACTGTCATTTCTCCCTTTGAAAGTATTGACTGGGAAACCTGTTTTCTCTCCTCGCACCACAAAATCATTCAATATTACGAACATGTCAGTTTGAAGCAAAATTAAAGGTTGCTTTCTGCATTGGTTGAATTAGAATTGCAAACCAAAAAACTTAATGTATTGATATCTATCCATACAGTAATATATGCTATGTGTCATACAGTACACTCACTGTTGTAAACAAGATCCCAAGCTACTTATACTTTCTCCATTTTGAGGTGTGCGCTGTGGGAGATGTTCCAATACAATATATGTCTGTCAACACTTGGAGCGCTGTCCTTTAAAGCCCGCCCTTGGATGTTGTCGGAGCCGGCAGCTTTATGTGGCTTAATTCTGTTCAGAGACCTCCACACATCAGTCTGAGTAATTCTTAAGGGCATCTCATCCAGTATCCCTGGCTTTCAGTAGCGATTTTACCTCTGCATTCAGACAGAGTTTCTGATTGGGGTGAGTGATGTCAGTCTTGGCGTTGGTAACATCCTCTATGCACTTGGAGATAAAGCCGAGGACAGATGATGCATATTCATCCACCGGTCCTTGTCTCGTAGCAGCCTCTGAACATGTTCCAGTTTTCATGTGAAGCATTGCTAGCATGTGCACGGCCTGGAGACGGTAGGCCGTCATACACATAATAGGAAATGTGATTTGAGAGATCGAGGTGCGGGCAGTGGACGACTGCTCTACAGTGTATGCTCCGCACCACTTCACAAGTATTCACAACCTTTCCATGAAGCTCCAAATTGAGTTTGAGTAATCAGTTCCGGGGGCAATTACTTTTTCACGTTGCGCCAGATAGGTTTGGATATTTGATCAGTGAAGACACTCAATAGTTGTCCTTGAGAAGTCTTGAATTACTTTTAGAGTAACTTGCGGTAACACAGCTCAAGTGGATGATTGCATAAACCTTTCCTTAGGCAAGAAAAATACAACATCAGTCAAAGATACTCTGGAGAAGGTAATCATATCAACAATCAAGACCGTCACAAATACAGACAATTTACAACAAAGTGACCTCATCCTTTCAATTTGGATTTTACTGCAAATCCGTTTTGGTGGTGTCAAGACAAAATCATGAACTTTCACTGTCTAAATACTTGACTCTACAAGTCGACTGCAGGGTCTTTGCAGGTTTCAACAAGCCAAATTTGAGACTTTTTAAGACTTTTCTTAAATACCATAATGAATACAATTTAAGACCCATTTCGCATCGATAATGGGAAAAAAAGTAAGACTTGAAGGAAAATTGGAGGTCCAGAATTTATTCACAGCTCTTTCAACATTAGAATGCAAAACACTTAACATAACTAAAAAAAAAAACATCACAAAACCTCTCTGTTGTAAACCAAGATTTGTTTGGAAGTCAGACAAAATAATTAAATAAAAACAATAGGTAAACTCTGAGAATTTTAGACATTTTTAGGCCTTAAATTCAAATGATTGGATTTTAGACTTTTAAAAAACAACGTTTTAAGACCCTGCGAACCTGCTTGTTTAGATAATCAGTTCACTATCACATATTATCGTCATCTTTCAGCAGCCTGCTGCTAATTCACTGTTGTGTGTTGAAAAAGCTGAAAGCTGACACTTATTGCCTGTGTGAACACCACAGCAGGATCAGCTGCACACCTTATTCAAAATGATTCACACACGCTACCCCTGATAGTGAATGCTGAATTGCTCCCATAAATACACAGACGGCTTTGACATATTACTGGCAATGATATGTTCCGTATAACAAGCCAATCACTGTGTGAAATAAATTTCCCCGAATGCATGTTGTGCTTGTGTGCAGGAGCTCCTCCTGTCAGGGATGCCAGAGATTGATGTGCAGGATTGGTGCAGGAACACGGAGTACACCAGCGGCTACGACCCGCAGGAGCCAGTCATCCAGGTGGGCTCTTTATCTACTGCCGTGACTTGGACCGATTCCTCAAAGAGTTTTTTCTAGATGTGCAAACAGAGTTGTCAGAAAAGTATTGGAAGGACGACCTGTTGTCCAACAGTGCAGACGCTATAAGAGTTTAATTTCATGATCGTCTTTAACGTGATGTTGATTCTATTTCCCATTGATAATACAGTGATAAAGAGAAAAAGTAATTGAATTCAGTATAAAGAAATATTGAATGTGTGAATGGGGAAAACACATTTTACCATAGTTTACTGTTTGCCATTAGCGTTCAGCTAACTTTACTGTCTGCTGTGGTATCCAGTGGTTTTGGAAAGTGGTGCAACAACTCACCCAGGAGGAACGAGTTCTGATGCTTCAGTTTGTCACTGGAAGGTTTGTCTGCGCCGTTGACCCTTCTTTCTTAAGAAAATTGTTTTAGAGTCCGTCTTTGACCCACTTTCACTCTCCACTATCAGTTCCAGGGTTCCTCATGGCGGCTTTGCCTTTTTGATGGGAGGCAGCGGTTTACAGAAGTTCACTATTTCTGCAGTGCCATTCACCTCCAACCTTCTGCCTACCTCCAGTACTTGGTAAACACACCACACTTCTTTTTTCAGCCGATTTGTACGTTTGTTTAACTGTGTGTGAATAGTTTGGATGGTTACATTCCAGCAATGACTGCAGCCAATTTACCAATTATTCAGGTTTTGCATAAATACCCTTTAACTCATTCACTCCCAGCCATTTTCACTGAAGCAACCCCCTTCGCTCCCGGCTGTTATACTGGATTTTGACAGATTTTTTGTGTGTTCTATTGCTATAAAAACATAGACCTACCAAAAGGAAGATTAGTCTCTTCTTTCACCAGGAAGAAAAAGTATTTTTCTATCCGTTTCAGTTTTGCAGCAATTAGCATTAGAATATAAGTTTTATCAATATTCACATTCCTAGTGAAAACACCGACAAAAAGAGCTTGTTACAACATGGCCCTGGCTGATCTCTAATACTCTGCTGCCACCTCCTGGCCGTTTTCTGTAATAATTACCATTGCTTTAAGCCACCTCTTCATGTCGGAAGCTGCATTAAAGCCTTCTGTATGCTCTTGCATTAAAAAAAGACCCATAAAACATAAAAAACGTAAATCTGGAGCCAATTTATTATTCTGACCATGCTTCCTTGTTATTTCTCCCATTTCCAGTATCAACATGCTGAAACTGCCTGAATACCCCAGCAAGGAGATCCTGAAAGACCGCCTCCTGGTAGCGTTGCATTGTGGGAGCTACGGGTATACAATGGCATGAACATCCTATCGGTTGTGCTGCTGGGAAGGGTCTGCAGTCATGTAACTCAAGCCTTTCCAGACATCATCTTTGTATTCACCTGCTGTTTTTGCTGGACCAAAAAAAGGGAAATTCATTCTTGTTAAGAAACACAAGTTGGAGTAGCACATCAGATTGAAGAGAGGAGAGATGAGCTGCCTACAAAAAAAACTCTCCATCCTCATTCCTACCTGCCTGTCAACCCTTTGGGGTCACGCCTGTCTGTTTTTGTTGTGTGTGAGTTTTTCATCTATGATGGAGTTATAATCTAAAGCAGTGGTCCCCAACCACTTTTTTTTTAGGTCATATGTTGGCCCCATAAATACCCCCCCCCGCCCCACACACACACACACACCAGTTGCTTACCTTCCAGAGGGCAAAATTAATAGGGATGGGTGATTACATGACCAAGAATTGTTATTTTTTTGGAGACAGGGATCAGACGCGGCAGAAATGTCCATGGCAGCAGCCTTCCCAACTTTGGTTTGCAAGTTGAAAACGTAAACAGAAAGTAAAAGAAACAAGAAGTAAACAATGACCGAATGTGCAGGTGATGGACAGCCACGACTTGCTGTTACCTTCCCAAGATTACACAATTTTGACAAGATCGTTCCTCACCATCGCTTGTTTGGTTGGCAGTATCTCAAAAGCGACGTGGAGTAAATTAAGCCTCAAAAACACCACACAACAATCCTAATGAATCATTTGAACAAGTGGAAGAACATGTGGAAAATATGATAAGTTTAGCCGCTACTAAGTAGCTGAGCAGCCACCAGACCAAAGCAGCAATCAATCATCGGGTTCGCAAAAAGCATGTACTTTGTTTGAACTGGTCCGTGGTGCAAAAAAAGTTGGGGACCACTGATATAGCATTTACTGATGTGTCAGGATGATATTGCATATGTATATATTGAGAATATATAGTAAAAATTGAGTTTTAATTGTTCAGCGTTTTCTAGTTCTTTGTTCTTAGTCTTTTTTTTCTTCTTCTCTCTTTTGACCAAGATGGAATATTTTACTACTCTATGAATATTAAGGTTCAGATAATAGATGGCTGGATGGATAAAGATGAAGCTGCTCTAATAGTGGAGCTCAAAAGGAGTGTAAAATTAAAGGGACTCGTTTGCTAGGATGGGATGGTCCACTTCCTCCATGTCTTGGTGGTAGTGAAGAAGCCGGTCACAATTTGTTCATTCAAAATCATTGTACGTACATCGCCTGTAATGCCATAAAACGGTGATCAATTGGCACCAAAATGTATGTGGACATCTCTACTTATACTCACTTCAACCTCTAAAAAAATATCACAACAATAAGCCCCTCTATGCGCTCACTTGTAAACAGACAGAGGAAATGAGCACTTTATCATCACTTTCTCTTATGCCAGATCCGTTTTGTCTTTAGGAATAATAATACATGAGATTTATATAAAGCCCGTCAAGTCATCCAAGGACACTTAAGCGTCAAAAAAGGCTCTAGCTGAGGACCGGAATTGTACCTAAGGTGCAAGAAAAACGCATTCCAGCCGATGAGAATGCACAGTTCACACTGCTTCTTGTCCAGCCACGGTTATGAGGACACTATACACTGATTCTTGGCCGTCAACAGTCGCGGGGCATAAAGCGCCAGCTGTGAATTTCTGACGTAGGCTGTACAGCATTAAATGTGGGTGCGCAGGAGCCATTGTCTGTGGCGCCGCTGCCCTCGGGCTTGCCGATGAACGCCATGCTTGCTAACGGCTGCCTGTCTAGCACCAATATACCTTCCCCTGCTCAAACTGTGGTGCGGGGCCTTTTGGCCCTGCACATTTGAATTAAGAAGTTGTTGTCTTAACGGTCAGACACTGTTCATATGTAAATGTACCACACAGCCATTATGCTGGAATGTGACCCAGCCAGTGTCGCACACACCAGTGTTGAACTGATGCTTATAAAAGTATTTTTCTGAAAATATAGTTCATGTTGAACTGACACAAACTACCACATAACTAGACTTTTGAGCAGGGAGGAAAAAATCTTGGCAGTAAAAGTGCTAGGGAGCGTAAAAAAGCTTGATCGTCCAAAATGCCCGAAAACTACAACCAGTCGTCACAAAAATTTGTACGCACATTCCTTCTCATGTCCACTTTAACTTGTGTAAATGTAAACATAATTGGCACAATTTTGGAATTGTGGAGGTGATAAGTTTTCCTCATAGGAACTCTCAATTAATGTCCATACACTTTCAAATATTGGACATCAACGTGTCTCTCTAAATGGCTGTTTTGGTACAGAATATATATATTTTTGGGTCAAAGGAAGTACTGACAAACTGTTTCAAGCATTTTTATTTACAATAGTTTAGTACTCTAATGGACATTTTTAGGCCACAAAAAAGTATCAAACAATCATTTTGTTCCGTATCGAGTTGGACAAAACTTGGTTTAATTTTTCATTATGACCTTACAACACCAAATCCAAAATTTTATGGACACCACACAAGCGGTTTGGGAGATACGGCTCTTCGAATTTTTCTGATTTTGGCAAAAATAGGCGTGGAAGCCATCCTATACAACCCAATATCTCGAAAATTTTCAAAATGAAGGTATTGTTGGAAAGGGAATTCCACAGTGATTCTAAATATACAGTTCCTTTTGGGATTAAAACAAATATTATGATATATATTGTATATACCATATACATATTCTTTTGAAAATTGGCCCAGTAATTCCCGAGATATTGGGTTGTAAATGTTGGCTTCCATGTCTGTTTTTTTTTTACAGAAGTCTAAAGAATTAGGCAAGCCATATTTCCCAAAGCACTGGTGCAGTGTCCATAACATTTTGGATTGGGTATTGTAAGACCATAATGAAAAAATAGACCAAGTTTCATCCAATTTTGAGATGGTTGAAATTGCATGAGGGGGTGATTTCAGCCAGCATGACCCTCTAAACGAATGACCTCTCCCCCCCTATGAATTCATTAAATCAAGGTTCCAATGCGTTATTATTTTTGTCAGACGATGTAAAGAAAACAATATTCTGGGTTCAAAAATGTTATTAGCCTGTAGTCATTACTCTGCTTACACGAAGTCCGGAGACTTGTTTTCCAGTTTGGTCATGTGATGTTCCGCAAGATTCACCGACTGACTTGCCAAGATAATGACGCATTCACAGTAGAAACCTAAGAGTGCCAACAATTCCAGAGACCTCAAACATAGTCATCAACATGTTTTACTTTTTCTATCAAAGCAAATTCTACAAAGATAAGGCGCAGAAAGAAACTAAGTCCTTTCGAATGAAATAAAATCAGCACTTAGTGTCTTACTCATTTGCTTGAGTCCACCTTGAAACCAAATGCAGATTCTTTATTAGTTTCATTAGCACTACTGCTATTAATTGTGTTCTTATCTTGGCAAAAGCTGCTGAAGAAAGCAAGAATGATTAAAGCAAGGAAGGAAACACGGGAGGTTGTTGCATTTCGCCTAAAGCTGCTCTTACTATCCATTCAACGCGGTAGCGTGAGGATTAGTTGTTTTTATCGCATGTTTTCACCACAGCCACAGAGAGAGACCAGCCGGAAGATTAATCAGCGGCCTCAGAAACAATCTGGAGGGGTTACACCAGATATCACGTACCACTTCACACAGTGCAATAATCCAGAGTTCTCATGGACTAAGCATATTCTCGCCTGTTCCCATCACGAAATTCAAGTTTGATATTTCCTCAAACCTTCATCACAAGAGTTAAAAGTGGCTGTGAAGCAACATCATTAATCTTTGTTTTCTCAAACAAGTGTTAATGAGGATGTTGTTCCCCCGCCGCCATTTTTCTTTCGTTCCAATTTCAAAACAAGAAGTTGTATTGGAAGTTTTATGAAGAATGTTTCGGTAATGATTGCTGAAGACAGAATGATTTATGTAGAACAAAAGCAATAATAACACAGCCCGGCCTCTGGAAGGAAATTTGGCTTTACGGGGGCCAAACAGTATGAAAACGCCTGACATGAAGTTGGAAGAAGGTTGCTGTGAGATCAATAGGGCATGTCAGCAGCCTACAGGCCTGTAAATGCACCCTCAGGGCCAGCTCCAAAGATTGAAGGGTGAGAAGAGTGTGGCAGCCCCGCTTGCTCCGCGAGGGGCAACATCACAGCCAATGTCAAACAGAGCTGGAAAGACTTCAAACCCAGAAACACGATTATCGCTTTGAACTGCCGACCCCTCCAACAAGCTTCAATACTGATGCGTATTCATGACTCTGAGGCAAGGCCAGCGCGGGATGGAATACACACGAATACACACAATACACTATAGAGAAGTTAATCTACACTTTAATGGGTTTACTCTTTCATAATGCTCTAGGCAAGCAAAATAAAGGAATGCAAGGAGAAATGACTCTGACCATGACCCCGACCTCCCTTTAGAGATCGAGGAGTCGAGAAAGAAGAGGAGGTGGAGGTGGATCCATGCATGAAGAACAACCCTGAGGCATTTGTTCTGCAAATCCACGCTCTCCTCTGAGTCGAGGCTGCCACCAGGACACACAATGGATTGACCCGCAGACCTTTTTTCCATGATTGAATTTGAATTTCATTTGAATATCTGCACTAGAAAAGTCACATTAACAACATTTTATTGGCGTTAACTTCTTCATGCAAAAAGGTGCGACCCACTACTGCTAGGAACAGACCCCTCCAATGTGACGGAACCTTAACTGTGCGCTGAGGCATCCATGTTAGAGGGCACGCAGTACATAAATCTGTTAATTATGTAGAAATAGGTCCTTCCCGCTGACTATTTCCACACGATAATCTTATCACTTATATTATCACTTATCACTCAGACTTGATGTCTGCCGAGCATCTCTTTGTTAGCAGCTAGCAAGCTAAGCTAGCTTGAAAACCTTCGACCATGGACTCGTACAGCAATAGCAATTTAACAAAGCATTGAACAAATATTACAGTGCCGTTTTTATTTTACGAGGTTGGTTATTAAAACTAAAGTATGTACATTGGGAATACTTAGTTATTCATTTATCAATATAGAAGGAGAAAGCCTTTTGTAGCATGTTGGAATCAAATTTTCATGCTACATAATTATTTTTTTTTTTAGATTGCAGTAAAGTTTTTCTGAGAATTAAAATCAAGCTAACAGCGTGGCGAGCTCTTCATTTGCTCTGAGTTTAGTGTATGGAGCGAAACTCAGATGAGTTTCATGTCGCGTTTGAGGGCCTTCTGCGTCGTTTTGAATACATTTAGTTTTGTTTTCCAATATCTCGTTCATTGATTGTCTGCTCGTTAGATTTTCGTCTCCATTTGTTCTTGTCAGCCCTGTTCCTCGTGTTCCAATCAGGTCCCTCGAGCTGACTTACAAATTGTTTTTATTCATGCTGCATTCGAGGATGGTCGGAAGTCGGACTTTTCCGAGTTCAAACCAGAAAGTGTGTACGGGAACTCAGAAATTCCACTTGCGAAGTCGGGAAAAAAAAGGACCCCGACTTCACCCCCGGACAACAATGTGATGTCACTCTACAACGGCGACCTCTTTGGAAACACAGACCGTAAATGTTAAAACACAATTTACTCGAGTATAAAACTAGATAGCTTTCTTCATTCATAGACATTCAACACAACGTACGTGACAGTATGCCGTTATCTCCCTGCATGAAATTATACAGTGAATTACTGAACTGTATGAAATGCTTATTAAATAAGAGAAAAACGATGAAAAAAGCAAATTTGCAAGAAATGAATATGGCTAATCAATATTTCAGAGATGTTCTACTGTGTATTAGCACCCTCTATTGGGAAAGGTCTGACACTACATCGGGTTGGAAACTAATCAGTTACGTGCAGTACCAACTGGAGGAGATTCAACAAGTAAGCCGCTGTGAGCACATCGTTGTCTGTCTCATTATTGATATTTCATACAAGCAAGAAATATCACAATTACTATCCGCCATTTTGGTTGTTTACTTTTGCCTCGAACGCTTTCAGGTCAGAACTGGAAAAAGACAACTCCGTCTGTAGCAAAAAAAACCTTTGTAGCATGGAATCAAATTTGAAAGCTGCATAATAATAAAAAAAAAAATCTGGATTGTAATAAAATCTGTCTGAGAATTAAAATCGCGGCGAGCTCTTCATTGCTCTGAATTTACTTACATATTTAGTGCTGTACGTCTCCAACAATGTTTCCTTCTCTGGTGCCGAAAATTTTTTTTGTCTTGTTTTTTTGTTTTTTTCCCCTCAGCCAGACAACTTGAGTTGACAGGAACTGATTACACAGAAACTTCAGGATTTGAGGCGAGATTTGCGCCAGTGGCACAGGGAACTGTGAGCACAAACAACTGCCTCCTAAATTGATGAAAAGAATTGTTTGCTTTTTGAACAAAACCCTGCTGTGTGGCTCGAGGATAACGATGGCCTCGTCAAGTATTCTGCCTCACAACCAATGGTGGGTCACACACTACCACAGAAACAGTCATTTACAATGTCTAGCCACATTTTTAGGTGCACCTGCAAAATAATTCCCCATTTCTCTTAACCTTTGTGCTTTCATTTAATAATTGCTCTCCCAATTCATGTCTTCATACTAGACTGCCTGTTTCACTGTTGAGGGTTTTTATCATAATAGCCTCAGCAACCATGAGGCGACCCGGAGGCCCATGACAATGATCTATTCATGCAAATTTAAATCAGATGTCAGGTTATTGCTGATATTTGAAGTGCATTTTAGCCTCCAAATGCTTACTAAGCCCGATGAGTGCCCACATCTCCTATAATGCAATCAGAGGGTTCAAAAGGGACAAGGTGAGTCTTAATGTCCGATCATTCATCCAACAGCGAAGACCTGAGCTGCCATGGGCTTTATGATGGTCAGCAATGTGCATGTATTTGAGTAGTTATTCAGTTTAAGGTGCTTTAAGGTGCACATTTTTCTTGACACATGGTTCCATACGTATAAACATTTTAAAACATGGAAAGAAAAGCGCAATGATGGGGAGTGAGCCTTTTGTAGAATGAAACAAGGTATTGAGCAGGGGAGCTACAATGTGTGAAAGCCCATTGAGTCCAACAGATGTAATCAGCTGGTGTGGACGCTGAGGTAATAACTCTACAGGCAGAAGCCATAGAAGTGAATCTATATCTGTCGCAAATACGTGGCGCAAACAAGGGGGAGAAGAAAAAAAGAAGCCGATAAAGCAGCATTCGTTTTAAAATGAGGTGTCGCAAAGCACATCTTAGGATAAAAATAAATAACCATGATGACTTGCAAATGTTCCTCACAAGCCACGTTTAATATGTTGGGTTCTTATACACGGCACGACGAAACAAGAAAAGATCCAAATATGGTTAAAAAATACAAATGATGCTTTTTTGAGGAATCGCATTTCTTATTGAAACTGACCTTCCTGACTTTCGTTGTGTTTCTTTTCTGTTCTGCCAGCAGGAAAGCGGTGAGTCTTGACAAACTGTGACCATGGCAATACCAGACTCGTTTGATGAGAAGTAGTTGCCATGGCAAACATCCTGCGTTGAAAGTAGTGTGGAGTCAATTATTTGCGTGGAGGTGTTGCCATAGAGACCAGGTACACGTGTTGGTAAAAAAAAAAGTAAGACGGATGAATTAGCATTTTAGCATTTGAAATGTGTCTACTGGGAACGGGCAAAACACTTCTTATATATTGAGTTAACCCTAAAACGGCAAACATATCATATTAAATACAAGACATTTTGAGCACTCCATTTCATGAGTATAATATTTGTTTCCCCGTTAAAAAGCTGACGTATATGATCTGATACATGCATCGCCCAGCTGATGGCTTTTCCAACAACCTTGCAAGATCGCCCCAATCAAGAAAGGAGAGACACATATTAATAGTGGGAAATGTTCTTTGTGATTTTTTGGAAATACTAGTAATATGTTTCATGTGCCTGTCTACTATCATATTTTTGACAGTTCTAAATGTGCACATTTAAAATATTGTGACCGGATGTATCAAATATGACACATATCAAAAGTTATGTGTGGAAGTTGATAAAAAAAAAAAACTTTGTTCAAAAGGACCAATAAATACTCTATTTACAAAGGATCTAAATTGTCTCTCATATATTTCATGGTTCAGGCTATATAGGGTTAAATTAATATTTTATTATCTGATTATGTTCCCTGCAAATATGCACTTATTATTTCATAAAACAGCTTTAAGTGTGTAGGGAATATAACTCCAGCTTCAGTTTTAGCTTGTTACTGGTAATTATAGCGTAATACTACCTTTAAATAATTTTGAGATCAATTTTTTTTTAAATTTACATTAAAAACTTTCAACGTTTTAAAGATCATGTTTCTGTTTAAGTTAAAACAAGAACAATTTCCAAAAAATAAGTTTTGTTTTTAATGTTATTAGACTTTATTAACTCATTCACTGCCATTGACGGCTATGGACGTCAACAATTCATTTGAACTATATTAGTTTCACATCTTTTTTCACTTTTGTTAACAAGAGTATGAAAACCTAGAATTTTTTTATTGTGCATTTATAACAGATATAAAATTTGAGATTAATTACAATTTAAAACATTTAATCGTCTAACGCCCCTAATTTTTTATAATCTTTTCTTCTTCCTTTTTTAATTAGGGGCATTAACTCAAGATTAATTACAAATTTTATATCTGTTCTAAATGTGCAATACCCTTTTTCTAGGTTTTCATACTCTTGTTAGCAAAAGTGGAAAAAAATGTGAAACTAATCGTTCAAATTCATTTTTGACGTCTATAGCCGTCAGTGGCAGTGAATGAGTTAATTTGTTTGCAGAGCATGAACATAACAGAAAAAGGAAATTAAACTTGTCTTTCGTGGCTACTTGACAGCAAAACAATGTGTTTAAATGCAGTTTCCTCATTATATATTTAAATGATGGTGCAATCTGCAGTAATGCTCAATTTTTATTATCATTATTAATTATTATGATTAAGTGCTTGTTTGGGGTGCTTTTTCCTTCTTGAAACGGATTGGCTGGTGATTACTGTGTGACAAGAAGTGGCTAAAAGCAGATTAGGAGCAGCGAGACGCAGGTTTCAAGCTTCAACCAACATAACGCGTTATGACAGAGCTGCAGCAGCTGTTGGACTCAGAATACCTGTTAGAGGCCATTTAACAGCAGTTGACCTGCTGCTCCAAACGGGTGACCTGACATCGCTCATGCTGAGATACACACGCACACGCGCACACACACACACACACCACAGTACTCTACACAAGATAGGTAAATCCTCGCCGGATTGAGTGATTCATCTGCAGTGTCGCTGTCAACGTTCAGAAAACAATTTGAATGCAGAACTTCATGGAATGTGTGCAAGAGGAATGGGATTGGCCCTTTTGTGTTAAACAAGACAAATAAAGGCATATTGTGAATTAACATTTAAAAAAAAAAAAAAAGTTGCCAGAGTCTGTTGACTTACCATTACATTTGCCTTTCATAACTCACAGAAGAGTTAGCTGACAACTTGCAGCAACATCTAATGACTTCTATCTTTCCTCGGCTGAAGCTTAAGTCTGCCGATAAGAAACCTTGTAGCTTAATTAATGTGAATAGTTTAACCTTTCGTTTTGGCCTCTCAGAGAAATGATTGTGGCTTCATAACCTGGGTCATCAATAAAGACTCAACTCACAAGCCATTTCAGAAAGGTTAATAAGTGTAACCCTTTTTCACAGACTCCCTTGCCCACCTTATCCCTCTCTTCATTGGCGCTTTAATGCATGCCCTTTTGCATTGATGCATATATGTTTTCATTACAAATGTGCCTTTTATGAGTTTGCTATATTGCATACAAAGTAGGAAGCGAATGTCTGACTAATATCCATTCTGTTTAATGAGGCTACAGGGATGTTGCTCTTAGGTTTTACATTGATTGGCCTTCCACACCTGTGCTTTTCTGCCTGTGATCCCATGAAGCTTTTTTTGAACAGCCTCAGGATCTAAAATAATTTTGTAGATTTTTCACTGCTTCTGTAAACCGCACCAAAGTACTTGAAGTGAATATCAAAATGTCTTCCATTCCTTGTGACAAAGGATTGCAAGAACTGGGGAGGCTGGTTATCTGAAGCCAGTGCAAGAAACTAGGGCAACTCACCTCACTGATAGTCCAGTAGAGACCAATCATAGCACACAGTTATTGTAATTTGTAATAGCCTGAAGTTTACTGTAAAACGGTGGATGTCTAATCGATGACTAATTGAGACAATGCAAGGAATTTTGGTGCAGATGTTGGTTTCAGCTGCAGATGATCCAAATAGCTCTTACAGGGAGCAGTTGGAGAGTAAGATGAATGGAAGTGAGATTTTTTAAGGGGTTAGCTGTTAGCCCACTGAGCACAAGAGAGTCCAAAATTTTGCTGTGGGCTTTTTTCCATTTCTGTTATTTTGAGGAAAATGAAATATGATTGTGTTTCAAATGTAAAGGGACTGTAGCCTATCAACTGTAATTTCGTTTTGAAAGTCATTTCATCTTCACTTGCCTAATGATTTAAATGAAGAGAAATTTTGACAAGGGGTGCCCAAACTTTTGCATGTCGTAGGTTACTTTTCACCACTTACTGTAGTGAATGTGCAATTACACCTTATTACCCAACCCTCCCCCGGCATTGCACAACCCCTAAACCCATCTGCATAGTGTGAAGATGCAGACAGCTTGATGTTTTTTTTTGCTGATCATTGAACTTAAGCAGAGCGAAGCAAAAAAAAAAAAAAAGATTAATTCTGTGGAGGGAAAACATTCTTCTTAAATGAATTAAATGACAAGACACAATTTTCCACCCCACTGCTTCGGTACTGTGACAGGAGGGAGGCAGATGGCAAGGAGTGAAGAACTGGAGGGAGCTTTCAATCATCCAAAAATGTGCTATGGCATCTTGGGCGTGGTAAGGAAACTAAGGTGACAAAGCAACATCAAATTTTCATTTTGAGACTTCATTTCTTGATCATCAAATAGCCTACAGTTTGGTTTAAAAGGGGTTGGACAGTGTCAGAGTGTTCATTTACCAAGCCTGTCATTGCAGCTGCTTTTTTTTGTGGTTTCACATTTAGTAAAGAAAACGAACGCTCTACTGGATATAATTAGATTGAATTGAATTCAATATATTTATCTTTGAAAAGTCTTAATTATGATAGTATGGGATAATTATCCATCTGCACTGTGAGGTGCCGTCCTTTCAGTTGTGCAGTATGTGGCTGATTATGAAAAGAGTTTTGAAATGGAATTCTTAATTTGAAGATTACGGCACTCTTGAAACATTATGCGTCACAAGCGCATTTACTTTATTGAGCTATTTGACCCCCGGTAAGCAAACTGTGAATAAATCCAAGGTTAATAAATGCAACGTGCTACTTGAACTATAATCAAATGTTGGTGGGCGGGTCAGGGTGTAGTGACGGTCGTTCAGTAACGAGAAGGTCGGCTATTTGATCCTCGCTCTCCCCAAGTCATGCGTCGTTGGGCAAGGCACTTCACACACATTGCCTCCAGTGCTACTCACACGAGGTGCGATTGTTTGGTGGTGGTCGGAGGGGCCGTAGGCGCACACTGGCGGCCGCGTTTACGTCAGCCTGCCCCAGGGCAGCTGTGGCTACTTACTTAACTCATTCACTGCCATTGACGACTATAGACGTCAAACATTCATTTGAACTATTTCTATTTAACATATTTGTTTCCGCTTTTGTTAACAAGAGTGTGAAAACCTATTTTAAACCTTTTTTTTAATTGTACATTTAGAACTGATATAACATTTGTGGTTAATCGTGAGTTAACTAGTGAAGTCATGTGATTAATTACAATTAAAAAATGTAATCGTCTGACGCCCCTCATTTTTTAATAATCTTTTCTTTTTTCTTTTCTTTTTTTAAATTGTAATAAATCACATGACTTCAATAATTAACTCACGATTAATCACAAATTTTATCTGTTCTAAATGTTCAATTTAGTTTTTAGGTTTTCATACTCTTATTAACAAAAGTGGAAAGCTAATATAATAATAGTTTAAATGAATTTTTGACATTTATAGCCGTCAATGGCAGTGAATGAGTTAAGTAGCTTACCGCCACCACAGTGCGGATGTGTGAGTACATGAATAATGTATCCATTCAAGTGTCTTTGAGTGTCTAGAAAAACGCTATATAAATCCGATGCATTATTAGTTATTATTACTATTCAAAACAAACATTGCTTACGCCTCACTTTAAATAGTGTGTGAAAATGAAGGTTACGACGGGCACGTCTACTGCTGTGCCACTGCTCTACGCTGAGATTCAAGACCAAAAATCACATTAAACCACACATAAAATAATTGTAAAAATTTAATTTGCTTTTATTTTGCAGATACACATTTGGCATTAAAGGATATTTTTGCAGTTTGTCACTTTTTTACTCACGACTGCCACCTCTGGCCCAAAGTGTAACTGCAGCATCTGTGTAAGGTTCGTTGATGCGAGCACGATCTTTAGTGCACGCCACAAGTCCACTACTTCCAGGGCTCCACTACTGCAGGCTCCAGGCGCTCTAAAACAATGACGCAACACAGAAGCCGACATTTTTGGTTTGTATTTTTGCTTCACCCCAGGTAAATAATTTAAGTTTGACTTTCATGAATAAAAGGAGGATCAAATAGACGTTTACAATTTTATTATGAAATAAGCATTAACCAAGCACCTTTTTCAGTTCACATTTTTTGTGTGACTTCGAATAAAAATGTCATGTGCTCTCCAGCAGTTGATTGATTTAGTAAATGCAAACAGTGCTTTTTTTTTTTTTTTTACGACTTCTATACATGCTCCCTGTGTGTGTGTGTCGGTGTGTGCGTGTGCGTGTGTGTGTGTGTCATTCATTTCTCAACTCCGACGAGATTGGCAGGTGATGCAACGTTTCGTCAGGTGCACAGCCGTTCAACCGTTTTCCTGAGCTTTCCTGAGTCGAGCGGATGTATTGAAGATGAGTTGGCACAAGAAGAAGATGGCCGCCTTGATGCTGAAAGGAGTGCTGAAGTCTCAGTCTGTACATAAACCAGCCTTCTTAACTGATTTTTAATAATGATTATCCACTTCACCAGTCTTGTAAAACACTAAGGACTTAAGGACGTGGCATGGCTCAGTGGTAGAGTAGTTGTCTCCCATCCACGAGGTTGTGGGTTCAATCCTCTTCCCTGGTGACCGTGTCGAAGTGTCCTTGAGCAAGACACTGAACCCTGATTTGCTCCCAATGGACGTGGCAGCAGTCGATCATTGTTGTGTAACACATGGTGTAGTTTGTTTGTTTTATTCTTTTTTTTACAGGTTACATCGATCACATGATATCATTTGCAACAGGAACATCCGAAAGAAGGGCTGACGGGTAAAAGCCATGGCTTATTAGTAACCTGTCCCCATTGATTCTTACTATACGCATCAGTCATATACATTGATTATGATAGTCATTGATTCTTATCGTTATCAATCCCATGCACATTCCTCGCTCTTCCTCGACAGATGCGTTCTTGATCAAAATCAAACAGTGTTAGTTAGTTAGTTAGTTAAAGTGCTATATAAGAAGCAGTTACTAATTAAAACAGATCTACAAGACCGTGAAGTAAAATGCGCTTTTGTTCTTTCCCACAATGCTAAGAATAGATACTGATGGTATACCAGAAGTATTCAACGCCCCCAAAGAAATTCCACAGCGTCTTCGGGATGTCAATTGAAATCTCCAGAACTCCGATGGTGATTAACTTTGTTCTCTTGCTCATCTCATTCTCTCTCAAGGTCCGCTTTTACTTAATGAATAATAATTCATTTTCTCTATTAAATGCCCTTGAGTGTTGGGGACCTGAAGCTAAAAACTGACATTTGAATGAAACTTGTGCTTTGGGGGCTAGAACTTTTCTCTGTTGATTTCATCATCTTTGTTATCTACTGTGAAGCGTTTACCAGTTCAATAAATGACTGATAACTTCTTTCCCATTATTCTTGCTCAATTGATATGCTATCTTTGCAACAACAACAAAAATGGACTGAGACACATTTGGTGGTTGGGGGAGAGAGACGGACAACGTGCGTCAATCGCTATTGCTAAATGCTTTTGGTTGACTGTTCAACAGCACACAACAATCAATGCAGTCACCATTATTCAACCTTTTTTGCTCGTTCCCAAGAGCTATTGGAAGCTGTGCTGTTAATCCCACAACAGTCACATTGGAAATATACTACACAGTCAATTCTGTAGAGTAAATTTGACTCTATTTAGAATAAATTTGACTCTATTTAGACTCTGTTTGAAAGTAGGCTAATATTTACACTTGGGAGAGAGTAAAATAAAGAATTGAAAATAAAATAAAATAAAAATCACTTAACGGTTGAGGAGCAAACTCACGACTAGGGGTGCAGCAATTAACCGTTTTTTACGATTAACTGTGGTTTTTATACGTAACCGCAGCCGTTCAACAACAACGGTTGTTTCCACTCACGTGCGGCGCAAAATGTGCCATGCGGCATAGTTAATAGCTCTTCTGTTTCCACACGGCCCATTTAGCGGGCGCTCAGAGAGAGATGCGTACCCGAGGGCTGTTGGTAGGGTTCCGAGGCAGCCGGGCCACGCTGACACCGGCGGTGGGCGTCCCTGCGCCGGCCGTGGCCCGGTTGAGGGGACGTGGGGAAAGGGGAGGCTGAAACGAGGTGGCGTTCGCCGCCGCCGCCGACCGACCGCTGGCCGCCTCGCCGACCACGGGGTTCCGGTCCGCGGCAGGGCGGGGAGCTCCCGCGGGGCCGCCATTTTGGGACTCCCAAGAAACGTATCTCGGCATATGCATTATGGCTGCAAAATGCCTACATGTGTAGCGGTAAACTGCACAAATGGAAAGTTTAAAGGCTGTGGACGAACATTTCACCTGTAAGTATGGTTGAAATGGAAGGAAATTAAAAAGATGAAAGAAAAAGAGGATACATACCGTCCACTTGTTATACATAGTACCCAGGCCCTATTTTAAGAGTCTGTCTAATCTGCTCTCTTTTTTTTAATTTATTTTCAGTTATTTCTTGTTAAAAAAAAAAACATTTTTAAAGAATGCTGATGTCATTTTTTAAAAAATGTCTACAATAATAAAATAAACAAAAAAACGTAAAACCGCGTTTTTTCTCAAACAATAATCATACACAAACATCTGAAACCTTTGCACCCCTACTCACGACCTTCAGTTTGGGAGACTGCCACACTACCACCTGAGCGATGCCCCTCCTACTGTTTGCTTATTTCCAAGAGGAGACCAAAGACATCGTTTTTGCTCTCTTGGAGTTAGGAAGATTCCAGCTGACGTGAGCAATATACAAACAAAAACACACAGCAGGAACTGCATGGCTCTTAGAGTAGATCAGCTGTCTCTCAAGCTGAAGGTCATGAGTTGGTTCCTCAACCCTTGAGTGACTTTTATTTCTCCACCCCCCCCCGCCCCATTTTTTAATTTTACTCTTCCAAGTGTAAATATTACTCTAAAACTGAGTCGATTTGGTCCCACTCTAAATAGTCAAATTTACTTTAGAAAGCTCATCTTGCGTTGTCTGACCAGTGACTGCTGACCGCAGTATCATATTAGTCCTCAAAGTGAGAGCTTCTTTGTTACTGCCCCGCACAATATTGTGCAACTCAGACCAAGGGCAGACAAAGCAAAGAAATAAGTATAAATAATTGGAGCTGGTTAGAGAACTTCTGTTACAGTTATGTAATTCATTATCTCAATAGAGATTGGTGCTGTCTGTGTACAAAGTAGTTGTGTAAGGTGACTAAACATCTGGGAGATACGAGAGTGAGGTCAAGAGATTGTGTCAGAGACCAAACAATGGCATTTGCCCGAGCGTTAACATTCACACCAATTACTTTAATCACACATCCTGTTACGCTGTCTCCCGATCCTCCTCAATATAACTCAAAAGCCGTGCACTGCGGAACAGGCAGAAATTGGTCCCTTGGAGGCTCCCATGGTCTTGTTGTATAGAACAACTCGCATTTTTCTCACAGGCCTAAAATCCCCCGAACGAACTACGAGATTTATCTTACGCTTTAAGTGCTGTTGCCAAGTTTGTCTAAGCTTTGTTCCGTTACAACACACTTAATATCCTAAGTCTGGAGGCTTTCAGTCCTCTCCAGCCAGCAAAGTGTTGCCAGCAATGACTGCTGCCAAGGTGGTGACCTATCAATTTACAACAACATTCAGAAGATTTGGGATTTTACAATGAATACCAGGTTTGACTGCACATTCACATGAACTGCAACTGTACTACGTGGAAAAAAAAACGTCAAATCATTTAAAAAAAATGTTGTATGGCATGATGCAGTAAATTGCTACTATAGTTAGTAGTAGTGATGGGAAAATGAAGCTTCATGAAGCACTTGTAATATTTTTTGACTCCCCTAGATGCCACTCTTGGTTGAAAGATGCAGTGGAAATGTAATCAATTTCCTTTGCACGAGCCTTTATATTTAAACCAAGAGCACCATCTAGGGGAGTCAAAAAATATCACAAGTGCTTCACGAAGCTTCGTTTTCCCATCAATAGTTAGTAGTATTTAAGTTCCAAAGTTATAATGTGTTGTTAGTTACTATATTGTGTTTATGACATTATTATGTATGGGTTAAACCTAATCCTTAGCAGTTCCAGATCATTCTCGTTCAGCAGCCGTGAAGACTCCAAATAAAAAATTACACATTTAAACAATTCTGTAAAGAACTTTATACTAAGATGCCAAACGTTTACGTATTTTGTTTGACTATCCATGAAACATGGCTGGCAACCAGTTCAGGGTGGACTTCGCCAACTGCCCGAAGCCCGCTGGGATAGGCTCCAATAATATGAGGGAATAAGCGGTTCAGAAAATGGATGGATGGATATCCTTGAAACAAATTTGAAATAGAATACATAACTTAGCTGCTTTAATTAGAGTAAATGTATCAGCCAGCAAGAGATTCAATCATATGGAGCGCTGTCCCTGACCAAGTTGGGGCCCCAAGCAAAATGTTATTTGGAGGCCCCCACAATCCACCCAACCGCTCCCCTTCTCATAGATACAAAATGACCATACTACAACCATATGATGATTTTTTTATTCATACTCAGTTGTGTTTAAAATAAATAAACAAGTAGACAGGGTTCTAGATCTTTCGCATTATCCAAAGACAGACTACGGAAGTACAGCCTATGCAGAGAAAGTTGTTGCGCCAGTCCTTCATGAAAGAGACCAACTTGTCATAGTATTTATCTAACACTGCATTTATTTCACCAACAGTTCTACGTGGAAGATAGGAATACTCTTTAGAAAATTGAACTGAAGTCCACTGACGGTAGCTTCATAAAATAATCTGTTCCCAATACCGATATATCTAAAACATAAAAGCAGATTACAATGTTTGGCAATTCCCTTGGGTGTTTAATCTCATGACGAAATACATCAAGCATATCAGTCTGCTTCTCCAGTATAGGCTACACCCCCTAAGGGCACCAACAGGAGATTCGGCTTTTTGGGGGAAACAAGTTATAAGGGAAAACATGAAAAGAAAAGAAAACAAAAAAACAGACTACCTTTCTCCACATTGGCTGCATGTACTGTGATCTCATCATCTGGAAGCTTCAAATTGGACACTGGAATTTGAATTGTTATTTTTAATTAGGCTTTAGATTTACCATACACCACAGATTTGATTTGATACACAGCTCATCAAAACAGCCATTACAATTTTTTAAATTTATTATTTATTAAAAAAAGCTATTCAACAATTCTCTCACATGATTCAGTTCATCAGTTTGTTCGGTGGTGTCTCTTTCAACGGGCGCACTTCATTGGTGCGTTACAAATGCATCTTTATATTGTGAAAAAATAACATGCCTGTTTTAAACGAATAAGACATTGGATGTTTAAGGATATAATACTCAATCAAATTCGAGTGCTGTTTTTTTTATTTTTATGAATTGACTTTCAACATCCTCCACTTAATATCATTTTTATATTAATACTCAACTGAACTCAATGATAAAGCTTGAATAAGAAATCTTGCTGATAATCCCTTCACTGTTACCTTTGCTGAACCTCTCTCCTCGCCTTTTTCTGTCCTTCACATTTCACCAACTCTGACCCTTGTTTCCCCCCCCTCCTTTACTCTGCACTCCTCTTCTGCCATGAGCTCACCTCCCGGGAAGGTCTTTCACACATCAAAGCTGTCCATCAAGAGTCATTTTGGTGCAATCAGCAAACATTGGATAATTGGGTGTCGTCTGAGGTTTCCCTCAAGCCCAGAGTGCCTTCCTGACAGGAAAAGAGCATAAGTAAAAGGAGAAGGGAATGACAACCTCTTAGCCTGAAGCAGAAGCAAATTGAAGCAAGGGCAAAGAATGCCAGGAAATAGTATTTGATGACACGCATATCAATGCAGCCCCTGCAAGGTAAACAATGACTTTTAATTATCAGGCTAAGTTTTAATTAAGATGATGGTAGCATAATTATTCCCTCTGACAGGGATGATTGAGTCAGGGAATCCATGTTCTGATTAGGGAGCTCATCTGGTCGCTTCCCTTCCTATAGGGATGCGATAATGACATGACGTCCCGTTGCCAGAGGATGGTTTGAACAGGATTACATTCTTTTTTTCTTTTTTTTCTTTTTACATTTCTCACATGTTTTAGGACATTGCTGAAAATGTCTCTACAGTTAGGCTTAAATAAATGCCTTCCTCCAGTGCAGGTACATGTTCCTACAGACAACAACCTCCTATAAACATAACCACAACACTACCTAACCATCACACATAATGTTGACACTCAATAATTTTGGCTCCAGTAAACAACAAAATCGGTCCCCAGTGACAGTAGAGCAGGCTTTCCTAATCCTGGTCCTTGAAGAAAAAGGTCTCTCTGTATCTGAACAACTGACATTTTATTTAAAAAAAAATCATTGTTGGGGCGTGTCTACAATTTAGAGCGTAAGTAGTTGGGTTTGATAGAATTATACCGGCTCAGCTATCGCCCGGGTCCACAAGGTCCGTGTCAGGTGTCGGTAGTGTTGTAGTTCTTGAGATCGGTCTTGGTCTTGAGACAGGATTTATAATCAAGATTGGTTGAGACCAGTCTTGTACTAATGCACAATAAATTCTGTAGAGTAAATTTGACTCTATTTACATTAGGACCAAATAGACTCAGTTTTAGAGTAAGGCTAATATTTAAACTTGGAATAGAGTAAAATAAAGAATAGAAAAAAAAATCAAAATAAAAGTCACAAGGGTTGAGGAACGAACTCACGACCTTCAGTTTTGGAGACTGCTACACTACTCCAAGAGGAAAACAAAAATATAATTTTTGGTCTTGGAGTTAGGAAGATTCCAGCTGACACAAGCGATATACTAACATATAGCAGGAGCTGTGGGCTCAAAGAGTAGATCAGCTGTCTCCCAAGCTGAAGATCGTGAGTTCGTTCCTCAACCCTTGAGTGACTTTTTTCCCCCAATTCTTAATTTTACTCTCTTCCAAGTGCAAATATTACTCTAAAACTGAGTCTATTTGGTCCCACTCTAAATAGAGTCAGTTTTACTCTACATAATTTACTGTGTGTGATCAATGAAAAACACAGATCTGTGTCTAGATTTGTGATATTACACCCCCCTCTCCATTGAACGATTTAAAAAACAACATAGCAAAACTTGTTTTTTGCAAACGTAAATAATAAAAAGATACTGCTGCTCATTTTGTTCTGTATTTTCTGTGTTTTTCTTTGATATCTGTACAGTCTAGAGCTTGTCTCGGTCTCGACCTCCAAAAGTGTTCGTCTTGTATCGGTCTTCTTGATAAAGTCCTGGCCTTGACTGGTGCTGTCTTGACTACAACACTTAAGTCATTTGGTCCCACGTTCTATTTTAAATGTTACCATGCTCTAAAAGACCTATTTATATGTTTTTTTATTTTAATGCTATAGCATACAGCAGGCGTTGATGCAGCCTCTGAACTGAAGAGAATGCATGAAGCAATTATTACAAGAACGGCCAGCAGGTGGCAGCAGCGTATAAGAAATCAACCAGGGCCATGTTTCAACAAGCTGTTTCCCCCACTTACTCCGATTTGTGAATAATGAAGAAATTTAGCTATATTCTAGTGCTAATTGCTGCAAAACAGAAACAGATAGAAATATTTTTTTTCCTGATGAAAGAAGACACTGATATTTATTTTTGGTAGGTTCAACATTTTTATATCAATAGAACACAATATTCTGTGGCCTTGCAAAATCAGTCAAAATCCAGTAAAAAAGCCGGGAGCGAAGGGGGTTGCTTCAGTAAAAAAGGCTGGGAGTGAAAAAGAAAGAACTGTCCCCAAAAAAATGCAGCAAGATGTCCACGGATGAGGCATTGAGACTGCCGAGCAAAGACTCACAGCCTTGGCTATTCGCCTGAAAAGGTACACAAGAGAGGTCAAGGCCAGGCGGATAAACATGATGTTCTCCACCAACCCAGCTAAGGTGTATTCTCAGTGGCAAAGTGGCAAGACCGAAACAGACCCACCCAAGGCTGAGACAGAACAATACCAATGACCCAATGACTCACCAGCAGAGCACAGCAACCTCCCAGGCCAGGAACCAGGAACCAAAACAGTGGCAGATGATATCCAAGCAAGAGTTTCGAGGATGAAGAACTGGACAGCACAAGGGCTTGACATGAATCACGCCTACTGGCTAAGGAAGCTGACTAACTCCATGGACACCTGGCAGTACAAATGAACCAGCTGCTAACATTGGGAACCCACACCCACAATGGCTAACCCAAGGTTGAACCGTCCTAAATGACTTCATTGCCGGAAACTAAAGTCGTGCACGTAGTTTTCCTCTACAGTTTCAGGATATTTCAAGGTCCACTCATTATGGCATTTATGACTTTAACATTGATCAGTTATGGCTAAAGCCAGATTCTTGTTTTTGCATTTGATGCCCACCGTGAGACTGCTGATGCTGGTATTTTGAAAAGTTGTTGTTTAGGTGAATGAATTATTCACTGCTGTTGATGGCGCAAGTACACTGCTCTTTACTAATAAATGAATGGTAATGATGTGGCATGACTTTAACTGAACCTTAACATTGCCACACTATCCTTAGGACTCACTTTTTTTTCTTTTTCTTTTTACAAGTGATTTTTTTTCTGATATAGAGCAGTTGGTCATGTGGTGTTGTTTTTCAGTTTTAAACACGTTGCGGTGCAATTTCTGCTTAAGAAAACGGACCTTGTGAAATCTGCTTCAACATTTTTGACTAATCTCAAAAACTAATCTTATGTCAAAAATACTGGAAATTGTTCACCAGTCAGAATCAAACAAGAATAAAAGAAGTGGATAAATAAAAATAATAAAAATTGACCTTACCTTTGATTGTTATTCAACAGAATACGAAAAGTGTCAATTACTGTACACAGAATTACACATTTTGAAACAGACCTCTCCCTATTTTATAGCATAATTAACATTTACTGCAACTATAATTCCATTTTTAGGATACAAGTCCAGCTACTAGACTCTGGAAATTCAGTAGCAAAGCCTGCATTACAAATAATGACATGAACTTATAAAATACATGTGTGTACACCTCACATATTCCACTGAATACGACATAGTGCCGTTGCTTTATACAACAGCCATAAACCTGACATGGTCCGTTTAAGTTCAACATTTATAGCTACCGAGTCTCTATCTAATATCACATAAGTATTATTTCCAGCCTGTGACACGGGAGAACAAGCTAATTACCCACGCCTATCAAGAGTGTCACATTGTCAGTGCACTATTTTCTTTCCAAGGAAGCATGCTGTGGGAAATAAAACTAGCTGCAATATATCCTGCATGCAAAATAGCATCTTTTAATTTTCATCCAACTGCTTTTAAATGGTAACTTGAAGGAAGGAATATAATTAATAATTACTTTGAATATATATATATATATATATATATATATATATATATATATATATATATATATATATATATATATATATATATATATATAATCCTGCTTGGATGTTGAGTTGCAGGAGCGTGGGAGGTATCAGACCCCCCTGAGGAACGGCAGACTGGCAGTGATAGACATTCAGGTAGGGGGGCTGCCATCTTGATTTGCATCACATAACAGAATTAATGTAAGCGGTTGTGTGTTCCTCTTCAAGAATGTCCTATTGCTTCAAATAGAGTTTTGATGCATATATGTACATAAAGAATTCCAATCCCTGTGAATGGCCACCTACATATGGCTTTTCAAATAATTTAATGGAATCATTTTTGAGTCACACACACACATGCCAGTAGCTAAACTTCCTTGTCTGATCTAAATATAAATAAATAAATAAATAAATAAATAAAACACAAACAAGGTCAATTTTTTTCAGTTGTTATCATAGGCTACTTTAGCATTTTTCTTTACTCAGTTCACAATGTTAGCAAAGCGATGGCAACACATTTTGATAGCATAAAGGTTTAGCTAAACTGTGCTAGTTTTTAAACAAAAGGAAGTTTTTCTTCTTCTTCTCAGTATCAGCACTAAAAAGGTAATCAGAGAGTTATATACATTTTTTTAACCAAATCATAGGGCAAAGTAATACACAAAAATAAACAAAAGCAAACTATAATTCATTATGTCTTGTTTGAATAGATTTGTAAATAATGCCCTCCCCTTTGATTTTTTCGCCATGCACATCCTTTAACAGCCCAACAGAGTTGGCACAACCCAATCTCACTTGCACACAACCTAAAACGGTTTTAATAGAATACACTGGACCCCCCTCCCCCGCCCTTCCTTTTTTTTTTTTTCTTTGGGGATGATTTTTTTTTATTTAATGCCATAATAAAAGGTTAATCAGCACACAAAGATTATTATTATTAAACTGCAGAAAAAATAATACAATTGAATTTAAATTATTACACTCCACAATTACAAAATCAGCATAATCGTTTCAGTTGTTTACATTTATACATTTGCACCTTTTTAACATTTTTAAATGATTAATTTAATAAAAAAAAATTAAACCAAAAGGAACTTGCATAATTATAGTGTTTGAAATAATTTTATTTTTTAAATAATTGTTACGTTTAAACTAGTGGTATTAGGCGGTTAAAAAATGTAATCGTACTTAATTGCATGACTTCAATAGTTAACTCACGATTAATCGCTAATTTTGTATCTGTTCTAAATCAAATGTATAATAAAAAAAACAAGTTTTTCATACTCTTATTAACATAAAGGTGTGTGTGTGTGGGGGGGGGGGGGGTTAAACTAATAGATATATGGCTGCATCTTTTAGTCATTGATACAGTAATTTTATAATAATTCATATAATTTAGTTACAATTTTAAAAGATGTACTGTAAAAAACAACTGTAATATATTTATTTGTGTTGAGGTAATTTTTCTGCCACGAGATGGCATAATTGCATTTGTAAGACGCTGGTGACAGCACAGTGCATTTTTCTTTTCACATTTAGAGCTATCAAATCTTTAACATGAAGTAACTTGTGAAATTCTGCACATTTTTAAAATTGTAAAAACACAACTTGACTCCAGTCTCAACAAATATATGCATTTTTATAAAGTTTATTACTGCTAATCTTGATGTTGACGTGTCTACTGCGTTGCAACTGGAATTCACCCAGTAAAGACTTTCCAAGTAAGGGGCGGTCATTGATTAGAATAAACAACTATTTATAAGATCTGTTATCTTAAAAATCATGGATTGAAGACATTAAAAATGCTTTTTTATGGGGTTTTTTTTCAGAATATCTTTAAATTCAGGTAAAAGGTTTATTTAAATTTGCAACATATAAAGTGAGGACTAGCATAAAATACACATTTTCATATTTTCTTTTTCTGTACCGTGTATAACATCATTCATTACTTTATGTACATTTTAAACAATAGAGGCAAATATTTTGTGTCATCATATATAATCAATATTGCATATGAGACAGACTTTGAAAGCACATGCAGTGTGTACCAGAAAGTTGCCGAGGTCCTGTTCATATGCGTCGCCTCATCACGCTCCTCGGGAGGCAGATTAATTACAATGTCTGATGAAATCAGGACGCGTCGGGGAAGGGCAGGGGGTGTGAGGATGATCCTGCATTAGACTGAGTAAGCACACACATTCAAGTGACACTGGGGATAAAAGGCTTTGAATTGCACCGCAGCGTCCCCTGCGGCATTGACGATCACCCCCAGCAGCAACACATCCTTGCCATGTCCTCAAAATCTTACCAGGGTCAATGTTGTTTTAGGGACAAAAGTCCAGTTCACTTATTATGCATATTGTATGTCACACAATGTGAAAGAGATGTCACCGCCGTTTCAAAAATGCTTAGTCCTACCTAAACCACCCAACAAAAATATGTCACCACATCCTTTTAACTCTTATTGTGCCACAATTTGATTGTATCAGGAATTCGGTGAAGCTATTTCAAAGCAAGCCCCCCCCTCCCTCACAAACACACACGAACCTCCACCTTTGACACAGGCACCATATCAGCACCAATTTCTGTCACTTAACTGCGCGCCAGCCAGATCGTGAGCGATTACCTTGGGTGCCACCTGGATGAACGGACCCGGCCGATGGGATGGCGCCGGGCCTCAGCTGCTCACGTAATTCGCAATGACACCTCATTTTGGGAGCGTTCACCTCCGAAGGCTCGGTGGGAGGAGGTAACTGAGAAATGGAATGCAATCCCAGGCTGAGTCGCTGCTATCCTTTTGTTTTTCCTCAGATGTTTATTTACTTTCCAATTTCAAATGAGATTTAATATAACACAAGTTGTATTCCAATGTGCTTCATGCTTGCATGTGTTTGGTCAGGTCATGCAGAACTTCAAATAGGGTGCACAAAGTGATAGCATAAATGAGCAAAAACATATTTTAACTAGCGGTGTCAAAATGAGTGCGTTTATTTTGATTTAATTTAAAGTTCCTAACGCCACTAATGTTTTTTAACGCGCGATTAATGACCACCCCTTACTTTGGAAGCCTGTACTGGGGGAATTCCAGTCGCAACGCGTCAACATCAAAATTTGTAATAAATGAAATAATAATGTATATATTTGTGGCGACTGGGGTCAAGTTGTATTTTACAATTTTAAAAATGTGCAGAATTTCACAACTTTCTTCATGTTAAAGATTAGATAGCTCTTAATATGAAAAGAAAAATGCACTGAGCAGTCACCGTCTTACAAATGCAATTATGCCATCTAGTGGCAGAAAAATGACCTCAACACAAATCAGTATCACATTTGTTTTTTTACAGTACAGTACATCTTTTTAATTTTTACTCAATTTTACGAATGATTATGAAATTCCTATATCAATGACTAAAAGATGCAGCCATATTTCTATTAGTTTAACACCCCCCCCATGTTAGCAAGTAGGAGACAGTGTGAATTGCCTAGTACCTCACAATTCGATCCGTATCACGATTCATAGGTCACGATTCGATTCAATACCAATTGATTATTTAATTATGAACTTATAAGTCGATTATTGTGATTTTTTTTACTCAAATTTAGAAAATGCTAATAAGTAAACTTGTACATGCACACTGTAACATTTGTATTAAAGTGTATTTACTGTATCTGAAACTACCACTGTATTTAAGAAACAGGTTGCAATTTGTTTCATGTTTGAACACCATTGTAATAAAATATTAAGGCTTAATGTTCTATTAATATAACATTGTTCAATGCTTAGTGTGAACCCTAACCCTAAGTAATATTTCCATAAAAAATGGATTGACACTGTAATATTGCAATATATTGCCGAATAAATGTTTTTAAATACCCTTATTAACAAGAGTATGAAACTTAGAAAAACACATTTTATTGTACATTTTATTGTACATTTAGAACTGATATCAAATTTGCAATTAATCATGAGTTAGCTATTGAAGTCATGTGATTAATTAACAATTTAACAATTTTAATCGCCTGACACCCCTAATTTTAATATGTATTTTTGGTAACGTAACATGATTTAGGCCCACTTGACCTTCACATGCTGAGGAAACACTTCCGAAACATCGTTGGCACCGATAACTTTTCTTCCGTCTTTTTTATTCTCGGACATGTTTGCCTGGGGATGTCTGACAGATCTTCTAACAAATATTAAATTGGACTCATAAACACCAGAGTTGTGAATGAGCCCTGGCAGCAAAAAGCACTTAATAAAATTGCCCCAGTGAAAATCGTGATGATCCGGCTTGGATGACAATGGGTGTTGATGCTTGATTTTGTTTTACAGAGGAATGAAGCTGTAACGTCAGAGGCTTTTTTGTTGTTGTAACACCCTTTCACAAGAATGGAATGAGTTGTAAATGCAAAAAAAAATACCAGAACCAAATTCAGTTGGATAATTGTGAATTTAGTCAGATTTTGCAATATAGCTCACTTAACTGGTCATGCATGGTTTACATTCGCTCAGGTATCGAACCCGTGCAGCGACCATGTCTCCAGTTTGAGAGTGTAGAGTGCTACCAGTGAGCTATATTGTAAAATAAATAAATAATTAATTACAAATGTAATGCTATCCACCAATACCAACTATACAATGGGCTGGTCGATCGCGATCGACATATTGAGCACCCCCTGTTTTAAGTGATGTAAGAGAACAATTAGTTGAACAATCTTTGGAAACTTAAAAGTAAAAAAATATATAAAAATAAAAATAAATAAATTATATATATATATATATATATATATATATATATATATATATATATATATATATATATATATATATATATATATCTTATTCTAACTCTTTACCCAACATTCACGGCAGGAAAAGGAAAGAAAATACCCCCCCCCCCCCCCGCAACTACATTTTATGTTTACAAAACGAACTATAATTATAGCGAAAATGTCCTTTGTTTTAGTCATTGGTAATTAATTTAATACATGAGCCTTTGGGGATGATTTTAAATATGATTTTAAGTATATTTATTTCAAAGTAATTGAAATGAAGATGTTTGAAAGTGTGTCACACTGAAGTGATGATTTCATTTTATTATGGTGTTTATTAAACATTGTGCACAAGTAATACACATTAAAATAAATTAATTAAAAACGAAAACAAAACTAAATCTAAGCATTTTTCTAAACTAAAACTAATAAAAACTAACAAAACTACCCTGAAAACTAATTAAAACGGAATACATTTAAATAACAAACCTCAAAACTTAATGAAAACGAACTCAAATGAAAATTCCAAAACTATAACTACCCTGGTCGAGACCTACTGACAACAGAAAAATACGTGTCTCAAGGTGACAACACTTGAAAACCAATGATGTAGAGGGCACCATGATCCACATGTTCTCACTTCCAGATTGATTATATTTGCTCACAGACTCGTAAAAAGTGTGTGAGAAGCTGAATGCGTAGCGCTAATCTTGCTTAGGTGACAAATGTGCTGACTGTAGCGTTTGTGTGGTCAAGTGATACAATACCTAAAACCCATCAGACTTAACCATTGAGGTCCTTTGCTTTGAATTCAGGACTTCTTCTGCCTTAACAGATTGTGTGTAGTCAACCATCCATGATTCTCGGCTCTCGCGTCACCCTTGGGTGAATCGAGCTATTTATAGATAATTGCGTGCCAGCGTCTGCTGGTAGTGGAAGTTGACAGTGAGAATTTTTTTATTTTCAAAACAGTGAGTTTGTCAGTATAAACCTTACTTTGTTTGAAATGCTGTTACTATTCAGTAAAATACAGCAACTTCCCATCCCAAGTGTGTACATCGCGAATGGATAGAAAAAATAGCAGTATGGTTGACTACTTCTGTCAAATGCTTGCAAAAGTAAAACTCGCATATTTGTTGTATGAACAATTTATTTGCTAATAGGGTCCACTTCTTGTAATATTGATGGATCCGTTGACCCAGTTTGAAAATCCTCCAACTCAGTGGCAAACGGCAAGGTTAAAGCTGCATGAGTGCCTTCGAGCTTGCCCGGGGCTCAAACAGAGAAGCGGGACATCTAATCCACAGCCAAAACTTGATAGAGACCAAATAAATACCGGTAGCAGTCGATTTATCATCCTACATGTCACATATAACAAATGTTTGTTCTTTTACAACACAAGCGGAGCATTTTCACACATACCCTCTGTCTAAGGCGCACATTATGATCAATAGCGCAATGCTGCACAAACACCGTTGGTGTCTTTTTCAGGTCAATCCAAATTGTTGTTTTGGTAAAAACTGTGTAATAGCACGGATTGATTTTCCGTCTTCTTGCAGCATTACAATGGCTCATTTTTTCTACCCGCAGATTTCTTGCTGGTTTTCATGAGCTTACTCAATAACTGTATATGTATTCTGCGCAAGCAATACAGTAAACAAAGCGGAAGCTCAACATTCAAACCTTCCCCAAAAGTGTTATGCTTCTCTTTCTTAAATGCGGCAAGGAAATTGCATGAAAACAGCGAGCCTGGCCTTTTATACCCAACCTCAACGTCTCCACAGACTTCCAACACATTGAGCCACAGCCCATAAATACTATTCAGTGTTAATTGTAACACCCATTGTCACTCTGCGTGACTCTCATCTACCTTGCAGAAAAATGCAATTAATATGGAGCCAGCATGCAGCAGGACATTAAAAGGCACATTTGTCACTGTCAGGATCTGAGCAGGCGTCTGATTGCGCAGCTGATTGAAGAAGATGGCATCTTCCTGCTAATCCTACCTCTTGCTTTTCTCTCAGGAGAAGATGGAGAGATGAGCAGGGTCAACAATGGCGGAAATTCGACGGTAACTTTCAAGCTCTGACTGTAATGTACACATCATTTTATGTGGGCAAAATACAGGCACGGCTCCGGGATTTTGTTTTCTCTCTCTCAGTGCTAAGTGAGGTTTAACTACGACGGTCTATTAGGGCCACATATAAATCTTTATTTTTAAAGAGGGTGGGGGCAATATCCAAGAAAAAACACGCTTTATAAAGTGGCAAATTTGCTGGGGAAAAAAACTCCGAAACTTAGAAGAAATACCCGTACTGCTCGACTGTGTTTGCCAATACTTTTTGGTCGGGTTTTCAAATAAGGAGATAGTAATTGCTTTAGCAGAGATTAACCATATGATGTTAAAGGTGCATGTCGCAATATTGATGCAAATTGGAGGGTTAAAATAAACATATTTTCCACCCACACATGTTTTAAGAATTGAATAATAGACTGTGGCACAATGGCTGTTGCCCCTCTTTTCCTGTCGAGTGAAATAATGATCTGCGGTTCGGGAGCGAATCTTAAGCTTTTTTTTTCATGACTTTAGTAAGTGGCATCGCCGTGACAACAAAAGCTGCTGTAACTTGACCCAGATGATCATATCTTGTCAAAATGTCACACGTTTGATAAGACATCGACAAACTTATTTTTTATTGTTGTGGTAGCGCCACCTACTGGCTAAACAGAACTACCTCCTATTTGCTCATAAAGACTCTCTAGGCCTTCATGATGTTGAAGCATGAAATTTGTGATTTTTACAGCCCCGGCTGTATGTTTCAACAAAATTTATGAAAAGTTGAGTAAAAGCCCAAGACCTGCAATAAAGTCAAATGGAGCGATATGCAAAATTTAACAATAAGGCTGCCATTATTAATTTTCTTTCAAATTTGGCCCCATTTTTGGGCTATTATAGAGGGCACATTTTAAATAACGCTTCCTTTGTCTTCAAATTGAAGGTGTTCCATCTGAAGACGTTCAAGAAGGAGGTTCTCATTTTTTTCAATAAAAGCACAAAAGACTGTTTTTAACTGAATTTGGCCAAATAATATTCAACCAAATCTTAAGCCTAAAGCAAGTTACCACAAGGCAATGGCAAAAATGTTTCACTTGTAAAGGAGACAGATACAGCACTGGACAGCACCCGTGCACCTGCCAATAAGACAATACATTCAGACTAGGACAATACGTTTATTTATTGTATGCATAATTAATGAAAACAGAATCAATGGCAATGATGTTACAGATCACAACATAACAACTTCAGAAATTATTGATAGTGAGATAATGGCAATAATATAGGCTACAAAGTGCTTAATGGTTTGGATAACATCATAACATTAGAGATTAAATTAATGAATTGTTAATGTGCAGCTAACGGGGGATGTAGAGCAGCTAGCAGCGATGGACTGCACGGATGCTTCTTCAGGCCCATTTTGCCAATATCCTCTTCTTTTTGTGCCCCTGGGAAGTCCTGAGACACAAAAATTTTCTTTTGTCTTCACAGTTTTCAGTCCTGTTGCCGACCGTGCACGCAATCTTTTTGTTGTGAACAGGAACATTGAATATTGGACCATACCCCAAAGCAGAGAACCACAAAATAAGAGCAAATACAACTTTATTGAATGAAGAGCACAACAACGTGACCAATAATAATAAACACAAACGAGAAGCAGAAAAGGAAAATGATAAGTAGCTAGAATTAATAACAAAAGTGGATGGACAGAGTCACAACAGGAGACCCACAACGCAATAAGAAAAACATATGGTACTAACTGAATAACAATTACACAAATTAGGAAGGATAAATCAAAGTGCAAAAAAGAACGGCAACTAAGGAACTCATTTTAACATGGATTCAATCGAACCCCAGGGGTTCAGTGTGTCAGTCTCAGGTGTTCAGCGGAGGTCAAGACACACACCCGCCTCACATGATTCATACACTTAGCCATGATTGGCTGCTGATTATCACGCTACATTGCTTGGCCTGATCTGTGCTGCAGGGAAATTGGTGCGCTCAGTAGTCGACTTTTGACTGTTATAATGGTACGTCGTGGGATTTCTTGATTGTAATCCCTTCATACTAACTATGTTCAGCAAAAAAAAAGGAAGTGATCGGACAAATATGTGCAATTTGAATTCACATGTATAACTGAACATAAGGTGTTCCACAGAGTTCCATTCTGAGCCCTCTACTGTTTTCATTGTCTCTGCTGTCCCTGGGTTTCATCTTAAGAAAACAATGGCGGTTGTCTATAATTTGTCTATAATGTTCTATTTGAAATGTTACCATGGTCCCAAAACCGTTTTTTTGTTTCAGTTTTTTATGCTAGAACATACAGAAAGCTTTGATGCAGCCCCTGAACGAAAGAGAATGCTTGAAGCAATGGTAGTTTCCCCTAGTGTTTTCAACAATATTGTGAATAATGATAAAACTTAGCTAAATTCTAATACTAATTGCTGCAAAACAGAAACAGATAAAAAAAAAAAATCCTGATGAAAAAAGAGACTAATTTTCTTTTGGTAGGTTCCATGTTTTTTATAGCAATAGAACACAATATTCTGTGGGCCTTGCGAAATCAGTCAAAATACAGTAAAACAGCTGGGAGTGAAGGGGGTTGCTGCAGTGAAAATGGCTAGGAGTGAATGAGTTAAGGGGAATAACAGAACACAACACTGTCTGACTTAAGGTGAAGAAAGCCAAATTTGATGAAAAGGAGACACTCCCTATACCTATACCCTATACATATAACTTGAATTTTGAAAATAAATAAATACATAAATAATAATAATAATATTTTATTTTTTTTAACTTTAAAAAAATTAATAAAGAAAGAAAGAATGGATCGATGAATGCGCATAGAAAACTGGTGGGGTTTGGTACCTCCAACCAGGTTAAGAACCACAGATTTAGGATCAAAACACAAAAAGACCAAAAAGAAACAGCACAAGGAAGAAAACAGAATCTGAAGTACAAGTTTAGAAGGCATGACAATAAATTTGAACAAAATTGAAAATATACAAGTTTAGAACTAGTAGTTAAAAAACAGGAAATGATATGCAAAGGTGAAGAAAGAGAGTAGTAAGATGTAATTTGGCAATGCAAAAAGCACACGCTTTAACAAGGTGGACAATATTCCGGCGTCTAACTCTCGTATGCTCAGTGCCTAAGAACCCGACTGAGCCACCTGGTGAGCAGGTGGCTTCGCCCAACCAGGCAACTGGAAACATAATAATAATCAAAAACAGAATCACAAGATCATGACATTGTTGGAGCGTTAGAATGAACACGCAATTTAGCGCTTGCTTTATGGTACTTAGTAGGTCACATGCAATATGCCCGACAATTGTCTGTTAGAGGTCAGAGCCTGTTATTTGAGATCTTCGTAAATCAGGCCTACACTGGTGCTTTTGAGGACGGTTTTGTGTATTTATCATCACTAGGCTCATTTTTCATTATTTATAACTTTATGGAAAAAAACATTTTAAAGATGTATTAATAAACTCATCATTCAATGGTTATCAACCCTGTCATTACCCTCTCTGTTTATATTGTTGAATAAATGAAACATCTGAGCGCTGACAGGTTCAGGCTGCTTTGATAGCTGCAAGAAACAGGCTAGTATTTGCATTGCATTCATTATGATTTATGGTTATATAGCCAGGAAATAGCACATGGTTGGAAATGTCTTCTCTCATTTAAAGGTAAGCCTGAAAAACAAAGTGCGATAGCCTCTTATTTTTATTTGAGAGAATCAAAATACATTTTCGTCTGAAACTAGTTCCAGTCACATTAGCATAGAAATGAATATGATGACAGATAATGAATATCTCCCCTTTGGTGCACTGTCACCATTCCATAATTTGAACTACAGAGAGAAGAAAAGTCGTTTACTGTATTATTGTGAAAGTTTGTTTGAGTTATATTGCCCAAAAAATAAGGAAAGGAGTATTTAAAAATAAAAGTATTTGATCATCGAAGAAAAAAAGTCAAGGTCAGCTGCAGCCTTCCTAGAACTATCAAACCAATCTGTATTGCACACATGCACACACTTGTCGTAACACAGCCACAAGACTGTGGCTGCGGAATGAGGTGCCACATTTGGTTTTCTTGAATAAGATAAGCTCAAAATTAGTGAGTAAATAGATTTTTTTTTTTAAATCCATTTCATTCGAATGTTGTTGTTTTTTAGTTGATATATCTTTCCATTGAAAAAATCGTCTGCTGCCTCAACAGCAAAACACAACAAAAAGCCATTTTGTAACATTGTAACATTTGTAATGTGGGCATTCTGTCAGTATTGACAGAATGTATGTCAGTCCCTCACCCAAAGACATCCATTTTGCTGAAGGATGACGAATGAAGGAAAAAAAAAAAAGATGGACTAAAAACTGACAGAAGTGGGTTTTCAACCGGACCGTCACTGTAATCATCACTAAGTACTGACGGACTTCTCAGTCCATCACTGACGTGCGCCCGTTTGGCTGACGACTGACAAAAAACACGCCCTGCCTGTTTCGTGTGATAGTTTGCGAGCAGTGTTCATTTTGACAAGAAATTTTAATTTAGTTTTAGTTATAGTCTTATGACTAAAATTAATTAAATCGGATCTGATTGTACTGTATTTTAGTTTTAAACCAATTTTAATCGCCGAAAATAAAGAGCATTTTTAGTCTGCATTCATTTCAACTTTTATCCAGAAATTATAACACACCTAATTAACACGCAAGACATATTTAACAACGGTGTCTTTATTAATTGTTTCAATGAAACATGTTGAACTGACAAAAATATGCCGTTTTGTAACTCAGTTTTCATCTAAATAAAAAAAAAAGTTAATAATTGCTTGAGATGAATACTTACAGCTGCACAATGAATGTAATCATGTTTGAACAGTAAATAAAGTGCAGTGAACTGTTTTTTTTGTGATTCTTTTCTCCCACCCACGTTTCAATCTTTCTGATTGGATTGTGTGAATTTTTGTTATTGTTATTGTCTCAATGAATGGCTTCCATTTTAATTTTCAATTGATTTTCGTCTGGAAAAAAAAAATTGTGACGAAAAATATGACGAACGTTTTTCGCGGACAAAATTATCACTGTTGGCGAGGGTGAATATGGAAACACTATGCACCTCCTATACAGTAGGTGGCGCTATGAACCAAACAAGTGTAAAAGTAGTTGGCTTTATGTTTAACATTTATTATAAATGATTTAAGGATCTAAAACCCCTCACATTTTTTTAACGAGGCATTTATATTTTCTCACTATTCTCTTGTGTTTAAACATTCTCTATGTTAAAAAAAATAGGCACACTACTGTAAAAAAATAAAATAAAATAAAAAACATGCTAAATTGCAGTAAAAAAATGCGCGATACAGCGAGGCCGTGAAAAGTGAACCGCGTTATAGCGAGGGAACACTGCATAGCTGTCCAACCCATAGCAGGGCAGACTTGCCAAAGCATGTTTATACTTGCAAACAATTTTTCTTCTCGCCAATAAATTTGGAATGTTTTTGAAATTATTTATCTCAGTGTTATTTTGTAACACAAACTGTTCGTAAATGTATTATATCCACTTTTTAGATCCACTGTATGTAATGCATATGAGTGCATTTTATACATTATTTTCCTTCCACCTTCATAACCAAATCCATAGAAATATTTACTTTCTAATCCCCACCTCATCTCGAAGCACCTCAATTTCTGAAAGTAAATATTTGTTTCTTGGCCATGGTTCACAGTCAAGAGCCATTGATGAACAGGTTTGATTTCATTTATAATATGCGTTGCATTGACATTTATGATTGAATAAGGAAAGAAAGGGGATTTGATTTCCAGGTTGTGACTAATAAACAGAAAACCGCACATGTGCACCTTTACCAATCCTTTTTGCTTGTATTTCATTTTCATTCTCTTTGTAGCAATTATTATCATACTTTGAAAAATGAGACCTCAAGAAGATGACAATAATAATAAGTTTCAGGATTTATTTGTCAAAAAAAGCAATTTAGTATAGATTATTCATCGTCTTTATGATGTATGTACGTATAAAGAGTATATTATAAAGGCAAGTGAGGAAGTATGGTGAGTTGTACTTGCATGCATGTACTGTATGTTAGTAAACAATGGGTTTAGTTGGAATTGACTTCATTAACCAATACTTTCCAAATACAAGTAAATTAATATTGCCAATGAAAAAAGAAAGTCCATTTATAAATGAACTTAACCAAAAGCATCAATAAACAGCAAAACACACCACACCATCACACACCCATCATCAAAGGAGTTCAGCATGTTACGTTAGAATAAATTGGATTTTGCTAGAAGATACTATCAGCTTTTAAGTCGCTACAATTTTAATTTACTTTGTGTTGACAGATTGTTATCTGCGATCACTTGTCTCTTATCAGTTTGCCGAAATGGAATTTCAGGTGACCATATAGGTGATTCTCATGGAGAAAATCTGTCATAGTCTGAGGGTGCCTTATCTGTCATCAGTTTTGCCTTTATTCGTATTTGTTGGCTTTTACATGGGGCCTTTAGATCCATGCAAAAACATATTTTTTTTATACTGTAAACGCCATAGTAAGATCATAGTCATCATAGTCAGATCTGTGTCTGAAGTGAGTCTGGTATTAAAAGAAAGACAAATATGTTCAGTCTTGATCAGGTATAAAGTATTGGAAAATAGAAAGGAAATGCAAAATTTAAGAGGTTGGCAAGTTTTAATCCAACAGTGAAACATTTTATGGCAGCATGTTATCCCAGGGCGTTAGCACAGTTTTTTTGCGCAATTCTGAGATTTGGGGTTTGAATCTCAGCAGTTTGCAGATTGTTGCTCTGATTACACTCCAGTATTCTCCCAATTTCCAAAATAAAGAAATATTAGTAAACATGTTTTTTGTGTGTGTTTTTTAAAAAACACAGTTAAAGTCAAAATGATTAGCCTTCTGACAATTAATTGCCAATAGTTTAGTCTTTATGATCCAAAACAACCTCTTATGGTAATTTGGTACATCTTAGTTTTGATGGCAAGAATTGCTTGACCTCCAATCATGGACCGAGCCTTGAGTTTGCTCCACAGATTCTTGATCGGATTGTAATCGTAGCTTTGAGAGGGTCACTCCACAACCTTGATTTTGGGGTGTTTCAAAAGTTTTGCTGTGGCCTTGGGTCATTTTGATGTTAGAAAACTCATGACTTAAATGTAGACTGGTAGCAGCCCTTGTTGATGTTATTCTTTAAAAAATATCACTACATATCAGCTGTACTTTCCAGATTACAAGCTACTACATTTTTTCGTATGCTTTGAACCCTGCCACTTTAATTTATTTATGAATTTTTACTGACTAGCCTCTATGCCACCAATAGTCTAGTAGCAACTATGTTTTTTAATACTTTGGACTTCACTCCCAAAAACGTACTTACATGTTTTTATGTGTTTTTTTTTTATGCAAGAGCATACAGAAGGCTTTGATGCAGCTTCTGACATGAAAAGGTGGCTTAAAGCAATGGTAGTTATTACAAAAAAAACGACCAGTAGGTGGCAGCAGACTATAATAGAACAACCAGGGCCATGTTGCAAAAATATTTTTTTGTCAGTGTTTTCACCAGGAATGTGAATAATGATGAAACTTAGCTTAGTACAAATATACTTTTTTTCCTGATGAAAGAAGAGACTCATCTTTCTTTTGGTAGGTTCCATGTTTAATAGCAATAGAACACAATATTCTGTGGGCCTTGAAAAATCTGTTAAAATCTAGTAAAAAAGCCTGGAGCAAAGGGGGTTGCTTCAGTGAAAATGGCTGGGAGTGAATAAGTTAATGAGCAGCGAAGGCTTTGTGAGTGCTCGTGAATGTTGCAAATGTTTTTTCATCAGATTCCCTAAAGGTTGCAAATGGTTGCAAAGATGTTTTGTAAGCAGTTTTACAGGTTGCAAATAGTTTTTCTTGTCGCCAAGAGATTTTGATCAAAATTGTTGCAAAAAGTTTATACGTGTCAATTATATAGTTTCTACCATCTAATAGAATAACATTTATTTGCTCTGTCTGTCACGATAAGTTGCTGGCATAGATAGATGGACAAAGATAAATTCCCCCCCCAAAAAATTCTTGCCAATTAAGTGAAATTTGAGAATTTCCCTGTTATCAATGCTTATTCCAGGAATATTAAATGAACAATATATCAATGTGAAATCAACTTCTGTGTCACGATCAAGGTTTCAAATAAGAGCAATGCGAAACACTCAGTGCTCCCCTACAGTGTTTATTAATTTCGTCTCTGAGAGGAAGTGTAAGGGACTCCTTCCGAGTTATGGTGAGTGAGGATGCTCAGTATCATGACTGCACAATTATTCATCCCTTCTGAGACCATATTTGTCCCTGAAAGAAGTGTCAAAAGCAACAAATGTATTTTGGAAGAGGATTAACCGTACAACACACAATTTGATATGGAGACGCAGGGCTGGATGAATCTACAGTACAGTAGGTCAGGGCTGCACACGCACGGGCAAGGAGAACAGCGCTGAAAAATTCAATATATTGTACATTCAAGATGAATGGCTTGTCAGTAAAAGTGGAAACTAATAACACGGATCAGTGAAATCAGAAGTGAGAGGTTGGTGTTGCAGTGGGGTTAAGTACTTTGAACCAGCAGAGCAAAGATTTGGTGCCGGTTGAAGGAAATTCCAGACTGTAGTCACATGACAATATATAATCCAGGCAGAAATGTGCACTGTGTTCTAAATACAAATACTGACACATTGAAATGAGTAATATGTGTAGGATATGACCCATTCTATCCAGGAGTGACAATTGTAACTTGCTTTCTGGTTTTCCCATGTTTTGTATTAAAAGTTTGCAGTTAATACAAAATGCTACAGCAAGACTCTCGTGATTCTTGACCGAATTACAATACGGTAGATAATCATCAAATATGACATGGCTTAGTAGCATCCTATCTTGCTGACCTTATGTTCGAACCTGATACTCGCAACATGATGGTCTTCTTGTGACTCCGAGGGCTAAAAATAAGTGAGCTGATTGTTTTCTATTTGGGCCCCAGTACTCTAGAATGCCCTAGCAGTGGAAATTATAGCTGCTAGTGCGGTATACAGCTATATTCAAAATCATTATATTCAGAATTACATTGTTCCCACATATATTTGATATTAATTCATAGTGCAGCTCATGTTCAGAGGGTGGTCATTTTGTTTTGTTGCTTAATAGTTATATTCTATAAGGAGTTGTAATTGATAACATCGACCAACAGGTGGCAGCGTTCGCTACTAAGTGTGCATGGCTGAAGGGGAGCTTCGCATTCTAAAGTGAAGAAGAGTCACACAAGATGGAAACACCGATGTATGCGAACATTAGTAAGATCACATTTTGTGTGTTTCAGAAACTCAAAATAAAAACCCTTAGTGACAGATTACTTCCGTAGAAATGCTTAAATCTTGACTTAAGACTTGTTTCTACACGCTCTCGTTTGGACAAACCACATCAAGTATGAAACTAGTCTCTGTATCATATTTTGGCCTGCCTAACTGAACCCTAACCCAATGAGCCAAGTGAGGTTGTTACTGTGTAAGATTCTGCGCAACAACACCTGAAGGGGCCCACTTCCCTAGACGTGTTGCTGTGGAGGATTCGGGATTGACCGAGCAGTAAAGGTGCGATTATTGAGAGTCACTTCCCCAGAGGTGACAGAGTGTTGCTTTGTTTCATTAAATTGACTCGTTTGCTGTTTAAAATGGTTGTCTTGGAAGGGGGCATCGTTCCAGTTATCATCCTTTCCTAAGGTTTCTTCTTCTCAGTTTTCCCTCAGCCGAATGTTTGTTTGGGGGGGGAGGGATTGTGGGTTTTTGAAGCCCTTTGAGACTCTTATGTGATTAAGGGCGATATACATTAACTTAACTTGACTTATTATACAGTATGTCCTGTTTTCTGTGAATGTTTTTTGTGTATCTAGGTATTTTGCTTTTTGCAAGCTCATTAGTTCATTGTTGCTATATGTACGCATTCTTGTCCCTTATGCACCAATTGTTCCTTGTGCCCTTTTAAATAAAAAATTCTAATGACCTTTTTTGAGCTTTATCTTGCTGTGACTTTGCCTGTTTTTTTTCTGCATTTTGAATGCATTGCTAAGAGAACAAGGTGTCATGAAATTCCCCGTTCGACTGAACAGAAAGCAAATTGCTGTTCCACTGGTCCATTAGGTTACTACTAATTAAAAGAAATCACTTCCTGCTGCCTTTGTTTTAACATTAAAAGGCTTTTATAGTGTACACATTACTGCTATTGTACACCATAAATTATGCAGCTTCAACTTTTTTTAGTGCAACAGCTGTAAATATTGCAGGAAGGAACAGAATCAGCAGAAACTCAATTATTCTCCACTGGTTAAGTGAGTTGCAGGCTATATGCTTTTACTGAGGTTTGGAAGAGTCAGCAGAGAATCAGCAAGCTACACAAGCATGCATCATGTGTATAATACTCTCTGCCTGGCTGTCATATTGGGCCAATCGGTTGTGCTTCGAGTGGGCCTAAAAACTTACAAATGACTTCAACCTTTTACCATTTACTGGGTAGGCATAGAATAGATTCTGACGGTATGATAATCGTGAAGCAAAAATGTCACGGTATGATGGTATTAAAATTACATTACTTTTTCAAATATTTGGGTAAAAAAAACAACACAATTGATGTATTTTATTTTTAAACAATATATAGACTATTTGGTACATAAGCGTGTACCACGGTAAGTTTAAATATATAAATAAATGTTAACATTCTTCTGTTTTAATTATTCTTAGTCAGTCAGTAACAGTTGCCGAACATGCAAAATGTCTCATTAAGAAAGTTCTGAGGAAGAGAGTGGTATTGTGGGTAGAGTTGGTCGATCCATGTGACTTGGGCTGTGCAATTAACAACAATGCAATTAGTTTTTGATGATCAACATTCCACAATTACAAAATTGGCATAGCCATTAAAATAAAATAATAATAAAATTAATTCATAAAAAAATTATAATAAAAAATCTATAAAAAAACTATATATTAAAAAATATATATATAATAATAATAATAATAAATAAATAATAAAATACAATAAAATACAATAAAATACAATAAAATACAATAAAATACAATAAAACAATAAATATGTATATAAATAAAGAAATAATACTAATTTTGAGTTGTGAGGCAAGTGCACATGAGTTCCTCCGTTTTATTATTTAAATACTACAACAATTCTGTGGCAATTTATAAGTGTATAGCAAGTACACTCCAGTGCACTGTTTGTTTATACTAGGAAACCATACTTTTGCTTTTTTTTTTTAATAATAAATTTTATAAATTGTATTTGTTCCAAAAGGAATTTACATAATTATAGTGTTTTGAAGAATTTTCTTAGTCTTAATATTTTTGCATGGAAAAATGAATGATTGTTTGAATAATCGTGATTCCATTCCCAAGATAATTATTATTTCCACAATCGAGCATCTCTACATGTGACCTGTACTTCGTTGAAATAAAACTTTGAATTAAGAAGATAATAAATAATAAATCATATAATGTCAGCTTTACCATCATTGTTTTTGTTTTGTTTTTAGTCGCTTTAAACAAAAGTGTACAGGGTTTGTTATATGAAGCACGCACGTGGCGGTAACTGAAAAAGAACGACAAAATATATATCAAAAAGGCACACTTTTTTTTTGCATAGCTGTTATTGTGCAATACAACGGCAGTAATGGTATGCTGTATGCAATGCTTGATAATTCTCTGTACCTTTGTGTTGTGCCCTAATTCCTAAATGTTTATTATAGTTGCTTGCGGGTCAAACTACCGGAGACAAATTCCTTGCATGTTTTTATGTACTTGGCCAATAAAGCTGATTCTGATTGTGAAAATTGCATACGGATGATGTTGTTCCATTGAACATCCCATTGCAGCAAAGTAGATTTTAATTGAACATGGAAAATGAAGGTGACTTTTTCATTTCAACGTTTTAGACTTCTGGTATACTGTATTGAGCTGCGGTGCATGTCCTTTGTTAGGAACTCCTATTGATTTTCACCACAACCTGTGAACGGAAGTTACTTAAGTGACATTGAATAAGGAAAGAGGCAATCTGATGACAGTCTCGGGATATTAAAACAAGTATTCATTTGCTGACATCTTGCGTCACTGTATACTCTTTCTTAAAGTACAACAACCTCCAAGTAAACAAGGTCGCATGTTAAGAAGCAAGCTATTGTTTAAATGGAATGGATTGATGAAGCAGATTCAGGAATAGAACTAAAACGGGGCACATATTGAGCTCCTGGTACTCTTCAGAGAGAATGCTCCTCTGATATTGGTGAAGAGTGGGCAAGAAATAATATGAGAGATATCCTTTTCTAATTAATATGTGAGATGTGTCTGTTTTATGACATTGATGAATAGATGAAGGCACTCGATTGGGTCTTTAAACCTCTGGGAGCTCTTTGAAGTAAAATCACACTCAAATGTAAAAAAGTTCACACACTCAGAATGATAAGAATAGTTATGTATACACTACCTCTTTATAGATTACTGGCCCAATTATAAAAGGGGCAGATACAGGGAGGACATCTTGTGCATATAAATGACTGGAAAAAACAAAAAGGCCATCATGGCTTTATGTCTCATAATAGATAAATGTCATCATTTTTTCATGAGGTGCAAGATATTAAAGTACAATTAAAGTTTGAAAATTATCATACCTGTTCTTATATCCAGTACTCAGTCTGGGCTACTGGAAAAAAAGGAGAAATTCCAATTTTCAATTTTAATTGATTTTTTGTTGTTGTTGTCTTTCAATACAAAGATAATTCAAATGATAATATTCAACACTTTGAAGTGGCCCTTTTAAAACAAAGCTACATTTTCATAAAACATTTCAAATGTTCAACAATGTAATGTAAAAAATATATATTCCCGATGAGATTAATATATAACAACCAGGGTTTTTCCTGGTTCAAATTGAGGCAGAGGTGGCACCATCTGACATAATGGGCGACTACTGATACCAGGTATCGGTGCCAATACAGTCTTATTTGAAGGTGTTGGTACTCGCGGCGGTGACCGATACCTGTATTCTGATTACATGGTTTTTTTCTGTACCAGTTACATTTGTTGTTATTGTTGTATTCTGATTACGTAACGCCGGTACATGTATTCCATTACTCCCCAAGACTGGCAAATGGCATATACTGTAATTGTAATGGACGCCATAAGAGAGAGAAATAATATCATGGGGAAAAAATATTGAATTAAATATGTATAGAGGTACAAATGAGCTTTTTGCTGCTGATTCTAGGTTTGTTTTCAATTCTGCCTTTGAAATAGATCATCATTTCTCAACATGGTCTAACATCATACCATCTCTGCTGAACATTCACCCAACATCCCTGTTAAGCTAACTTCCTGGTTACCGTGGCTGTAGTCTTTCCTAACACTGTGGGTAGCTGTTCTGACATATGATCCTGGACTTATTAAAAGTACCTTTAGCCTAAAAGGGCTGAACATAACATAATGTAACATAACATAACACACCAGGCGATTCAAGGAGAGTCAGAGGCCTCGCTAACCGGCTAAAGCTAGCTAAATTAAAGTAGCAAATCCACACAAAAAAGGAGTGCTGTGTAAAGTGCTACACTTTAAATGTAGTCTAGCTGGAAATCCTGCCTCAGCGGAGAGTAACCAGCTACGAACAGTAAAATAGTCAATAAAATGAAGGAATACAGAAAACAGTTACAAAGTAAGCACACACTATGAATGTCTCTCAGCCAGAGATGCTGCGATATATTGCTACAGTACATCATCACAATGATCACATAGGAAGTGTCGAACGAGGTATTTAAAACACACGCACGCACGCACACACACGCACGCACAAATTGAATTAACCTTAAATTGTATAATGTTTACTTCAATAGATAGATTCAATTTGTTCTGCCTCAAGATACTTTTCTCTTGCCTTCTGAGTTTGGTTGAGCTCAATGAGCAAAGAGACGACCACTTTAATCTCAAACTCCACAGGTAATTATGGTGCAATCAACAGATAATCTAATCTCTAGCGGATAGCAGAAAAACAATGCGGTTGATGAGAGACAAAGTCAAAAGAATAGTGCTTTTCTCTTGAATCCATCCCACTGTGGACTGGCATATTAGTGGTATGGCGAAATCATGTCATCTATTCACATGCCAATAGGTTTGCACATTTAAACAACAACAATTATCATCTAATTGTAAAGGGCACTTTAGCTAATCATGAAGCACAACAGGAATTTAATCTTAAACCCACTGGTCACAAAGAACAGCCAACTTAATCCCAGCCAAATTAATCAACACAATTTAGTATTATAATAATAAGATTACACATTTTAATGTAATGCTGATAGAGAGCAATACGTTTTAAATGTGTCCAATAAATTAGAATTGAGCTGTACCTCTGTCAACAATACTTTCTGACCGAGCTATTTATTGTAGGTCATGCTCCATTTGGTCTAGTAGTCTAATTAGTTGAGTCATGCAGTATGTAAACAGTAAAGATGCAATGCTTTTTTTTTTCTTCCCACAATTAAATGTCTTTCCTTTTTAATTTTGATGCTCCATTAACCAAATGAGTAAAAAGGAGTTTGGTGACTTTTTAATGATGTGAGGATACACTTGTGGGCTTAAATTTACATATTAATGAGAAGGTATCAGGAAGAGCTTTTTACTTTTCATGTCAGCACAAGCGTAGCATTTTCCTCTAAGTGACTGTCATGAAAATGAGGCCTGCAACTCTAAAACCTGCTTCTTAACCAAAGCCATTTGCAGCAAGTGTAGCTCCCAACTTGTTCAAATGAGCACCCTGATGATTGCCATCACTGTTGAAGTGATTGAGCTGAATGAATCGAAGGTAGCAAACGTTGGGGATGGTGAGGGGAAAATGAGATAAAGCGTTTGAATAGATTGAAAAGAATAAAATTGATTTTAATAATGTGAAAAGAAAACAAAATGTGGGACCATTGCTCTCAATCAATGTTAAAACAGAACTTAAAATGAAACCATATATTTAATATAAATATTTGTGCCCATTCTATTATCAGCCATACATGCCCATGCCATAATGCTTCCTTCAGCAGAACCCCCAACCAAAAACAAAACAAAACATTTTATCAAGTACAATTTTTATGCAGCTTAAATTGTCATGCTGATTCCAAAATTGCAATCAGCTTCTTTTTTTCTTCCTGGCATGTCATGTTTTTCTCTCCACAGCTTACCCTCCAGATAAGCAAAATCCACTGATTAGCTGTAGTAAGACTGTAGTAAGAAGATGATTGGATGATTAAGATGGGACTTGTAGCAACTCGTTTGCGCAGTCAAAATTGAGACGGTGTGAACAGTTACAGCTCCCAATACGTCAGTGCTATCAATATTTGAAAACAGAAGGAATTTTAGTTTTCATAGCTTGTAGCTATTCCATATAAGGTTTAAGGATTTTTATTTCATTATATATATATGGTTTAGGGATTTATATATATATATATATATATATATATATATATAAATATATATGTATGTATATAAATATATATATCGGCCATTATATATAGCACTGCATGCCTGCCTCTGTTACTAAAGAGTGTCACTGAGTTACACTAATTTAATATCAAAATTAGCAAAACTTTAATCCACAAATAGAAACAATAAACAATATAACTACATTAAACCTTGTCTGTACAAAAATAACACATAAAAGAGGCAAAACACAATCAGAAGTGCTACTAGTAACAGCAACAAAGCATGATGGGAAAGCCTCCTACGATTTCTAAAAGTTAGTGTTAGTCAGTTTACAGTGAAGTGGTGAGAAGTTGAGAGCACTTTTCAAAATAAGAGTACTAACAGGAAGTACAGTGTAAGATGCCTTAATCTTGGTGGTTTAACTTCATTTGGTAAGTGTGTTTTGTGAAGTGTAAAATGTCCCATTTAATGTACATTTGATTTTTGGTTTATTTTTGTCCTTTTTTTGTGCCCATTTTATGTTATTCAATCACATGATCAGGATTTGGACATCCCTAGAAATCAGGGATCCAATAGCTCAAAAATATGACATGATAGAGGAAAAACCGAGACTAGTTTTGGATTCCACACCAAATAATTAGTTTAAAACAGCTGTTGGACCTAATTCAACAAAAAAATATGCTCCCCGGTGTTATGGTATGCTATGTGGTATGTGTTGACTTCACTGTTCTTGAATGGTACCAGTGGGTTTCACCGTGTTGTAAAAGCCCTCTGCTTTAACATTGATGACACATGGCCTAATAAAAAATATAAATAAATACAATTATATCGGGCCTAATACTGCTCCAGTTGTTCTTCACGAAGCAAAGGATTCCGCAATTATCCACTTTATTTGTCACAATAGAATATTCTTTTGCAATGAAGTCACACTTTCATTTTGTTATGCCATCATATAAGTGCACATTTCAAAACACCCTTAATTGGTATTCATTTTTGAATTGACTGTTGTGTCTTGTGTTTTGAAACCCTGTTATGAATGATTTGTAACGACTGAAGCAAACACTTGTACTGTAGAAAGACACACAAAGAACATTGTGGAGGTATGTACAAAATATAATGAGCCACATAAGCAGGACACAATGCTGCTTTAATAATAGAACTTTGTTTCCCAATAATGAACGACTTAAGTATTCTGTGCCATCCATCGCCCTCGGGCAGACACATGAAATAAAGAGGGCATACTGTAGTGTACAGAACATTTGGATACATAAAAATAAAATGCACTACAGTCCATATAAATAACACTTTACTCCCTGATGGGTTTTGCTTAAAAGAATAACATATCAAGCTGGCTAGTAGTGCTCGTCCACCGAAGCTCTGCTGTGACATGGATAAACAATGACGCCATACTGAAGCTTGGAGCAAAAGAAGCGTTTGCATTCTTTCAATTTATTTTCAATGATGAATGGCAACATTCACAGTTCCGATGTTTGCATCTGTGTGTAATTAATGACTGACTGTCTTGTCTGTCTTGACACTTTGATGTCAAGTTGTCAACCCTGTCGAACAGAGACAAACAACCACGCTTATTCACGCGCTGTGACTCTGCGGGCGATCTATCTACCGTACACCTTCCATGCACATTTTTTAAAGTACTGTAACCTTGCTGTATTTGAATCCAAAACGCCGCATGTGTGTGTCTTAAAAACTCATAAGCAATTTCAAAACTAGAAAACTGTGCGTAAGAGTAAGCAAACGCTTCCCCCATCGATACCATTCAAATATAGTTTAACTATCAGGGCCTGTGGATGATATTATGATTATTTAATCATGTTTTGTTTGTAGGTTTGAAGCGGCAGCAAAAAGTCCTGCATTTAAATAGATTCTTGTTTGCAGCATGGCTCGTGTGCAGCCTTAGGAGCTTGAACCACGCTTTAAGATCCTCAATAATTTACCACACAATAATTAATATTTAAAGCAAATTTACACAGGAGTTTGTCAGCAAAATGAAGAGCGGTCATGGTTTTGCTTCTCACTAAGGTGTTCTGCAACATTTCAGAGGTTTAGCTTTGCATTATTAATTTTTTTAAAAAACATTAAACTTTTTTCCTGTGCCTATATATCCAATAAACACATATAGACATTATGTTGCAGCTAGATATATTGTAGGTTACCCAACATACATTACTGCAGGTGGTTTGCAGATTATAGGGACTATACTATTCAAAGAGGTCTACCGTCTCTTCTGTGTTTAATTATCTAACATAATTACAGTTGTAAATGTGCATTTGTTTGTGTTTTACGTTTAGCTAGATTACAGGAATGATCCCTTTTCAGATTTTATGAACAAAATCTACATATTTCTGTTACAATTCTTGGAAGGTTTCTGTGACCAACTTGAAGTATCAGAATTGTTTTCCCCCCTCTCCGCATGTGGTGAACTGCAAGTCCATATTTCAGTTTCTATTTCAGAAATGCAGTTGAAGCATCTTCATATGAAATGAAATAAAAAGGCTTGCACAATACCGGTAGGCAAATTAACTAAAGTGACCCAGTTATTCTAAAAAAAGGACAGTTATGCACTAAGCTGATTTGAGGATTTCTCATTTGAAAACAAGGATTGTGGCTTGTTTACAGATTAAGGAGGATCATTTTTAAAATGCAACAATGTTCTCCCAGGCGTATATAATAATAATCCAACATGTTCTTCTGATGCCTTTAAGCGTTGTGATGACGGCTGGAATTGTTTGTGTTAAATTTCTTCTATTTTTGCTTGCTGTTTGATATGATGCTTGCTTGTTTAAGGTCGGAAGCAGCCATCAATGTGTTTTCAGGTATGGCTAAATACTGACAAGTAATGTATTATTATTATTATTGTTATTATTATTATTATTATTATTATTGTTATTATTATTTATTTGTTTATTTATTTATTTATTTATTACTTATTTGGCAGAATGGGAGAATAATAATTGTTTAAATCAATAAAATGAAATCTGTTTTGAAATAATTAAAACAATTATTTGTAGTACGTTTCGGGTGCAGTAATAACATTTTGTGTATCCCCAGCCTGCACCTCTTGAGCTGTCAAATACTTCCATTCAAAGTGGATATGTTTTGTCTTATCAACCTGTAATAAACAACACCGCCTCAACACACACTGATTGGCCACTCCAACTGTGCTATCCCAAGTCAATGTCAGCTTTCAACTTTGAGTCTATTTTTGTTTTCACCTTCTTGTTGCGGCTGAACAGGCTTCGAGAATATTCATTGACTGCAGCAAACCGATTCTTTAAAGCCTGCAGCATGTCAGCTTTAGATTCAGATTTAATTGATATAGTACCTGGCTGTATTGCGCAAGCTTGCTTGGAAGTTTCCCCTTCTCTGTGCAGATCTAAAAATAAATAAATAAATAAAATGACAGGAAATGTACATTGTAGGCTAGTCAGTCACAGTAATCTAGTAAATTGTATGTTTTCCGGAAATGGCAATCAGGAACAAGACATGTAGAGAATATCATAGTCTCAAGCTTACAGGTTGTATTTGCTAAATAAAACTGTTTCCACAACTATCAACTATGACACACACAGCAACTTTAAAAATATTTGATCTTGCTTGTTACTGTAGTCCTACACTATATTCCATGTTTCACAGAACTAATCTTTATATATTGTTAGCTTCGCAGAAGCATTTTTAGCACATCTTGCTAACAGACAACATAGCTACTGTATATTATTAGCTATATTACTAACTGTGTAATATTTTGTCAGGATAAAGCTCCTCGGTCAAGTGATCTGCCCGTAGTAAAGCCGTGCTCCAGCGAGTTGTTGTATGGTGTGAGAACCACACTGAACACCCTTGAGCCGATTGTGTCGTTATGCTAGGATCTTCTCTCGGAACACTGCAGTGCAGTTTTGTGAGTATTGCATCCAGCTGTCACTTGTTTTCCCTTGCTGTGACTTGAATGCTGCATTTTTATGGTTGAAAATCACTCATTTCACTTTTAATCAAATGTAACATAATGAAAGTTCTCTAATTTGGGGTTGTGAAAATAGTTTTTTTCAATTTTTCAGTCTTAAATTTTACTCTTAATCTCATCTAGACTTGGTCTGGGACTTGTGAACTTGGACTTGACTTGGACTCGATTGGACTTGACTACAAACTTGAGTGGAAGCAATACAACCATTAAGTAGGGTATCTTATATTCTTCTTCTCTTTATCAATATGCTTGATTCAGAAAATAGTGTTTCAAAAAAGGGAATTGCAAAAAAAAAAAAAAACTCACCAAGATGCTATTGATGCTGGTCCAAATTAAGTCTAGCGATGTGTACTGACAGCGCTCGTGAAATGCTGACTTAAGTGTGCAGATATTTTTATCATTTCCATCAAATTGGTCAAACTCCAAATTTTAGCTTAAAGGTGTTCGGCTTTAGAAGTTTCACAGTATTTGCACAGCACCTTCAAAAATGACTTACAGAAGATGATTGACAACTACAGGAAGTAAAGACAAGTTTTATGTTTCCATTTGTTTACATCTTCATACACATGTAATGTAAAAACACAACAGGCAGGCTGGGGATTTGTTGAAACTCAAGTCTGCGCAAGAAATTACTATTTAAGTCTCATTACTCCCCGTCCAAGTAGAAAGGATCATGGTGCTGTTAATTAGTGAAGTGGAATATTCATTTGTTTAGGGTGAATGGGAAGAAATATTCCCTCGTGTAAAATGAAAGTGTCACACTTAATCTAGCTAGTTTCTAGGTCCAGTCCACCATCCAAGATTTGACAGTGGCAATTCATTACAAAATATAAAATATAACCCTGGGGAAATGTGATGTGCCTTGTACTTGTACCATAGGTACGGTATATAAAAAAAATAATGTTTCCTTTTCCTAATTAGTCTTTAAAGTAGGTCATGAATTTCATAACTGCAGATTACAATTTCCATATGCAGTCTCATTAATCAATGCTTACTCCATGAGGTCCCACCAGAGAAAACAATGACAAGGGAGTATCTTAAAATAGATGAGTAGATTGTTTTTCGTGTACGTTCATGTCGTCATTTTTAAGAGGAAAGAAGGGACGGCAGTGGTAAAGGCTGCAGGTCAATAATGTCGACTCAGCATCTCAATCTCACCTGCGTTACCTTTTCTTCTTATGTGTTGCCGCATACTAGTCGAAGTCAAGTCAAATAGAGGCATCCCCTAATCTAAACACCTCCAACCATCTTGGGCTGGTCTCTCTTTAAAATAAATTGTAAACTGAATGACAGATTGCATCCTATCAAATAAAGGACAATGTTATTCCTTCATACTAACTATGTTGAGCAAAAAAAGAAAGTGGTCGGACAAATGTATGGAAAATTAATTGACATGTATAATGGAACGTCTGGTGTTCCACAGGGTTCAATTCTGGGGCCTCTGCTGTTTTAATTGTATCTGCTGCCCCTGGGTTAAGAAAACAGTGGTGGTGCTCGTTAAATATAGAGTTAAGTTGACTGAAGAGAGTTAGCTTCCTAACTGCATGATATTGCAATGCCAAGTTGAGCAATTTTAGTTATCTAGAAAAACCAAAGGAACGCTTCCTTAAGCTGCATGTACATGGGTAATACAAGAAAATAAATCTTTCTGAATCCAAGATGAAGAGAGACAGATTTGGTGAAAAGGCTACTCTACCAGTAAACCCTACCTATGTTTTGAATTTGAAAAAATTAATAAAATAAAATGGCATCAATACAGAAGGGTTCATTGAATGCGCGTATGCACTTCAGTACCTCCAACAAGGTTAAGAACCACCTGGCTAATGTAACCTTCTGACAAAAGCTTTAACACACACACACTAATAAGGAAATACTTTCTGCTGCTTCATCAAGCACTTGAAAGATTTTACGTGTGTAAGTGATGAATGTAATTGAATGCAAATATGTAGTGGTTGGCAAATGGCCCAAGGATGGATCGCAGCGCAAACAAATGAATGCTGAATATAATGTAGCCAAAAGAGCACAAGTGGGAAGCACAACAATATAAACGACAAAATACGAAAGACAACAAGCAAAGGTTTTTTTTTTTTTTTTTAACATAAAAAGCAACAGAGCTTATTATCAAATATTTGTAAAACAATTAATTGTCAAATCAGGACTGATGATTAATTTCATGCCACATTTGACTGTAGGTGAACACATTTATTTATAACAGATATTTCTCAGAACGGTTTTGTGCACACACAATTTCAAACTGAAAGCAACAGCATGTAGTCAAAAATGTGCACATTGCTCACACATACAGTACAAACAAAAGCTTTGCACTATAGTCTTGTGTCGTAGCTTTGTAATCCAAATTTGTGTTTTGCTGCCTCTGGTAAATGTTATTTACTTCCACGTGTGTTGGAAGAAGACAGGTTTCTTGAAAGCAACAGGAGAGGATTTGTTTCATGCAACACGCATTTACATCTCACAGATTCCATGCCTCACAGCAACAAAACGGAGAATACTCCGAGCTGAACATTTACAACCAATTATAAGCAAGAAAAGCTCCTCTCCATCATGCCTGTTCTTCTGTTTCGCAAACTGCCACCAAAGGTGATCGAGTGCTCTGGGGACTGAGTGATTATGCTAATCATTAGGCGCCTTCCCCATGAATGACTGTTTGATCAGGGCAAAGACAAAGGCAAAGAGCTGTTTCAGCCTCCATTTTAGCCCATTGACTGAATTACATACAAAAACCCAAGATAAACAAAATGGTGTGTAAAATATTTGTTTTATTTATTAGCATGTACCAATATGTAGCATTCTCTGGTGTGCAGTTTGGGTGTCTGTCTAATTTTTATTTTTTTTACAGAGGTCTCCTTATGATGCAGCAGAGTTCTTAGCTGAGTACAACCTCAATTATAAACGTTAAATTCATACCTCTCTGACAGTGTCAATAAAAAAAAAAAAGTTTGGATTAAAAAAAAGATATTTAAATCATGTGTTGTTTATTTATACTATTTGATGAAATTCTAGAGCCTGAAAATATTGACATTCTAAAATGGCTCTCACAGTACAAAGTGTTCATGAATAGTGCCAACAACTAACAACTGGCCTGACATATTACAACTTTTCAGTTTTTTTTTTTGAAGGTCCAACAGAACCGTGAACGGATTAATTTTCACTGATGTAAAATATACATCAAATCTTTCTTTGATTTATACAACATTTTGTGTAGCAAGAGTTGTGAGAAAATGGGCTGTATAAATAAGAATAACATTGACCAGGTCTTCATTTGATTACAGCAGCAAAAATATGTCAAAATCAAGTACCATCGTTCTTGACAACCAGCAAGCAGCAATAGAAATAGCGTTCAAGTTATTGACTCTGCTTTTTAAAGTTATTACTTATTACAATGTATTTGTATAGATAGTATTTTTGTGGACAGTGTTTTTTTCTTGATTGGGCACTTTTGTTGAAGTTTTCCATTTCAGCTGTCTTCTAACTCATTGACTCCCAGCCATTTTCACTGAAGCAACACCCTTCACTCCCAGCTGTTTTACTGGATTTTGACTGATTTTGCAAGGCCCACAAAATATTGTGTTCTGTTGCTATAAAACAGCAACAACAACTGGAACCTACCGAAAGAAAATTTTGAGTCTCTTTTTCCGTTTTGAAGCAATTAGCATTAGAATATAGCTAAGTTTCATCATTATTCACAAATCTGTTTAGAACTGTGGCTACATGAGCTTTTTTTGCAACATGGCCTTGGTTGATCTCTTTGGCTCTGCTGCCACTTGCTGGCCGTTTTTGTAATAACTACCATTTCCTCAACCATTTTCTGCAGTTGAGAGGCTGCATCAATGCCTTCTGTATGCTCTGGCATAAAAAAACAACAACATAAAAACATATAAATGCGTCTTTGGGACACTCCAAACATTTCAGTACAGAACGTATTTATATGTTTCTGGGAGCAAATTAGTTTTAATGAACCTTTCCCAGCAGACTTGAGGTGAGAGATAGGTGACATCCCAGAAAGATCACAATAGTACAATTCCTGTCCATGTAAAGGTTGCTGGTTTCAGTGCTATATTTTAGCGTTATAGCATGTAAAATTAAATGACTGTGCATGGGGCAAATTGCTTTGATTAAGGCCTGTTTTATATCAGTATGAATTCATTTTAATTAGTCACTATGGTATAATTAAAATGGCAATGATAATTCAGACTCACGGCAGTCTCGGATAGTGGGATCTATCTGAAGGGTTACGATTAACAACTTTGCCTTTTTCCTGTAAAAAGCCTTTTGCAAATTAAAGGCTGACCTTTAAATCCACTCCCAATTTATTCATTGATGCTCGGCTGAAGATTATAACAAATATAGTTATAGTTGAACAGGATTCACCTGTAGATGTGTATGTTTGTTTGCTGACCAATCAGACGTTTTAAAAGGTATTACTATAGAATCCTGTTCATTTATATTGTATTAATGTGTATAATGTATCAACACAGGCTTAGGAGGAAAATGAACATACAGTAAAACGAAGCAGCATAATGAAGACAGATTTTACTCCTTAATACATTCTTGGCTTTAGGTGACAATGATGGCATTTCTCTTTCCCTCTCTATGGTGTACTGCATTGCTTCCCTGAGCTGTCAGATTTACTCCCAATTAACGTATATCTGTTCCAGTCCAACAACTCCACAAAAGCACCGCTGCTGTTCCCAGCTAACAACTTCTCAAACTCTGTGTTGTTGCTATGGTGTCAACCTTCATCCTCAGACGGCCTTTATTTTGTTAATTTTTTTACATTTATCAAAATAAAGACTAGAACAGACAAATGCGACACACATACAAACTTGGAGTTTGTTCATTACTGCTGTAGTCAAATGCAAAGCACAAATGAAAGGGCATTATTTATTTATTTATCTATTTTTAAAGATCCGTTCATTTTCAAAAGAGGAAATCCACATTTTTCACCGAAGTAACACGAAACCTACATTACAGCAATTATCCACATGTTGCTTGGGAAACTGTTGGATAGCATCGGCATATATGAAAAGGTTTACAAGAAGGCTGACAAGTCAAGTCAATGTTGTTTATACAGAAGAGAGAGAAAGAGACAGAGAAAGAGACATAGAGAGGCATATGGCAGCAAAAGGAATGACTGAGACTGAGGACAAACCATACACTGTCTATATGATTAACTTGATCAAATCGGATGCTCCTGACCCTCGGTTGTCTGCGGCAAACTGTTGAATTTTTAATTCAATATATTGTTTACTTTGTGCTTGGTAACTGATTTTAACATGGTTTTAATTGTCTTGTACTATTGACCTTGAGTGGCTTGAAAGACAACTAATAAATAAAATGTATATTAGTCAGACTCAGTTCACCGAAAATATAGTTTGCTGAGTATTCAGGTCACACCATAGGTTCTTCATCTAAGGCTGTTAGCACTTATTTGACTTCAGTTTTTTGTTTGGTTGAACACTAATTGTGGTATGAATGGACATACACTTTAAAAAAAAAATATGATGGGTATTCACTGGTTGTTTTGAAATGCTGACAGTATGAAGAAGAATTCATCCATTCAATTTGAAAACGTAAGCAGGTCATCATAGTTGACTTTTTTTTCCACTCTGCAATTTCTGCTTGGGGACTAAACACTGCAATTGTTTTGTTTGGTCTCCTTTTATACCACATTATTCATCCACATTCATTTTTCAGATGTTAATACATCTGAATGAGACAAACTTGGCTTTTGAAATGCATTGTGAGATTGTGACTCCAGTTGCCATGGTTTCATGGATGTTTCCAATATGAAGCAGTGGGTGTGAGTCTAGCCTTGGCGAGATATAAAAGGAAGGTCTTTAGTGAAGGGCAAGAATGATTCATGATTTGAAATAGACGGAAACTTGAAGAGTGGGGGGGGGGGGCAGTCTTGCACAGTATTTGCTTAGTTAATTATTCGAACAAATGTGTCATAGTGGAGAAATGGGTACTTTTTTCTTCTTCTATAGTATACCACACTATGCATTATGTCAGTGGAGTGACATTGAGTTGTACTATGGCACCAAACAAAGACTAATAAGCGTAACTTGTCTTATCTTGAATTGAATGTGTCAAAATGCAAGAGCATGATGAATGATATTAGGACGTCGACCTCTATTCCACCACCTGCTGTTATTAAATGTGCTGATGTTGTGATGGTAGAGAACTAGAAATATCTGGGTGTGGTTCTCAACCAAATTAAAGTGTTTTGAACCTTGTGTTGATATCACCTCCAAAAAGGGTAATCAACGATTGTACTTTTTAAGCAAGTAAGTTTCATCTCGGATAATGCTTTATTTTACATAACTTGTATTGCATCTGTTTTATCCTTTAGTGCGGCTGCATGATTTGGAAACCTGAACTTGCCCCAAAAGAATCGCCTCTATAGTATTGTCAGAATTGCTGGAAAAATAAAAGTCAGTAAGCTGGTTTCATGTCAATCATAATTGACAGATCCTGAGGAAGGCTAATGCTATTTTAAATAGTCCTAATCACCGACTCCAAACTGAGTTTGAGCTTTTGCCGTCAGGCATACGGGGAACAAAGAAAAAAAACACAGGGAAGAGCCGACAGAGCGTGAAAACAAAATATAACTCCGAGTGGATAAGAGGGAAATACTTGCAAGTGTACAATCACAAGTAGTTGTTTATGGCACAGTATGTTGATGAAAAAGGTATTTCAGTTACGGAGAATAATAAAACAATATTTGACTGAAACGGAATACAAATAAAGCTCGGCTTTCAAATATATTGGAATACAACATGGAATATACTCTGCATGACACTGTATTTATGTAAAAAGTTGCCTTGCATGGCAAATCCAAAAGGCTGTTAAACATTGATCACTACATTTTTCATGAGCTCTGTTGCTTAGCACGATGATTTAAATGTTTCATGGGCGCATAGTGCTCTTCCGATGCCACTTGCCTCCCAGATTACTAAACAGAGTATTACTGTACTTTATCTGAAATAAACCTTAAATGTTGTACAAGCAGATGACAGAATACATATTTTCCATTGCTATGAATTACTAGTACTTTTTTTTTTAAAGCTAATGCTGTTAGCTAACTATTCTGTGCAACCAATGCAGCTCTGATCACGTTTTAGTTTTGATATGACAGTGTAGTCTGGGGGTCATAGATAGAATACAAATTTACATCTATGTCATCTTTTCTACCACATCTTACATACATAGAGTAACCTGCTCAAACCTACAGATAAGGATTCATATTACATTTGCAGCTATTGTTCGTATGGGTAATAGCCATAATTGCAACATTTTCTTTCTCCATGCGCAGACAATCTGTACTTTCTTTGTCTTTGTACAAAACTCAAGCTAATGTACGAACCATCAATCCACTTTCAGCTATACCGGAGTCGCTGTTGATTTTGAGCAAGAGGTGGGGGTGCATCCTAGATTGGCCACAAGCCAATCACAGGGTGCACATAGACAAACAATATTCACACTCCAGAGTTGGGTATCCGTCATTTTTTTTCAAGCCAAACAAAACTGTAATAGTCAGTACGTCCATCCGTCCAAACTGCCATAGTGATCTAGTGTCCTCACCTAAAAATGAAAACATAACATCAGTACTATGCAACTTTTTATCTTTTTTTTTTATATATATTTTTTTAACAACTACTTCTAAGCATTCATCAAAAATCCTGTTGAGAACCGATAAATTAGTGCACATTCAGCTCATTTCACATAATCACTCTGTGAAAGGATTTATTTGGACTTTTACTGTTGCCACCACACAAGTGAATGTAAAGCTTTTAATACTTCTAGGCGTTACATTTACAGGGAGCTTTGAAACGTAGCTTAATTTTTTTTTTGAAGACCAACAATTAATTTGCAGAGCTGATTGATGTCAGTAAAACTCATTTCCCCACATGGGAGAAAGTAAATATCCCTGACATGCTTAGCGGCAACCTACATTTTCCACTGTCTCATAATCCAATTGTCTAAGTAGCTGCTGTAGTGGGTCTGTGGGGTCTTGAATACTTACTGGAACATCTTGCACTATGGAAATGCTTACAATATGAAAACGAAGACAAAAAAAACAAACAACTTCCATATGTTTTTATGTAAGCATATTTCATTCATTATAACTCTAACATAGGCAGGTCTGGACTGGCACAAATACATGGCATTTTGATTTACAGGCCGATTCCTGACCACCCTCGGCTACCACGTAGCTCTACCACTGATGTTCATTGGTTCAATTTGCTATCTACATTGTAAGTGGATTAATGGACTGCTGTGTGTGGGCCGGTCTCTTGGGGTAAAATAGAGGAAAATAATAATTGAATAGCACCCCAAAAGACACCGGCCCACTGGGCATCTGCCCTGTACGCCAGATGGCCAGTCCAGCCCTGAACATGGGCATGTCTAAATCTAGCTGCATAACTCAGTTTTTATCTGCATATATATATATATATATATACATTTAAATTGTGAATTGGAAAACAAAGGCAACAGTTCATTGAAATCAAATCATACATTTTTTTTTTAATAGAATACAAGTTGAAGAGGGGTGGGGGGGGGGGGGTTCTGCACTCATGACATGCATGCTCTTGAGCCAAACCAACCCTGAGAAGAAATTTACTCCCCATCTCAATTCACCCTCCAAACAGAAACACAAATGACCTTAATTAAAACGTTGTCCGCATCCAGATGAAAGTGGATATGAAGGATGCATCTTATGGGAAGGCCATATTTGTCGACCGCAAAAATAATTCTCATTCTATGAAAACATTAAACCTCATTTCATTTTCTTACCTTTGAGCTACAAACAGTTGCATTTTTTTTTTGCACTTTATTTGCATATATTTACCCTAATGTTTTTTCCATGAGGATGAGAGGCTCATCAGCATAATAAAATTGCTCTTGCGGGAAAAGAGAATCACACATCCAGTGATGATCACAGATGGGTTTGAACCAGTCATTCAGGAAAATCTAGGCCGCACTGTCCTCCTTTACCCAACGATTAGGTAGGGATACACTTATAAAAGGAAGAGATATAAAAATAAATAAATAATACAATTCTATTTAAATTTCACTGTTCAGAGGAGATGACCAATTTCCAAAGAAAAACAAACTGAATTCCAAACCATACAACTTTATGCATCATCCTGATAGAACGATAGAACTTTTAGTAAACCTTATTTCGCTTTGAACACAGCACACAGTTTGTTTGCAGTATTCCGGACAGTAAAAACATAAATTATGAAATCTACCGATGCAAAAATCTAACAGCGCTCCGCTGTCAACAAAACATCCTTCCCTTGACTATGTTGCTCTGAGCTTCACCTCAGTACCAAGTCGTACACATTATTAATGTTTGTAACAAGTATATTCAAATTACAAACATAGGAATGCAAAAAAGGACTTCTGTCTTTTGGCAAAAGGAGCAATAAGTAAGGCAACTGTGATAAATTGGGTGCAGACAGTGATCAAATACTCAGGCATGGATTGTGCGATGACTGAGAATGTGCAATTGATAAATGTTGCACTCAGCCACAGTGTATGTGTAGTGTGCTACCTAACAAAGCTGCCTGAACAAGAATAGATGGCCACACGATCCATCATATTTTGTTCTCGGTGTTTGCATCGGGAGAGAATAAATCTCACCAATGTAGTCTATTTTAGCCTGATATTAATACACTACAACAGTCCACACACAACCTGCAAAGTGAGAGGCGCGACTCAACTCATTTATAGAGCACTTTAAAAAGTGCTGTACATAAAACATAACAGACTTTCTTATGTCACTTTACTTCATTTCAGCACTGGCATTCATCCCTCTCTGCAATTGGCTTCTGAGCTCCCTCATCAACGTAACCCAGTCTGTCCGTGTGAACAACAACATGTCCAGTGTCATCACCGTGAACAGTAGCTCACGCAAGGCTGCGTCCTCAGCACCTTGCTGTTCACCAATGTCAGTCGTCCCAGATACAAAGTACACAGACAACACAAATGTTGTGGGCCTAAGGGTCAAGAGTCTCAAGACAAAGGACTGCATTGTTTACTTATGCTACGTTCAGACCAACAGTGGACCTCGTTTGGGACGTTTCCGGCGAGCCTTTCGCTACTTCGCCCATTTCGTCGCCGTTGGCTGAATTGAACTTTTGGCGCCATCGCCTCAGCGACAGCCAATCTGTGTCGATATAGTTCATGTCACTAAATACGTCACATAACATAGCAGTGCAGCATAGCAATGGAGGATAGCTTGATCGTTTGCAGGCAGGAAATGGATGAGGGGAGGAGCATGACTACACAGTGGTCAGAGGATACCACCAATCTGAGCCTACGTGAATGATTTAACAACACTGATAACAATGTTGCATCAAGAAACTTTGGGACTGTATGGAAAGAGCAAATTGGAATGAACATATTTTCCTCGACAGGCTCATGTGCGCTCAGCGGGAAAATTGGTTCATCTCCATTTTTGTGTGGGGACAAGTCGAGTTTGGGAATCTGGCAGACCACACAATGGAGGACCTGTAAAAACAGGTCTAAGTTGTGTTGAAAGTGGTGTATGCGTTTTCGGCGGATTTGATTGAAGCGTAGGTAGACAGATTCTGCGCTCTGCTATGTGTGGTGTACGTCATGTATTTCATTCATGAATATTACATCAGCATGCATCAAACCCTCGCTCTGTAATTTAGCAATTACGTAAGCCCGGTTAACTCATAAAAACCCAAAAACGTGTAAACACGTTTTTTAATACTTTGTCCTTCACTCCCAAAAACATATTTACACGTTTTTATGTTTTTAATGCAAGAGCATACAGAAGGTTTTGATGCAGCTTCTGACATGAAGAGGTGGCTTAAAGCAATGATAGTTATTCCAAAAAAATGGCCAGCAGGTGGCAGCAGAATATAAGAGGTCAACCAGGGCCATGTTGCAACAAGCTCTTTTTGCCATTGTTTTCACCAGGAATGACTTAGCTACATTCTAATGCTTATTGCTGCAAAACAGAAACAGATACAAATACACTTTTTTTTTCCTGATGAAAGAAAATATTCTAATCTTTCTTTTGGTAGGTTCCATGTTTTTATAGCAATAGCAATATTCTGCGGGCCTTGCAAAATCAGTCAAAATCCAATAAAACAGCCGTGAGCGAAGGGGGTTGCTTTAGTGAAAATGGCTGGGAGTGAATGAGTTAAAATACCGTTGCTGGATTGACAATTACAGTTTGATTCGGCTTGAAATATTGACCGACTGACGATGACGGAAGGTTGTCTCGACTGTTGACAATTAACAGATGCTCAAAATGCACAGACGTGCGCACTTTTGTTGTGTGAGATGTCATCTTGAATTATGTCCTCTCGTCTACAGTATCAGTGCTACTGAGTTGCAGCAATCGACCAGCTTCTTGGGATGTACTCATCCGAGGAGGAAACCTTTCTGGACCGACACCACCCCATCATTGGCCAAGAAGGCTCAAAACATGCCTCTATGTTCTCTGCAAATTGAGGAAGGCTCGAGCCCCACCCCTCAGCATGTGCACTTTCTAAAGAGCCTTATTGAAAATGCTGCCACTGACTGCATCACTGTGTGGTACAGAGGCTGCACTTCCTCCTGCTGAAAGCCTCTGCAAGACTCACAAATAGCTTCATACATTAGGCTGTCAGGATGCTGAACTCGGTCCACTACCTCCCACCATCCACCCTTGTACTGTAATGCATCCACTTGCACACTAAGACAACCTCTGCTATTTTGCATCCACATTCCATATATTATGTCACACATCCGCTGCCGACTCTTTCTGTACATTTGCATGATAGTAACTATTGGCGCTGCATCATATAGCTGCTGCTGTTGGTCCTTTGCAATTTATGTACATTTACTATTTGACAATGTGATTTGTCTGCTGACATTTTACACAGATACACTTACATAATGTATAAAAGATTGTGCTGAATTAATGAGCGCTTTTGTTTCAAAACACTTCTGCCAGGCAGTGGCATTCCAAACTCAGTCGATTACAATGGAAAGAAATCCACCTCGGCAGTTTCAGTAACAGTACATTTGGAGTGTGTCTGTGTGTTATGCAGGAACCTTGTGGGAAAGCTACTCAGCGTCATGATTGAAACACATTTACTACTCTGGCTGTAAAGTGTGTGATGGCGTAAGAAGCTCTTACTCAATCACGTATTTCCCAAGAACAAGATACATGTTCTGATGATAACAAAAAACCTAGAGGGGAGGCTTGTGTATGTGTAGTGCACCATCGTGTAAAAATGGTTGGGAACTGCATTTGTTAGTTTCTCCATGTCAAAATGACAAAGAAGCATACTGAAGCTCAGGCATCTGGCTTCTGCACTGTGGGGTACGAGACTAGGCTTGTGTTGCTGTTGTTTTGTTCACTCGTAGTTTTGCATGTCGGAGCACCTTTACTGTATTAATTTATAAAGCTATTGTGTTCACGGCTCATGTGTGGTTGATGATTGGTAAATTGTGTACCCTGAAATTCAGACTATTGAGCACACTGATATGTTGTATAAACTGCACCCAATGAAAAAAAAAATAATAATAATTTGGCCATAAAAACAGTTATGCCGCTTTGCTTCATTAACCACGGGTCTCCACGTTATAACATGGAGTATTTGCCAAGAGAGGATTTAAAAAACGTTTAATTACCTTTGACACCGCCGGCAAACATTTTTTTTCCCCAAACAATGCCAAATGCTTGTTACATATTAACCTCCAATTCCCAGAAAAGTAATTGAGCGCTATCTTCGCTATCTGTTTTCCTCCTGCATAAAGCCCAATAGCCAGATTGATAATTGTGATTCACTCAAGAGAGTTCACCACAATATCAATCTGGGACTGCTCCACAGAGAATTGCTTGGGAAAGGCGGGACATTCTGTACAATACTTTGAGCTGATTGGACGATGTGGCGATGTTTTGTTTTGACCAATCACAGCAACGGATGAAAACCGCGTCTTCAGTCTCGTTTTAGGGAGGAAAAAAATACAAACACCTTTACCAGATAAAAATGCACGAAGCGCCGCTGTTCAACATTCAAGGAAACAGTGAGTAATACTGCAAGAACAGAATTAATTATAGCATTCGTTAATGTTAGATTAGTTAGTTAGTTTCATCACAGCTGCATATCCTGCCCCCAAACACAATGTCGCTCTGTGATTGGATCGGTGGAAATCAAAAGGCTCGGTTTGTTTGTGAACTCACAAATACCGCGAGAAATCAGCTTGCAGAGCAAGCTGATTGTTGGATAGCAGCTGCCCCAAAACTCCTTCGTACACGCATTCTTAGTCACAATTCATTGTCGGCGTCAGCGTCGCTTGCATCACGAGGCAAAATAGCCGATGAGCTTGAACTGTCGTCTTCATCATGCAGCAGTGCAACCATTTGAAGTCCGTTGGTAAAACTCCACGCTGTCAGGATCCACAAACTTCAACAATAGTGGCTCTAGCAAACATCACTCTTCAGATTAATTTCATTGGTCCACTGTGACGTGTTTGGGAATTGCATTGGTCTGATGTGACATGATCGTTAAATCTATTGCCAGCATGAAGCTCATGAGTAAAAATTCACAAATAAAAAATGTGACATTTAAAACCGCAAGGTTCAAACAAAGTGTGGGAAAAAAATAGCATCTTATATTCCAGAAAATATGTTTTTACTGTAGTTCTTTCGACATGATAAGGATATGTGTTTGAGTAGTGCAGATAAGAATACTGATCTGCATTGCTGCTTGTGACTTCAACATGGAGCACATTGAAAACTTCATGAAGAGAAGAGAAAAATAGAGAAAGCAATATAATCCGGAGATCCGGAAAATCCGCAAATAAGATGCAAGAAGAATAAACCTTACTGTATAGTCCAGGGGTGTCAAACTAATTTGAATTCAAGGGCCGCTTTCACTCAAATTTGAGTGATATGACTGTTGCCTAATAAGCTATCATTAATGGCAGGTCAAAATATTAATTTTTCTGGTGTAAATGATTACACATAAATTCTGAAAACATTCTCATTTTTAGTCATCTGAAATTTCTTAAGCAAAATTTTTGCATCAAATTCTGAGTATCTGCCAAGTTTCAGAAAGTTTGTCAGATCGGTTGTCAGTGCGCACCCCAGTGAACAAAATTAGTAACAATACATTTTGTGATAACTGCTGTTTGTGTTCTGTCCTCAGGGCCAGATTGGACCCCCTGATGGGCTGGTTCTGGCCCGTGGGACGCATGTTTGACACCACTGTTATAGGCTAAACCAGGGTTCACCAATTCCGGTCATCGAGGTCCGGAATACTGCAGGTTTGAGATGTTTCCGCCTACCAATACACCTGATACTAAAGATCAGGATTGTTTATCAGGCATGCTGATGAGCTGATTTATATGAATCAGGTGTGCTAGTAGGGGGAAACATCTCAAGCCTGGCAGCGAGCTTTTGCATACCGCTCACGAAATCACTATCGCGCTATTTCATCCATGGTCTGGCAATCTGGAATTAAGGCAGGTAACCTATATCCCGAGAGTTTGATTGCTGCGGCTTGAGTAGAAGCACCTATGGCTAAAGCCAAAGTGAGTCAGGTTTTTTTTTTTTTTTTTTACTTTCTTTAACTGGATTTGCCACATCGGAGAAAATATAAGGTCCACACTGTGGGGGTTGGGGTACGTGAACAGCGTTGTTGCACATTCATAGCAAGACGGCAATTGGGCCAAGATAACTTGACTTCGCACATGCCTGAAACTATCTGAATGTCACATATAAAATGTTAAATGATTGTGTTATGATACAATTGATTTGCTTTGTCAAACTAATCTAGTCACTGTCTTAGCATCAAAGTTAGGTTTATCGCTAAGTGGGTGTTAGCTAATGAAGCAGCACTTCCACCAGTGGATCTTTTTTTTTTTTCAAATTAAAAGAAACCTGTGTTTAGAGAGCTCTTAGTGAATAAGGACAATAATAGAAGCTGCACTTGCTGTTTTGTGGGCCTTAAAAATGAAGACGGCGGAAGAAAATTCAATGCCATGTGTGTTATGGACTTAGTTTGAGCTGTTTTCAACTGTATATGCCGTCTCTTTTGTTCATCTTTGCTTCCTATAAACCTTTATAATTCTGATTGACTGATGATCCAAAAAGGAAAATGTGGTTGGTACTTATGGTTGGTTACCAACTCACATTGTCAAAATGATAACTTTATAGGTCTCTGCATATGTGTGTTATGCGATGTTTAAATTTTCATAAATATTAGATATACCCCTTTGACGTTTTTTAGACAAACTTGCTGAACCTGTCACAGTTGAAAACCTAAATCAACAACGGAGTCATCTAAACCAAAACAACACTGGATCACAAATGAAATATTCTGGTAATCAGGCAGCCCTCCGGACTGTTTTCCCTCTAGAGTGAATTTGAGCATAGCCCCTGCAGAGTTATTGGAGAGGTGTGCAGCATATGAGAACTTTGGGGGGATATTTTATTTATTTATTATTATTAGCAGGTGGAGGTAAGATAGTGGAAAGACAACAAGGCTGCAACGCCTCAAGTCAGCAACCAGAGAGAGGAAAATGGCCACATCCTCAAGCTACATTCCTCCGTCTATATGAATAATACATGCAAAATTCATAATGCATGATCAAAGTTATGAGAGATATCCTGCCTGTCAATGTTGGTTACTCTTATTTTACTGACTGGTGAGGATTCAGCAAATTCATGCTTCACGTTGGCTTATATTGACTCACTCGAGTGTGCTAGTATGTTTGTGTCGGGAGATACCTCAATGTCAATAAATGTTTATGTAACTTGTTTCCACACACATTTATTGCATTAGAAAGTCCTACTCTTACCAAAGTTCAAAACAATCCCCAGATGTGCTAAAACGTTACCAACCGCTCCGATTTAATAGAAAAATAACATGATTAACTTGTGGCCAAACAATCACAATACCTATAAAGTTGCTTCTGGCTCATTCATTTTTATTTTATTTGTATTTAGTTTCAGTTCCATGTTACTTGTTCTAAGGAACTGGAAGTACCTTACTTAAGTGTTCAGATTTCTGAAACTATATTGTTGTCAGGCGGAATCCAAAATGACTACTTTTCAGGAAAAACTCGTTTGAGTTCCCGAACACCGCTTCATTCAAGTTGGAATGATATCTTATATAGCTATCATATATCGTTGCACACTAATTGACTGACTAAGCATTGACGGAAGGCCAGTACTGACTAACGAGCGAGGACTACATTGGGATTCATAATAATGGGATTTCCTAGACTTTATGGGAAACATCTGGATTTTTGCTGCTGTACTTTTAAACAAACAAACAAACAAACAAACATTATGTAAAAACAAAAAGTACAAAATGACACTTGAAAATTAACAAACTATCAAGTTTAGAATAAATTGTAAAAAAATAAAATTAAAATAAATTCCAAGAGTTAACTGACTAAATTATGATAGTATGTTTTTAATGCAGCCTAAGGAAGTCTTAACAAAGATGGTTAGTTGACCACTGATTAAGAAAGTGCTTGATTAGATATGCAACACAGCACATATTTTAAATGTGAATATCACCAACGGTCAGGTTAATTTAATCGTGGCAACCAAAATCATGATCATGATTAAAATATGAATTACCAGAACCCTACACGAGCCAGCTCGTGTTTACAGAGTCGTGGTTGGAAGTACAAATGTTTGTAAGGCACTGCGTGAAGCTTTCTTCCCTCTGCACCGTGTGCAGGTTCATGTTTGTTATGTTGACGTGCTTGAGCACATAAAATTGCTTCCTGTCATTTCACTGTCTGCTATTTCTTTGTTCTTTTTTTGTCTCCTCCAACCACGATTCCAGCTGAAATTATGCAAATTTCCCAATTGGGGGACTAATAAGGGTTATCAAATCTAAATTATGGCTTCCTTACACACCTCTGGTTCTGGTATACGTAGACAGAGAGAAGGAGAGCAAACAGACCAAGAGAGGAAAAATAATGAGGCAGCTGCAGCATCTCTCTCCCTCCGCCATACTGTAGGGAGGTGACACATAGGGTCCGGACAGGTAGAGCTGAAGGGCAACTTACTCACGAGATCATTTTTGTATGCAGAAGTGAGCATGTCACCACAGCTGGTTTGAAAAACACAACCGGTTAAAATATTCATTGACCTGAATGCTTCTCAAGTGGAGTGGCAAAAAACGTCAGATGCGATAGTTTGGTCAGTTGTGGTTGCAAGTACTGGAAGAAAACTTTTGTCATCTTTGGCAAGCATGGAATTGCACAAACACATCAGGACCAACGAGCAGCAAGGGAAACCTTTCATAGATGATAGCATCTGCAAGATAGTAGTGAGTGTATCTCAGGCGAATTGTTGCTGTCACTTCGATGTTAGGGAGAAGGGGGCAATCTTTTTGTGGCCATGATGAAGGTAGAGACAGCACAATTAGATGAAATTTTCTTGCCTTTATGGAGCTTTTTGTCCTTTTTTGTCCTTTTCTTTCCTTTTTCTTTCCCTTTTCTTCAAAAAGATAACCTCCCATCTAAGAATCAGTATATCTACATAACATCCCTGAATGAGACGATCGCCTTGTTGCATTTTTACGATCAGTCAATACAGTTCTTAGTACCGTATTTTTTGCACTATAAGGCACATCGGATTATAAGGTGCACCTTCAATGAATGTCCTATTTAAAAACTTTTTGGTTGGAATTTAGATGTTTTTGGGGTTGGTGAAAGATTCTGGTTGGTAACCCGGTGGGTAGTAGGTGATGTCTGGTCGGTGCTGGATAACACTTTTCTTTCTTTTCTTTGATATTTCCTTGGGTCTCCTGACAACTTCACGACTCTAGCGGGATTCTGAAGTATTCCGTTTAGGTGAATGGTATGGGATTTTTAATAGGTTTTAGCTGAATTAATGAGCACACACTCACACACACGCACATATGCAAGAACACACCCGCACACGCACATTTTTATGCACATACAAAGAAAAGAAAAAAGAGAGAGAGAGAGAGAGAGCAATGATGATGACATGTCAAATCGGTAAGATTACCGAATGAACAATACTGAGCTCTCTTAAGAAAAAAACAACAAATAAAAACGTTTTCCATATATAAGGCACGCTGCATTATAAAGCTACAGCAGTGGCTGGGGGTTGTGTTAAGCATCCACTAGATGGAGCTTACCTAACCAATATTGATCCACATATAAGGCGCATCGGTTTTTGAGAAGATAAAAGGCTTTTAGGTGCGCCTTATTGTGTGGAAAATACGGTACATTGTCTGCCCTTTTGGAATACCTTTCTGCAATTTGATCCCCCACAGCTGTTGGTCTCAGAGCAAAGCTCTATAGGTTCTAAGCAGTATATACACTACCTATGTTCTGGGCCTGTCAAATTGGAACCACTTGAAAGGCTCCAGTTCAAGAATCGTGGAGTTTTGGGGAATAAGGAGGTACCATTTGCTTCCAGTATTCCCTTTTTAACATTTCGATTTATTGATGGGGAAATGGAGCATATATTAAAAAGTTAGGCACTTTCTATATATTGTGGGCTGGTCTCTTTGGGTAAAATGGAGGAAAATGATGATTAATAAATGGCACCACATCGGCCCCACAAGACACTGGCCCACCGAGCATCTGCCCCAGATTGCCATTCTAGCCTTGGTTCTGATGATCTCCCGATATCAAAGGAGGCTGATGCTATAATAACGATGTTTCAGTCACTTATGACAGACTGATTTAGCACCCTTAAAAACAAACATCGTTCTTTAATATTACTATCCACCAAGCCAGTGACAATTGCAGTCATTCTAATTTGATTTTGATTTATTCATTGTATTTTTTGTTAATTAAAAAAATATGAACTTGGCTTACTTTGTGATGACGCAGTGATCTTCTTCTTTTTTTTTTTTTTTTAACATACCATTTTGCTGTTAACACACTGCACTTCCTGTGTTTGAGCACTCTATTAAAAACACTCATATGACACGGCCCTAACTGTGGCCTAAAACTTTTACACATTATTTTATTTTTAAAATATGTGGAAATCAGTGTGTTTAATGTGGAAAAGCAATTTATCAGTCTTTGCTTGCTTAGCCTGTTAATGAAATTTTGTGCTTGCGAGCTATATGTCCGCTCGCATCCTCTCCATCCAGAGGGATTTAAGCCTCCTCTCTTTATGAAACCAAGTGTTAAGGATAACTTGAAGGAAGCGGGTACAGGTACTTTTGTCAAAGAAACAAAACATGACCTCCAGGTACTTTTCACATGACTGAATCCATGTGTTAATATTTCATCGTATTTTATATATATTTTAATTATGTATTTTTCATGTTTTATCCATGCATATTCTGTAAAAAACAACAACAACAAAGCAAATTAGGCATAGTTTGTGAATGTTGTACTTTATTTGCTTTGAACTTGTGTGTCAACTTCAAAGGGTAAACAGTGCACTGTATTTAGTTTTCACAACAAATCCATGTTTTATTTAATACATTTTTTAAAAACCATTTACACACATTTGCTCAACTCTGAATCCTAAATATCATGAATTAGGATTGCAAAATGAATAGGCATCTTTTAAGTGTTTCTTCTTTTATGTAAATACATACACTGTATTTGTTTCCAACTATGTTGTCAATAATCATCTCGTGTGTGAGGTAAAAATATTCTTCTCTATATGTTGTTCCTTTATATGATAAAAAATAGTTTTCTTCTCCAAAACATCAATGGAAAACAGAGTGCCTACCGGTGTGAGGACACGTTTACTGCAACGCTCTTCCTTGTGTACGTCAGCTCAGTGTTTAGTATAGGTGTATGTGAGTACCAGTCTGGAGTACCCTACTGCAGGGGCGTAGTTGTGAGGGGGAGGGGTGCTTTTATAGCACAAAACAATTCAATACCTTTTTCACATGCCGCAACATGTTTTAACGAGCTGCCCTTGAATGCAGAGCTTGACATTAATGCACCCGCCAACCCACCAAATGCGGTTGCATTTCAGCAGTGGCGTTTGTCACCGCCACTCCCCACTAACCACTTTGGCAGGTTGAATTTGATATAAACTATATAATGAATACTACTGCAACGGATCATCCTTGATCCGTGATTCCTATGAATGACTTTCCGAAAGTCAACGGATTGGTTGGTGACATAAAAACTGTGAAGTGTCAGCGCCGGAGCACGTCTGATGGGAGAGTATTCCGTCGGTGCAGCATGTGCGCACCCACACACTCATTAAGCCTCTTAAAAGAGATATGCCATGGCAGTTATTCAACAAGTACTAGTAGTATCTGATTTTCATTTGCGTTCCTCTTTTAGCTTTTATCTCTGACCTGTTTTACTGAATTAGTTGTGCATCACCCTTATTATCCAACATCAAAATTTTGTCTCGTAACTTTGGAAAACCTCCGGCCACAGTGGCTGGTGAGCAAGTTAATGCCAAGCCCTGCTTGAATGTATCATCAACAGTCATTGCACAGACGATTAATCACACGGACAGCAGATAAGACAAATATATGCTGCCTGCTGCCGGTTATTGCAAGAGGCAAAAAATAAGAAAGGTTTTCATATTTTTCATATTGACATATATATATATATATATATTGAGGCTTTGGTGGGCTTCAGAGGTTTTACATATTTCAAGTTGTCAAAAGATGTCAGATGTTAATGAGTTTTCAGCCCAAGTTGATGTCCATTAATGCCTTGCTTTGGAAATCAGTATTCACATTTTATTTTAAATGGCTCAAATCCCCTCCATTTTATTTAGTGTGCAACAAGAATTTTTGCGTTCAGTCTTGCCATTGGAAATTTAGGGCCATATTTTCCTGTTTATGCGTAAGTGAAGGAATTAAGACCCGCCCACCATGCATAACCTGGAAAACTCAATTTCTGGGTTATAAGTGAGAAAGACACAGCTTTCCACTGCCGCAACAGAAATACAGAATAGTACACATATTGTGTTTTACAACAATATGATTTCATATGTACCCGTAGATGAAATAGTGAAGCTGGTAAAAACATATACGAGTGACATACCTACTGCCTTCCATTAAAATGAATTGAAGTAAGTCCCACCTTTTAAACATATCCCCATTTTTTTCATCTTTATTCTCATCCAAGAACAAGATACAGGCTCGCAGTTCACATTGCAATGGGTCCTTATGTTAAATTGCCCAATGTGCACGGGGGTGAGTGGCCAGCTGTCATTTTTTTTGCACTCCTAGAGGGATTCGGAATCATCGCCCAGTGTTCAGCGGCCCTAAGTTATTTTATGGTCTCACCGCCCAGTGTGGATAGATTTCATGAAGGTGCGAAAGTGATTCCATTTGATGGGAGGATACGCGCAGCCAAAAAGCATACATATGCCCCTTGATTATTTGGCAACTTGGGTTTTACTGTCATTGTGTTTGACCTCAAACAATTTGTCAATTTAGTTCTTTGACCACTATGGAGAGGGGAAGTTGAACTTGAGAGAATGATCATTTGTTCATAAAAGTTAGCTTAAAGTGGAAGTCAACCTTAATTTCTTGAAAATAATATGTTATGTGTGACCTCACTAGTCTAAACATGACATTCTGATTAATATTACATTTGTGGAATATGAATTATGAAGCAAAATTCTGCCGTTTTTATCGATCTCAGGGGGCGGCCATTTTGCCACTTGCTGAAGATGACATCAGTGTTGCTCAGGGCTCAGGCAACAACCAATAGGGCTTTTTCCACCGCTAGAACTTTTGGAGAAGTTTTCAATTTACCTTGGTCAAATTGCATGTTTTTCCACCAACAACAATTTCCGGGGTTATTAAATTCCCCAGGGGGCATCCGAGTACTATCTCAGTAGCAGGGTCTTGCTGAGCCCGGCTGGAATTTTGAGGGGGCCGGCTGCACTGACTAAGGCTGATTGAATGGTCAAATTTGGGTGTGGGTTGTTTTTACATCGGCTGGGCTCATCAAACTCATTTGAATAAATTACCAAGAACTGTATGACGCTGTGGAAACACAATGACAAATTCCCTGCGGAACTTTTACAAACAACAACTCCCTTTACCCAGAACTAAAAGATCCTGGGCTTGTTAGTGGAAAAGCAGCTAATCACAGCTTTCGCGAGAAGGTTCTGAGGGACTGTCTTTCGGGTTCAATGTCCTTTTATACACATTACATTCGTCACTCGGAATACTGGACTATGTGTCTTTTTGGTATGCACCTTCGTATGCGCATGCGCGAAGGCTAAGCTTTGATTGGTCGTTGCCTGAGCGCTGAGCAACCTTAGTCAGGTTTCTATCCAATTGTTTCAAATTCTTTCTGTTTCGTAATATCCGGTCAAAACGTGCAACGTGTATCCGGTCTTGTCAACGTTTATTCGCAAAACCTGTGTCTATAGCCAAAATTTGCATTTTCCTTTTTTTTTGATACGCTTCAAAATCCACCCCCTCCAAGCGAGCAAACTTTATTTTGCGAATTTTGGGCCCTTTAAAAAAAAAAAAAATCTATTGTTTCCAGTTTCAGTTTTATCTTTGCATGTCTTGAAAATTCGAATAAAAATGGGTGGATGGAAAAGCCACTATCGATGTCATCTTCAGTCGACAGCAAAATGGCCGCCCCTTGAGATGGATAAAAATGGCTGGATTTTGCTTCATAACTCATATTCTACTAACACAATATCAATCATAATACCACATTTAGACTAGTGGGGCTGCATAGTACATATTGTCCCCCAAAAATGTTGTGGCTTGACTTCCCCCTTTTAGCTCCATTTACACGATGTTCAAAGTGGTCACGACAGCCCCATTTGCCCAAAATGTAGTGTGCTGTGGGTTTTTAGCCTTTTTTTTGTCTCACGGCAATCCCGTTTTGTCCACGGTGGCCTAAAACTGCCATGGCCCCTGGGAACACAGTGTAAACGTCGCTTGACTCCTGAACGATTCGATTCGTCCCCCGCACTTCTGAAATGTTGGCTACGCCCCTGCACGACTACCATGAATGGCACTCTTGATGGTTAAGTTCATGTGTGTAAAAACCAATACAAAATGTTGGTTCTCTTTGTACAAAACAATTTTTCTTAGAAATTGTAGATGCACATAAATATTAGATTTGTTGTAAAAGAAATGAAAAAAAAGCCACAAGAGACATTACACAGAGCGTATCGTAAGAAACTTTAACATACAGACATGAATTTGAGATTTACAGCCGCAGCGAAAATCCAGTCTGTATAAACAGCAAATTTCATAAATAAAACAATAAATACTTGAATAAATACAGTTTATTCACGTGTGTTTGCTGTGAATTGATGGAACTGTGCCAATCACATCCTAAAATTCCTCTAAATTGAAAGTAATGGTGTATGCCTCCATTTAATCCCTATTTACGACTACAGGCTGATACAATACATGTAACTCAATAGCTTGTATATATCGGCCCTAAACCATGCATCCTTTGGTTATATTTCTGCATCCTTCCCATACACTACATTTGAAAACTAAACATGTTAGTACTCTGAAACACAAATAAATGAATCTCACTTATTGCCTGATGGATGATATATTACTTTTTCTCGATTAATTATACAGTATATGACAAAGAAATATTCCCTATTCATTTACGAATCAGCTGCACTCGTTGCAGTCTTTGAGGCTTGGGGTTAACTTGAGTTGGTTTGCTTATTCTATCCATGATTGAAAACAGACAAATCGTATTAGTTTCCAGTCCTCTATGTGTAGTTTGATGATTAAGATGCTCGTGTTGCTGCTCCCCCTTGGAGGCAGATAAAGTAACTTAAGATGATGATGACGATAAGGTCCATTCCACCATTATTAAAATTTGAATATACCAACTTCTGCCTTTTTCAACCCACTTTTTTCAGGCTTTGAAAATTCCACTGCCTGTACTTTGCACCTTGTTATTGTGGTAAGAATAATGAGGTAACTTGCTGAATATTCTGCTCGGTTCAAGTTATTTCCACAGGAAATATTATTGAATCCAAGTTAATCTTTAATACGAATGACACTTTGTCAACGCACTCTCAAGCACCTCTGCTCAATGTCAAAAAGAACCCAACGTGTTTACCAGTTCCCCCCGCGGTTCTCCCACGTGTCTCCACATGCCTCCTCATTGCGGAGACGAGGGCGAGGAAGAGTTTGCCATTTCATGCCATGGTCTCTTTCCCTGGCAGTCTGCGGTCGTTGAAGGTGTGCATGTTGATAACCTCCTCCGTTTTCGCCATGACGGCTGGCTGAGGCTTGTGTTTGAGCCTGCGCTGGCACTTCAGTGACACCCTCAGTTCGTCCACCATGACACTGCAAAAGGACCTCTAAGGTTGACAATAGAGGGGGAGACAATAGAACAGAATTGGTTTGAGACTCTTGCTGCTGTTCAAACGATTTTGATTTATCAAAAATATACAGTATAATTTAATAGGTTGCAAATGAGAATGTGTTGGGATGACTTGATGGTAATGGTGTGCATTTTGATGTTTGAAGTTGATATGGATGGCAGAATCAAGGATGGATTGAACTATGATTTATTATTCCTTTATAATTTCAGAATTGAAACATTTGATCAACTCACTTACGGGTGCATGCTATTCTCAGGATTTTATAGAGAAGAATAAAATAGAATACAGTTGTCGAGTGGTTGTGCATCTACATTGTTGTTGGATGAACAATATAAATACAGTATAGCTATCTTATTAGATGTCCTTTCAAAATAAATGCTAATACAATGAATGCTACCATCTATAGGACATTACAGAAATTTCAGTTATTTTTACTTTTAAAAAATTGTCAATTCACAAAGAAATGATGGTAAAATAAAAAAAAAATGCTGTTAATTTCTCCGTAAATATAAATGGTTTGTCTTTTTTATTCTTTTAGGGTTTTAAAGTTGGATTTCACATTTTATTCCATTAAATAAAAAACACATATTTGTAAAATTACGATACATTTGTGGACGTATTTTAACAATCAATAAATGTACTACTAAATATTGTGTGTTTTTACAGTTACAGTGATTACATGTTATTTTTCATTTGACATGTAAAATCAGAGTTTATTTTTGTAAATTAAATGATATTCTTAAAATAAAGAAAAAAAGAAAGAAAAAAAAGAAAGACATTAAGTAAAATTCTGTTATTACAGTTTTTTTACGGTGTACCAGAGCTGCCATGTCAATACTCATTTATATGCGTATGGATATTAATATCTCGACTCCTTTCCAATATATCCTCCAATTTTAGCTCCCATATTAGTTTCCTATTGACTTCCCCAAAGTCTGCATAGTTTTTCAACAGAACTCATAGATCTAAGTTGTTTTCAATAAATCTCATGATGTAACTCATAACATCAAATGAATCACATAAGATTGACACGCATGGCATGTCAGCCCAAAATACGTACTCAGGGCCCTAATTTTGTAGACAGGACCAGCGTAAAAACTGGCGCATCTTCAATTTCATATCGAGCCAAGACTGCCGGTAGTTAAGCTTGTTTAGGAATTCTCGCACTGCGGCTCGCTAGACATTCCGGCGGAGCGAGGGCGTTTTTTATTACATGCCCTTGGCGCATCTGACAATTTGGTGGCTAATAGACTTAAGAGCAGGTGAATGAGGTCTAAGTTGTGGCGCAGGTGATGTAAAGCAATTTTGGTGGATTTGAACCAGGTCCACGCAGACATAATCTAAGATCCGCGGATGTGTGTGCTGGATGTCATCGTATTTCATTCATAAATATGACAGCAGCGGGGTTGTCACACACAGACACACAATCAGGGGTGCAAGATGATCTCCAAGTGCTCACTTTACAGCACCCAACTTATCACCGCAAGTGGAGATCTTGGGCTCTATTTTTGTGCACTTGACACAAAAATTGGCACATCACAATTTTCATGGCAGTGAAACATAAATCGGCACCATTAGGGGTTGTCTTGCTTTTTTCTGGTTATTCTGGAAAACAAATCTGCCCCACCTCCAGCATATCTGGCAATTTGGCAACAACAATATGTAGACTGCGATTGGGCTAAACGCGGGCGTATCCAAATTTTTGTGCAGGGGCAAGTGTTAGTCGTGCGACGTGTTTGTGAATTTAGTAGATACACTGCCCTTCCTTGGGCGTTCCAGCGTGCTGAGCTGTCTCGCCCATCAGCGCATCTCCAATTCCGTCACAAGAAGTAGACTACAGTAAATTCTTTTTATGATTTTTTTTTTTTTATTCTGCCAAAAAGTAAGTCTATTTTGGCTGAGTGCACAAATGTTTGGTAGGAATGTAGTGTGGACCTGAGAATACCTGGGAAAAAAAGTGTTTTTGCTTATGGCTTATGATTACAATTGAACCAGAAGGACACAGACTGAATCTGATTTAGCGTTAGGTCTCATATTTTGGACTTTAATTAAACTTAATGGGCATTCACTCGACCTACTATGCGGTTGTTAACTCCATTGGACTTTACGATTGTTTATGCTGTGTTGTACTCTATGCGCTTGGCTTGTTTAAAACTTTCCCTTTATAGCACACAGCATTTTAATGGCGGCAAAGCTACAGTACAACACAAATGGACCCATGCCTATGCTGAGGAGGAAGCATACTATGAAATTCTGTGCTACGTATGACACAATCAGCGAGCTGGGAATTTTGTTTTAGTTCTGTTTATACTTTTTTATCATCTTAATTTTTGTTGTTGTTTTTGTTCACTTTGTTGTGAGCAAATTAACGTAGACTAATCAACCACAATATTGACAATGTCAGGGGTATTTATGAATCAATATAATGGTTATTGTTAGGACCAGATGTCCAGTTTTGGCTGGGACATCCTGCTTTTGAGCCTTGGGTCTCACATCTCGGCGGATTTCACCAACCTTATTGTTTTGTCCTGCTACTACGCAGGTCCCGTCCCGGCGTCCTGTATTTTGCCACGTGTATGTCAATCACACAGTTGCCATAGCGATTCATAACGATGAACCCATTAAAAAGGACAGACAACACAAGCCGAGCTTTCTAGGGGTATTTTTCCAATGTTACAATGCTTGACTGGCACGAGGTAAACAGCACAGCTGTCGGGAACGAGCAAAAAAAGGTTTGCTAATGGTGAGTGCATTCACTTGCTTAGCACTGTTGAACAGTTAGCATTTAGCATTAGCAATTGATGCGCATGTTGGCCGTCTTTCGCACCCCCAAATCCCACGCCACCCTCCCCCGTTAGTGATGACATTTATTATATATTATATAGCATACCACTTTTTCATTTTGAAAATCTAGTCACCCTAGTTTTTGTGCTTGAGTTTTGATTACATTGAGCACCACCCCTGGAAGTGAAAACTTTCAATCACCAGTTTTCACAGAAGTTGCATTAATGGAGCTCATAGCCGTGAGTCCACTGGATGGGGCACAGGGCAGTCCACCCTGTGTTCACACTGTGAATACCTAGAATGGATATATTATGGAAAATTGTATTTATATTTGCTTATATTCAAATAACTATGTGTCTCTAGCCCCTATGCAAAGTTAAACACCCAAGTAAATCCTTAGTTTTGTGTGTACTATTTCTGAATCGTTCTACACTTCCGTCCTCACTGTTGTGCCTAATTTACATAATAAACACCCCCAGAACAAGTTTCTCAGCCAAAGACTTGGCAGCTAGGCTGGCCGAAGTGCCAAAGCAAAAGAATCACTTTGAAGTGGCTGCAGAAGAGCTATCATGCCAAAGCCATGCTTTTGCTTTGCAGAGCTGCAGTGTTTGCACAGATTAGCGTTAGCGAACAATGTTACCAACATTAGCTTCTGATAACCGGCCCAAACGGAATGTTTGATTGTTTTATGCTTATTATTCTGAATAAATACAATAATATTCATATCATATCAATTGTCCATAGGTGTGAATATCTCTATGTGTCCTATGATTGACTGGTGTTCCCTGCTTCGCGCCTGAAGCCATCTTGCACAATGAGGACAAGCTAAACGTACAATACAAGAAATGGATGGATGGATAAATCTTTCAATGCTAGAAAAGAATCATACTATTGAGTCATGAAAAATGCAATTATGCAATCCTCAATTATGAAGCACTTTAAAGTTGTGTACGCATTTTGTACGTATTTTGTTGAGTGTTCTTGAAAAAAAAAATATTGTTTAATGCCATATTGTTTTTACAAAAGGGCATAAGTGGGACTTAAGAACACATTTGTTCCCAAATAATGGTTTGTTTGCTAGGCTGACAACATATTGCGCTTTACTACTGCTAACAGGCCCCACAGATCAAATACTGTATTTAAACTTATGCAATATGAAATTTGTGTTTGCACGTACCACCATACATACACAAATGCATCATGTGTGGCAATAAACACTACTGATTACCTGAACCACACTGTAGGCAGGCTTTGCTGGCTATTCATTTACCCCCACTCCACCATCTGTAAAATTAAATGGCACTGTTGTGGGTTACTGGTAAAAGCCATGCAGGCTCCAGGCTTTGTAGTGCACTGGCCCACTCGACTCAGGCTCAGGGGACACATTGCCATCAAATCTGCCTGCTGGTGGTATGTTGGATTGATAGCGGCAGCTTAGGGTCATTGGATTACAGAGTTTTTATGATGCTCAACAATCAGCAGCTGTGCCACAGCTCTGAAGGAGGGCCCGTTAGCACTATGGAGAATGGCAACATTGTAATGCAATGCAGGAAGTGGAAATTGAAAGAAGGCAAAAAGAGCATGTAGGGTGCCACACAGGCGTCATCACACAAATGAATTCTGTAAAAGATTGGTTATCAGTCTTAGCTTCTTATATCAACTTAAGGTGTGGCGTATCACTACTCAGAAAATGTTTTTGTTTTCTCTACAGTGAACCTCTGTGTATTGCGAGGGATTTTGTATGTTTCAGGCCCATCCACGATAGGAGCAAATTCACAAAAGATACTTGTAGAGACCTATTCTACAATTTTCACAGTTTGGATACAATTTAGCATAACCACCAGTCATTAGAGAGGCAGCCATGCCCATCCAAAAATACTCTAGTGTCTTTTTATTGTTCTTGAATATTTTGGTGTGTTTACCATTCAAAAAAATCTCAGATGCGATCAATTGGCACAAATAGCGGCAACAAGAGTCACCGGTCATTATAAAGTTATGTCTTTAGAGAAGGGTAACCATATTCCCAGTCGCAGTTACACAGTGTACTTCACCTCTTATTAGTCACACAATGCCAACCGGACATTTTCATGAATTTATAAATCCCCCGGACGCCGGAACAGGACATAAGAAAATGGTCTGTCCTCCCAAAACAGGATGCTTGGTCATCCTACTTTAGAGTAACTGATGATGTGGTTCACGTATGAGTTCTGTGCCGGCAACTTGGATCCAATTCCCAGTCAATGATGGGGTGAATGTAAGTGTGGCATAATTTTTCTACAGCTAATAACATTTTTAAATGAGGCCCCTGGTCTGCTTTGACTTTTGTGATCACTACATCAGCATCAGATAGATAGATAGATAGATAGATAGATAGATAGATAGATAGATAGATAGATAGATAGATAGATACATAGATAGATACATAGACAGACAGACACTTCATGGTCGACAAATGTAGTTGTACTACACAGTTTAAGTGCCTTGATTTTAATCAATCGTCAAGTACCGTTGACAACGATGCCCATTTTTCATCGATTGCTTCCGCATTTTCGGTGAATGCTTTATGATGCAAAGTCTCTCAAAAATACACGGAATGAGAAAGACATCCTGATGGATGGACATAAACCTGTTTCATTCGGTGCTTAGTCCATGTATTTTTTTGAGGCGTTATTAAGGACTCGCAGAAGGTGGGCATAGTCAATGACGGGAATTGACGACTGACGGAAGTGCACACCTCTGGTGATATGTCATTGTAGTATAGACAGCAGCATCTGATCCAAGTCATGGCACAATTCTAACTGGCAACTGCAGAGGCAATTCATGATTCATGAAGCTAAGGCTACTTATGCAGCTTTGGGTTACATGACATTTGTTATTATGTCAGTATTGGGAACACAAAATAATAACGATTTTTGAGATTTACAAAACATAAGCAGCACTGAAATGCCAAATGTAGAAACATATATAAAGTAAGTGAACAGCAGCCTCTGGCAGAAACCATCAACTGGTAGTCACTTTCTTGCACTCATCTACATGTAAATGTCATCATATTCCATCTTTTTCAAACAGCCTTGCACACTCAAATGTGATGCTTGAGGGGGTTTCGCAGTATAATAGTTTTGGATACAAAGCACCACTGGTCAATAGCTAATGAGTTGAGAGACCAGCTCTCAATGGCAACAGATGTCACCTACACACAATTATTGTTTTCAAGGAGGAATGAGTGATTTGAATTACGTTAAGAAGAATTTTTGGTGTCAAGTACAATAATACTATACACATTTGAAAGAGTTACAGTATTAAATGTTTCTAGAAAAATAAATAAATCAGTGTTTAACGTTGACTCTGAAAGGAGGCTTGGTTAGACAAATTGCAGTATAAGTATTAGCAGTAGCAGGATTCCTTGAATTACAATAGGGAGCTCTTTGTTACTAGATTACCCATCCTGACATGTCATGTGGAAGCTAACATCATCAAATTATGTTAACGACATTCCACTTGTTCTTTCAACACACACACCTTTATATGTGCATATGTGTGCATCCGTAAGCATGCAAAGGTGCAAAGGTGATTGTGCATCTGTGTGTATGCATGATGCGTGCGTGTTACAGGAGATAAGATGGGTTCCTCACACACAGCCATCTGGTGGTCCCTGTACCCCGAAAGCCAGGTTAGTCTGCAGCAGCCTCAGCAGCAGGCAAGGAGAGCGGGAAAAGCAGCAAGAGGACGAAGAGGGGGAGGAGGAGGAGTGGGAGTAGTAAGCAGAGGAGGAGCTAAGGAAGGGAGACAATAGATGGCAGGACAGGAGTGGAGCAGGAAGTGGATGAGGAGAGGGAGGAAGGGGATAATCATGGTAATCATGGAAATCTGACAGGCTAGCATGGAGATGACAATCCATTTAAAGTCAATGATGCATTTAAACTGGTGGATAATGAGTCCAACTATGATATATTTAAGAATAGAGGGTGGAGGGTTATGTTATAGACATAATTTATTTTGCACATAATATGAGGACTCCATGTTTTAAAATTGTGAGAACATGATTGAGGTATTTATAAAAATGCAACACATGATTAAAACATAAAAACACATGACAATGGGAAATCACGTGACTATTAAAATAATTCATTGAAAAGTTATGACAAGAGCACTGACAATAAACAACGTGGGTGCTTGGAGAGCAGTGTGAAGGCCTTGGCGTTCTAATCCTCGGATACCAAATATGTCTCTATGAGCGTAGAATGTCACCTCTGGCATTGAATGTGCCCAAGCTGCTTTGCAAGACTAAAAAGTTCAGACTCGTCTCCGGGAACAGTCCTCTTGAAAGGAGTTGGATTCTTACTCTGAAGTTTACCCTGGTGAGAGGCGCAGAGCAGATATGGCCCCTCATTGCTCATTACTCATTGCCCCTTGGTTCCGTGCCTGTTCGTTGAGGTTTACCCAAAGTATGAGAGGGTAGACTCCTTTTACCTTCGAGATGGGTCCTGAGCAGCTCAGATTACCCACCCTTTTTGGAGTCTTTGGAGGAGGTGCAGGCGAGAGCTCTCACTGGGGACTTCATCATGGTAACTTAAATGATCATAAGGCCAACGGCAGTGAGACCTGGAAGGTTGTGATTGGGAGGATCAGAACCCGACCAGTGTTCTAACTTTTGTGCTCATCGCTAACAAATACCAGGTTCAAACATAAGGGTGTCCAAACATGCACTTAGCACCGGGACACAGGATTATGAACTTTTTGGTCATATCATCGGACTTGCAGCTGCATGTCTTGGACACTCAGATGAAGAGAGGGACAGAGCTCTCAATGGGGAACAGGGTACTGGACCCTTGATAGGCGTTGTTTGGCCCCTCTACGACCGCTGTCAGAGTTTTGTCTGCACTGCAGGCTGTAAGTCTGATTTGTTTAAAGTGAGGGTTTGACAAGGCTGCCCTTTGTTACCGATTCTGTTCATAAGCACAGAATTTCAAGGCACATCTGAGGTTTGGTGGCCTCAGTATCGTATCTCTACTTTTTGCAGATGATATGACCGCAATCTTCAACCCTCACTGGAGCGGTTCGCAACGGAGAGTCAGGTAATCAGTGAGAAAAGGGTGGAGTGCCTTCTCCAGGCAGGAATGAGATCCTGACCCAAGTGAAGGTGTTAAAGTGTGATGCGGTCTTGTTCAAGAGTGAGGGAAGAATGTAACGGGAGATCAACAGGCAGATCGGTGCAGTGATGCGGACTCTGTCGGTCCGTCATGATGAAGAAGGAGCTCAACCAAAAGCCTAAGCCCTCAATTTTACTTGTCTATCTACTTTCCCACCTTCGCCAATAGTTATGATCACGGATGCATGCAGCCAAAATAAGTATCCTCTGCACGGTATCTCCCTTAGAGATAAGGTGAGAAGCTTGGTCATCCAGGAAGAGCTCATGGTAGACCCATTGCTCCTTTGTGTCGAGAGGAACCAGATGAGGTGACTCATCTGGATGCTTTGCTGGTGAGGTGTTCCGGATATGTCCTACTGGGAAAAGGCCCTGAGGACAACCCAATTAATGCTGGAGAGACTGTCTCACGGCTGGTCTAGGAACACCACCGGAAGAGCTAGATGAAGTAACTGGGGAGAGGGAAGTCTGGGCTTCCCACTAAAGCTGCTGCCCTCACTACCTGGCTCCGGATAGGTGGAAGAAACTGGTTGAATGGATAGTTGGTATTACTTTGACCCAGGTTACTAAAATCATTTTGGGTACAATTTATAATAACTTTTAGCTAGCAATCTGCTAGCGATAACAATGTTCCGTTAGATACAATTGAAAATCTAAAATATTAGCTGATTTCACCTTAGCATCAGGCATTTTTGACTTTTAAAGTGGAACAAGAGCTCATCTGCCTTAGACCTTTGCCCTAACAAAGAAAACTTGAAGTCAAAGGTAAAACCTACCGTAGCCATGTCTCGTCACTGGGACAAAACTGGAGCGAGCCTAGTTTATCAGTCATGGTACACACACACCATTATTGATGTGTGTGTAAATGGATGAATGTGATGCATTGTAACGTGTTGTGTAGATAAAGCACTATATACATGCACTCCACTTACCATTTTACCATCAGTCTATAAGAGCGTGCAAGGCTCATCCCCAGTATTGAAATGAGGAGATGCTATTTTTGCTTCTGTCTAATGTCACAGAACAGAACTAATTATAAAATGCAAATTGCAGTGTGCTATCAAGCATGTGGAAAACAACAAAGAGATACTCAACACTAATTTTTTCAAGTCGACACTTTCAGCAACTGGTTAAAAAAAAAGAAGGAAAAAAACCACAAAACGTTTTTTCTTGATGGTTTATTCTCACAGATAAGCTTCATGCCGATTAGCACTGCAATGTGGATCACTTACTTGTCTTCTGTGCAGGCAGCATGTGTTAAATTGTGACTTTGTTTCATTCTCGTTAGCTGCTTGTGACTGGACGCTTTAACTTAATAAATCGGTGGAAAATACAAAGAGAGGAAAGGGTAAGAAGATGAGAGAGACTGAGAAGCACCCTACACGTTTTTCAATCTCGTCACCAGGTTTCAAGATGGTCTTCTTCCTGTTCTTCTTCAAGATGTATGACAGAGTTTTGCACACAACCTTGCTGTTGGGAAGATGCTCCCTGCTCTTCTTCTTCCAAAAAAAAGAAAAGAAAAAAAGACGGGCAAAAGGATGGCTTTGAATACCTTGGTGTGATTCAAGGTCAAGAGATGTTTGTAAAGCAGAATTAGTAAGGCCTTATGATTAATGACACAGTTTGTGTTGAGTAACCTTGTGGTTGCATTGCTGTGTTATTGACTTGCCTGTTTGGACCCACCATCAGGTATTAACATGTATACAGAGAAAAATAGTATTGGAATGATTTCCATTTGGCACCACAGTTGGTCTTGTTCTTACTCAGAGATTATTTCGGGGGGAGTCAGAGCTTTGTCCACCTGGTCAGCATTAGAGCTGCTTTCAGGATCCAGACTTAGCGTGGAAAGATGTGGCCACCTACATAGCAGGACTGGTGGAAGAGCACTGTGCAGGTAAAAAGCATTCCCTTTAAAGAAACTAGTGGATGAAGAGGGTCCAGTATTCACTGATGCCCAGGAAGTAGGCTCTCTGTTGGGAGTGCAATCTGTGTGGCTAGTTGAAAGGAGCCTGGAACTCTGGAGGAGAAACTGTCTGCAGCAGAGAGGAACCTCTGCCTGCACTAGGCTACTCTAAAAGAAGGAGCTCGACCTAACCCCAAGGACAACTTTCCTGATCTCCACCCGTAGGTGCCAAATCCAGTTCCAGAAGGTGCCACAGATGTCTGGAGGTTGAGAAGAAGCACCTGTGGCTAAAACCAAACTGTGGCAAGGGGTTTACCTTCTGGACCTGGATTTAGCATCTTTTTCTACCTGAAGCTTGACTTCAAAGATCTCTGTGAATGGGCGTTGACAGACTGGGGGACAAGACCCAGGCCCATGGAGGACTTTGTACAAGTCGCTGTGATCTACTATGACGGGTTTTGCATTGTGCTACTTACTACAACACGTGTTGTTCCTGCTATTTTTAATAAGTGTCCACTCTGTGCTTCACATGAAAATGTGTTCCATGTTTTTGGTGAGTGAGGAGACTAAGAGATGTCTTAACTGTTCTTACAAATATTTTAAAACTTTTTTGGTGCCTTTTTTATCTGGTCCTATGATTATTTAAGGGGCCAAATCCAAGAAGGAAGACATATCTAAGAAGCAGATCTTCAAGACAAATTGGTTATTTATATAATTCAAAGAGGCAAATTGCAGTCAGGCCCTTAAATGAACGCCGAGGCCTTGTGGAAGTGTAACATGAAGGTGAGGGTGCTTTGAGTATTGCTTTTACAAGACCACAGGGAATGACAGATGTCGGGTTATGAAGGGACATTATGCAGTGTATGCCAAATCAATTCACTGAAGTTCAGTGCTATTCTTAGCAGATTTTTGTTCTTGGTAGTTCCGAAGCAATGTCTTTTTTAACTGAAACTACAGTACTGATTAACTCAATTGAGAAAGTGTTTTCTAAAAATATAAACAAGTCAGCACTCTGCTAAGTTATAGTATAGAAAATGGATGGACAAATTATTATTATTGAACAGAAATGTCTATACTACTTATTCTATTGAGGGTTACAGTGAACAGGAGCCTATCCCTACTGACTTCTGGTGGAAGACAGACTACACTCTGGAGTGGTCATCAATCATTCAATCAATCACAGGGCACATATTGAGACACTTCATATTCACATTCATACAATTACTGAGTGGGAAATGAACCTACGATGTCTGCATGCAATTCATGTGAGTGAACCACTGCAAAACCACTCATTAACATTCCATCCATCCATCACTTACTTCACTGCTTATCCTCAGGGTCGAAGGTATTATTATAATACAAATAATACTAATATTTACAAAATATGAATGTGACCAGAGAAACGTTGCCAACTTTCCCAGCTACATTAACCGCAAAAATGCTCGATGGAATTTCTGTCTGGTTCTTCTACACGCATACTCTGAGCTCTATGCTAGCCTGCCCAGGATTGCCAAGACCGCCTCCATTATTTATTCACCTATAAATTTAAGCATATTGTGTTTATCAGGAAATTCTACTAATACTACTACTAAAATGTGATATATCATGTGTAAGCAATGTCATGTAGGCTATAATAAATGCTGTTCAAAATTAGAAAGTGATTCCTTGGTTCAGTGTATCACTGTTGGGTATTCGTCGACCAGTAAAGTCTCAAATAATGGAGTGAAATGCAAAATCTTCCTTAAAAATCACAATTTCCTTTCTCTTCCAAATCATTCTACTCAATCATTGTAGACGTGTGTTTATTTTCTCGTTGCTGACTTATATAACCCTTGAGGGATTATACAGCTGTACTAAAAACCCATAAAAGCTCATCAGTTTCAGTGTTGAATTTGCTTTTGTTTTATGTTTTTTTTTTATTGGCCTACTGTAACATTTGTTCTACTTGAATGGCACTGACTTACCATACATACTATATGAATACATTGAATAGATATAACACTTGCTCTCAATTTAAGATGCTCACCAATAAAATAAATCATTGCAAAATTCTAATATCACGCCTTAATGAACTGTTTTCAAGTACCCCTAAAATATCTTTGTTTTCTATTATTAATGGCAGGGTTGGGGAGTGTTCCCCCCCCCCACTTCTGCTTTTAGAAAGTTGTGTGAAGACCATACTAAATATGCACAATGCTGAGATTAAAGCTTCTGATGGTGTGAAAAATTGAGCTCTTATGGTGTGGGTTTTAGGGGCTTTAAAATGTTTTTTAAACTGTTGGTTCCTTACAACGCATTAATAATACAATAAGGAAACAAATTTCACTTTGTGTTGGGCAAAGTACTTTGTTTAAAACTTTAAGGTTGTTTCTATCAATAAGGTTACCATGGAATTAGCATCATTGCTTGTCATTTTAGTGAAAACTGCTTCTTGGGCCCCCCCAAATACTACGTACCATTTTGTATTTGCCTTTTCAGCCATCCACTTTAATAACAAGATTGGCCTTTTTCCATCACTGCCATCACCTGAACACAAACTAGGCAACCTGCAACTCATTCATCTTTTTTTCTCTAAGAAACGTGACATTCCATCACTTACCATGACTTGTGATGTCTTGTATTCACTGACCGTGAACCTAGATCATTCATGGCTAGCTCTCAGTGATACTGTAGAAAAGCAATTGCTGTCCATACATTTTTCTTAATCTTTAGTCTATTGTAAAATTACATGGTGGGACATATCAAATGGTCAGAGTCTACCTATTATTTATATGAACTACTCTAATTGCTGTTCATCCAACATTCAGCTACATTTTCTTGAGAACAGGGTGTCTAACAAATGTTTTTTATAATTAAGGAGCAGTGTAGTATAACAGAGTTTATGCAATATGGCAGTTGCAGGATGAATGAATAGAAGAAGGGACGAACAGGATTTGTGTGACTTTTGACGTGGATCATGCAGCATGAAATGCTTAGTGCATGTGCCTGGTTTCAATCTGTTGACTGAGTGTGACTGCCAGCACTTCAACACTGTTTCAGTTTATATTTTAAATATTTCTACAAGTCCAATTTCCAATAAAGTCGGGACATTGTGCAAAATGTAAATTATAACAGAAAACGTTGATTTGAAAAATCCCTTTCAACCCATCTACTACTGAGTACACTACAAACACAAGATGCTTAATTTTTACACTGATGAATGTTTTTGTTTTTTTACTAATACTCTGTTTCCCTTTTTTTAGTTTGACAACTGCAACAGGTTCCAAATAAGGTAAGACAGAGACAAAAGACAATAAATTGGAATATTTAAAAAAAAACACCTGTTTGCAACATTCCACAGGTGAACAGGTTATTTGGAAACAGGTGTGTGTCATGATTGGGTTTAAAGAGAACATCCCCGAAAGGCTCAGTTATTTACAGGCAAGGATGGGGCGAGGTTCACCACTTTGTGAACAAGTGCGTGAACAAATAGTCTGACAGTTCACAACAGCTTGCATCATTTATGGTCCAGAATATCAAAAGATTCTGAGAATCTGGAGAGATCTCTGCACACAAGTGGCAAGGCCGAAAACAAAAACAATGTCCATGACCTCCAAGCCCTCAGGCGGCATTGCATTAAACTGACATCCTTGTGTAACGGACATTGCCACGTGGGCTCAAGAACACTTCAGAAAACCATTGTCAGTTAACACAGTGGGTCACTTCATCTACAAGTTAAAACTCTACCATGTAAAGCGAAAGCCATGTATACAACGATACCCAGAAACGTCGCCGGCTTCTCTGGGCCTGAGCTCATCTGAGATTTACTGTCACAAAGTGGAAAAGTGTGCTGTGGTCTGACGAGTCCACATTTCAATTATTTTTGGGGAAATTCTGGATGTTGTATCCTCTGGGCCATTGACAAAAAGGGACACTCGGATTGTTATCAGTGCAAAGCTCAAAAGCCAGCATTTGTGATAGTACGGAGGTCTGTTGGTGGTGGGTAACTTTTAACCGTTAATGCTAAAAGGTACATCGAGTTTTGGGAGCAGCATGCTGCCTTTTTCCAGGGACGTCCTTGTTTATTTCAGCAAGACAATGTCAAGCCACATTCCTCACGTGTTGCAACAGGGTGGCTTCGTAGTAAGAGTGCGAGTACTAGACTGGCCTGACAGCAATCCAGACCTGTCTTCCAATGAAAATATGATACACCTTATCACATTATGAAGCATATAATGTGACAATGGAGGCCCCAGACAGTTAAACAACTGAAGTTGTTCATCAAGCAATGGGAAAGAATTCCACCTACAAAGCTTCAGCAATTCGGTGATGTAACCACAGTGGTAAACACGCTGCTGTCCAAGCTTTTTTGGAGTGTTTTGCAGGCATGAAATTACTCATAAGTATTGGCACAAAAAAAAAAAAAAAAAAAAATAGTTTATCACTTTGAACATTCAATATATTGTCTTTTAGTGTACTGAATTGAATATAATATATGAATACAGGTTGAAAGGGGTTTGCTAATTATTTTTATTGTTTCTATTTACAGTTTATATGACATCCCAACTCCATTGGAATTGGGCTTTTCGTATTTGTACTATATTGTCAAAAGTGTGACAATGAGTGTTTTGTGGCAGTTTTAGATTTTGTAAAAGTTTCTTGAGTGTGTCTTGCGGTCATTTGAGATGGTGGTTAAAGTCTAGCTTGGATCCATGGTGACAGCAGAATTCCTCACGTTTCTTATCTCGTTGTCGCCATTGGGCCTAAGTGAATAAATGCAAAGAAACCAACCCTTATCTTCCTGCATATGAAGCGCACTGGTATGATAATGCGAAAAATAACAGATGGTCATGTGTTATGCATTTTGCAAATTAGTGTAATTAGCATTTGTTTTTATTTTGTTAACGTCTATAGGTACTATGCAACTCATTCAAGGCACATTCAATAATAATGATCCTACCTTTTCAAGTTCAGCGCTTTGTTTGGACTTGTAGAGAAACTCTCCCATTGCCACGAACACGGAGAGGACAAGCCCAGCAGCTAAAACAATGAAGATTCCGCCAATGTTCTGCACCCCGAGGGAACTGGCCTCCTTGCTTTCCTCTTCCGGGCATCCGTTTCCTCGCCACCACTTCTCCTTCATCATGTGCAGCTTGCCTTCCTCCTGAAGCTGTAGGATGGCAATTGTGATCTTGTCTCTGTATGGAGAGCCTGGAAAACCAGAAGACTAGCTCAGACTGTGAACAAACTTTGACCAGATCATAGCAATAATACAGTAGCTCATTTACAAACCTGAGGGAGCGATTGAGACGCAAACCTGTTAGACAAATTTACTCGCATATACTGGTTTGTAATCTCCTCAATCCTTCTTGCTAAGATTCACATTTCTGAAAATAACACAGTCCATTGTCCGTAGATAAAATAAAGTCAGCAGCCATGACAGCAAGATTGAACGCAGCGGTACAGTGGTTGCTGTAAAGATGACTGTGGATGCTATCTCTGGTGACTCCTCCTATTTGTAAATTCCATCATAGGATCTAAAATTGTTTACCTCAACAAGCCGCAAAGGTTGTAATTCACTTTTTACGTCCAAAATAAGTAAAACAATACAACTGAGAGAAAATGCTCAGGACACAACTGTCACCATAAAATCTAAAATACATTTCAGCTGTTTTAGGCTTTTCTCTCTCGCAGAATCCTATGAAATGCAACACTGACTGCTGCTTTGAACTGTTCATAATTCTTCTCATCTTGTGGACTCGTGGTCAAGGACTTGAGACTTGACTTGGACTTGACCTTGGAGACGTGTGCCCATCTCTACAACCATGCTTCATTGGTGTTCTTTTGTTGATGATCAGTGTTCTATTTGCGCCAACCTTGGTTTGAATGAACCAAAACCAAATCTCCCAATAAAAGAAGAGACAATGTGCTATCGTCCGATGAAATCAATGTTGACCTTTTTTGACCCCCTCATCACTACCCATAGATTATTATGAAAATATTAATCTGACCATTTTTTGTTAACACCAAAATAATACCATTATAGAACATCACAACATGGTAGGTGTATGTCATAGTGGTTCTATCAAGATTTCAACTTGAGCTTTTTCCTTGTTAGTGAGGCAATAATGTGCCTTGAAATCCTTTCTTGTGTCAGTGTGCCTGTGTGTGTGTGTCTGACAATACATGAATCCCCCTCCTCTTTTTCCCCCGGTGCCTGTGTCCTGCATCTCCTGCCCTTTCTATATCTAAACACATTGTAGGTATAGAAGTCCAAAATCCTTTCTCAGTCTGATGATCAAAACCAATTGCCCAATAAAATGCCCAATTAAATAATGCTGGAGACTATTTCGTGTAATGCAGTGCAGCATGCACTTTATATGGGTTACGCCAGAAAGGTTTCAGGACTGGTGTTACAAGATTTAACAAGATTTCAAACCCCTTCAATTTAATTGCCCAGGAGTATATACAGTAGGTGTGACCTCAGCTCTCTGCATTTTTTTCCCCTGCATGCTTTCATATAAAAAGTCTCTGTTTCAGGTCACCAAGCAATGAGCAGAGAGAGAGAGTGATGATGAGACCAATGAGACCACAATAACTAAGGAGAGTTATCACTGATGGACAGGATTGGGAATCCTGGCCCAGAAAGTAAAAACCCTGCCACAGATTGGCTTTAGCCACAGGTGCTTCTACTCAACTAGCAGGTAAACAAGCTCCTTTAACCTGTTGAGTCGAATCACCTGTGGTTAAAAGTCAAACTGTAGTGGGGTTTCCACCCACCTATTTTTATTCAAAATGTCAAGAAATGTGAAAATAAAACTGAATGGAAACACTACAAAATCGAAAAAAGGCCCAACATTCGCAAAATGTTTTTATGCTTGGAGGGGGTGGATTTTGAAGTGTATTGAAAAAAGGAAAATGCGAATTTTGGCTATGAAAACAGGTTTTGCGAATAAACGCTGACAAGACCGGATACACAACGCACGTTTTGACTGGATATTACGTGACACGTACGTTTGCAGTCACAAAGCAATGGCGGATGATAAAGTAAGGTATGTCTGGGGTGACGACGAAACAAAAATATTTTTGGAATTAATTAAAGAAGCAAATAATGCAATTTTAGATGGAAAACAGCAAAGAAACGCTACGGTTTATCAAGAATTACAAAAGCAAACTCATACAACGTCATCGCAGAGCGCAGTCGCATCCTGTTCTCCTTCTTCTTTTAAACTACTGGTGGATCACATCTCTATGGTGTATACCGCCACCTACAGCGGCGGAGTCCCCTCTCAATATTCGCAAAAGAAGAACACATTGAAACAAGCATAAGTCTCATGTCCGCTTTGTGCATTTTCAGTAAATTCACTTAAAAATTTTGAAATAAATTGAGTTAGTTTCAATTAGTTTCAGAGTTTTTCCTTTTCTGGACCTGAGAGAGTCAAACAGTCTCTAAAGCCTGGTACACACATACACACACATTTGGTGAGGTTCATATTCACGTTGTGCTTTTTTTGCAAGTGGACTATATTGCGTAATCACGTCGATCTGTGCTCCCATTGGACAAAAATGAGGAGGATTGCTCTCGCATGATCACACACGACTTCACAAACACAAGATGACCAGGCACTTCCTGGTATGCGCCGATGATGGATGAATGTTTCCAAAGGCTGTAAGAAATTGTAGGTATAAAAAGACAAAAAAACAGAAAAAGCTGGATTCAATCACATGAACAGGCGTTTGCCTGACAAGCGCATTAACCTTTATTTCACAAGGTAGTACACATTCACGTGCATAGAATTGCTCCTTGTAATTATCACGCACTTCACGGCAAAGGTGCTTGTTGTAACCACTTCGTATTCACAAAATGGATGGATGCACTTCAGGTAGGACAGTTTTATTCACTGGCGGTTACTCGTTCGTCATGTCAGAGAGCTTCTTTGATTGGCTACTACATTCCGTGCACGTCAACTCGCTCAGCAGACCACTCACATGAATATTTTTGTCGGAAATATTGAACACGTTCATTATTTAAGATTGTCGGCTGCAACTGGATTTTGACCCAATTATCAGGACAAATCCAATCTTAACACAGTTCACACAAAAACATCATCTTTAAACAACCTTTCAAGACCTAAGATTGTCGGGCGTTTGACGTCCCTAGTCTGGAAGGGGCAAAATCATGACAAAAACAGCTCAATTGTCTTTATATGTGTATCTGGCTGCTCAGTCCAATGTGAAAATCATGTTGATTGCATTCTTCTTCAATGTGAGGGGCATCATCCGCTGTGAATTCTTGCCACAGGGCCAAACGATCAACCAGCACATTTACAAAGAGATCCTGTGGCTGCTTCACCATGGCAACGCGCCTGACCAGGATTATTCAAAACAAATGTCCTATAAAATTAAAACAAATTCTGATATTTTTTAACTTTTACAATGTAAGATTAGTATTCAGGAGCATCAATAATTTTTTGTCATACAGCCAGTTTATGTAGAAAGGTCTCTTAACAATTGTGGAAGTGACACATTCACTTTTTCCAGTCATTAATTAGGGTGCATTCGGAAAACCTAACTCTACTCTGAGTGTGAGTGTTCCGCGAGGCATTGCAAACTCCTTTTCTTTGAATTTACAAACATTTTGTTTTCAAACCCACGTAAACCCACAACCCTCGCATCTTGTTTGTATAGCTTCCATCTCATCCTGCCTGAAAAACACTCTGATCCGGGTGCTCAGTCACAGTGGCCGGAGGTCCCCCCCCCACACACACACAGTGTGTGGTAATTTGAATAACTGAACGGCACATTCCAAAAATACTGTTAGTTTCCGAATAGTTGGAGTGGAGCAGAGCATGCTCAGAGTGCGAATGTGCCCAAACCTTGGCCAATAATAGCAGCTCCACTCTTTCCCTTGAAATTTAGTGCAGGAGAGGGGCGCACATCTTTGACATTGCGGAAGTAAAAATAGACTCGTTAAGACTCCATACAGATATTCATGAATGAAATACCATGACATCCCCCAAACAAATATCAGCGGAGCTCAGAATCTACCTACCTACATCACTTGCGTCACAACTTAGATCTGGTTTCACCTGGTCTAAAGTCTAGTCTTTTTTCTGTCACCAAATTGTTAGAATGTCAAAGTGCGAAAATGAAGATGTGACAATTTTTACACTGAGCTCATGTACGCTGTCTATGAAAATATAAAATAACGTTAAATTGTGCAGAGTCACTTTAGGAATTGTAAAAAAAATTATAGCTTCAATTTGTGATTTATTCAACTTACAGTTTCATCTGTTTTTCATTTCTTCAGAAGGGCCTCTGCTATCCGGCTTTTATTTTAGCATAAATTCACAGACAGCATGTTTCAAAAACATATCACAATAGTGACGGCAAATATGAATTGCGATCATAGCTTTGTTATTCATTCCCATCTTCACTGTCTAACTTCCTTTCAGCCCAGGAGTGCAATAAAGCAATGTGTTTGTGCTTCGCCAAACGACAGCCAGCCTTGACACTGTGCCAGGTCTGTCAGATCCAAACAAATGCAAAGACCTCAGCTGTGATACCATGAACACGATGAACATGTGCAATGCGTCATACAGTCACAACCTGTGACGCACAGTACTAGCCTTCTTATTGGCTGTGATATCACCCACGCTTGCGCAAGTGAAATTGAGGCACGATCCCATTCTTTAAGAGCCTGTAATCAAAATTGTCTGGTATGGTCCATCACTACTCTCAGGCACTGAATATGCAAGTATTTAAATTTACAACATAAATTTACCATGCAGCTTAAAATTATAATTGCAAATATAGGGATATAGTATATCAAAAAAGTACTACTGGTATGCTTTTATTTTATTTTCTAAATCCTACATTCTACCATGTATTTGTCATTGTACACATTAACATAAAGATTAAGTGGTAAAGGATGCATTAAGTAAACACTTTTAGAAAGTCAATATCACACAGCTGGGAGGTAAAAGTGTATCCATTAGACAACTGAGGAAGTTGTCAAGGGAACCGGCAGCTGTGGCTCTACCAAGGCCCAAGTGCTAATGCAGTTTGACACCAACGCTGTTAAAGTCAATGAGATATATGCTAAATGGACAGGCTATATGGGAATACAGTCTGCAGATGGTAAAGGCTACTAAAAGGGTAGGATTAGCAATTTAAATACCTTGTTCTTTCTGCATGTGAACGAGCCACCAGGGAGTATTGATGCTATCACCTTTCCTTTCTACATCACACATGCTGGCCCATATAGAAACAGTTTGCAGACTTCCTTCATTTTGCTCACATTCCTCTCACTCAAAATACAATTTCTTTCAATGACACACAATTAACAGCATTAGGTTAACAGCAATATGAAGCACACGAACATTGTTAAGTTAAAAAAATATATGTATATATTTTCAATACTGTCTAATTCACAATTGACCTTTAGCAAACTATGCTCCAAAATAGTCAAGGTCCGTCAATTCTGATTTTTTGGGGGTGAAATACGATTTTTTTGAGTAAGCATTCACATCACATATTAATTGTATCCGCAAAGTGATCAGCATGTATAGAAGAAGAGACGACATCACTCATAACGTTATTTTTATGGAAGTAAATAAGCATGGTCAAGCGTGTCAGGGTCATGGACATTTTATAAGTCTGTTGTCGGGGCTCATCTTTTGATCGTCTCATATCGATAGAGGAGGTAGAAATAATATTTTGAGAACATGAATTGAGCCTTTTCGATCTCGAGCATCTGACAAAATTGTGTTGCTCCGTTCTTCGTCAACGCCCCCCCGTCATCGTGGGTCCATAATTTTTTTAAAAGTCTGTCATTTTATTTTAACCATGCTTCTGTCCTCACTCCGTCACCACTATTTTAGGATCGACAGATAGAGGTGGTCATTCTGTAAGTACTGACGGACTGTCTGTCAGTCACAGACTAACGATTACACCGACGGACGAAAACCGTCAGTGCTTAGTCTATCATTTTTTTAAAGGTTCTCGTCATTCGTCAAAAAAACAGTTTGTCAAATGCGACGGAATGCTCACCTCTGTCAAATAACATATATAATATTTATTCAATGCGGTGTACATACCCATTGGAGTGGCAACCCCATAGGCTTGTGAGTCAATAAGTCCTCCGATCTGGGTGAGGTTGCAGTTGCGTTGTATGGCAAACTCAATGCTTGTCGACTCCATGAGGAAAGCATAATCTGAGGTGAGTACTCTGTGAATGCCTTCTTCAACATTCTTCACCATCACAGAATGCCGCCGACTGCTCATAAATTCCCACATTTTATCGTAAGTGGAGATCTTGGTTTTCTGTGAGGAGACACAATTACAGTGTGAAATAAATAGACAAAAACATTGATGTAGTCTTTATAGTGTAATGAAACATATTTGGCAACTTGTGTGGAAATAAACACCACTGCATTTGGCAGTAGAACCACATAGTTTCTCTCAGCCATTCTTCACATAAAGTTTATAATCATAATAAAAAATATGTCGTTTTGTATATTTTTCAACCATTAACATTGCTTCATCAAAAACAGCAAGTTATCTAAGACAACATGGATCATAGAACATGCACAGTAGTTCCTGGATGGGAAGGTGTGCAGCTAAGGAGCCGCACCAGCTTGGGCATAAGCGTGTGCTTCCAATTGTATACCTGCTATCTTATAGAACGAATACAAGGGAACATTACTTTTTTGAGGAGCCGATTTGAAGGCAGTTTTGAAGCCATTTGAAACCTAATTAAGTCACATCTTCAAGGTCCCGCCCGCCATTATTGTGTGTAATGACTTTTTGTGGCTGGTCGATATTTTAGATCAACTGGCTGATTTGTGGAGTGCCTATCAGAATCTTTTGGAGTCACCCTTGACAAATCAGGCGATTGAGCATGCAAGCTTCTGACTGCTGATAAGATGAAAGCAGTGGCTATGAATACATGGACAGATAGATAACTCCTATATTCCAAAACAGGCAGACAGCAGAGGTACATCACCACATGTGTATACCTAAACAGTTCAATAGATTTGCGATGTTAGACAAGGAAAGGTAAAAATAATAACCAAGCTCCAAAAATAAATTGTAATCCTACTGCATATGAGTGATTCTGAACATAGACAAATATAATTGAAATAGTCTTACTTAAGTAAACAAAAGTATCTTTCATGAAATTGTTAAGAATGAATAGAGGTTTACAACTGCATTTCTTCGTTCCGTCTTTGGATAAACTTGTTAAAGCTTTACAATCGTGTTTTATATGCCAACATTCAAGCCTATAAATTCCATTGGAGCAGTTAAATATGACACAAAGTGCACCTGTCATTTTGTCACATAAGCCTTTAAGCCTTTTAAACAATGCCTGCAATCTTTACAGTTTACAGTTAGGCATACACTTTTGCACTAGCATACAAAATTTCAGTGGCCGCCCATTTCCGTTGGGCACGTTGCTTATACAGGCAGCCGATTGCCCGCTAACCCAAGGAGCCGCACCACTGATGATTGGCTGGCTGGTCCACATGACTGAAATACTGAATTAATGTAGACAAAATGGCAGCTTCAGTGGGTGTAACTGGGTTACATAAGGAGCGTACGTTAACTGCGGCAGCCTCCGTCTCCTCCAAATGCAGATCCGTGGCCCCATCGTGATGGGAACGGCTGCCAGTGAACATCCACTTAATGAATTTGATTGAATTCTATTGTTTGTGGCGCTGGCATAAACAGCGTGGCATCTTCATTATATTATATATTTATTATATTGATATTTTCAATGGTCTTAAAATTGCATTAATTCATTCATAAGGATGTTAATTGTATGTTTAGGCAAAATGCAACCGTTTTTTTTTTGGGGGGGGGGGGGGGGGTCTAAGCACATATCCTTGGGAAGTGAATGAGAGTAATGTGCTTTCGGGCATTCAGCATATGGATTTATGTAGCCTTGAGAACAGCACACACTGGTCCTTGTCAAGATTCTGTTCGCTGCTTGTCAAAGTGTTTTGCATATTTTTCAAAGGCCCTTAATCAAAAGCATCCAGAGAGTGGAGGAAGATGGTGCATGTTTTTTGTCTGCACAAACAACAGCTTTTTCCCCCCTTTTATGTTGCCTTCTCCCCTGGCGTTGTTGTACAGACACTGTTTATGATACAGGGAAGACACGAAACAAAATGGCTATAATAGGAATTGAAATTCTGCACTGGAAGCACACTATATAGTTCAGCTTTGAATACTCAACCAGCAGAAAAGTTGACTATTAGAGCTGCAGATCAGATGCGGATATAGTGTTGAAAATCAATGTTGCATATTTTCTAATTTCCTACCCATTGAGGTGGATATTTTACCTGAAGTGGAATAAAACTTAAATAATAGAATGTGCATATAATGCAAATGATAATTCAGTCTTTCCTTTTAAATGTACATTTGAAATTGATGAACATTTTATTTTAATTTGGTGTCTTGTCTACACAATGGATAAATCACAATTTTTGTTCCCCCCATTGTGATTTTATATATACCACACTCATCATGTTTCTGTGATGTTACTACACAATATGTAGAAACTCATTTGCCAATATTATGTTTTTAATACTAAAATATAATTAATGTTATCCAGTTATATTAAAACAAAAACAAAAAAGTAGTAGTTATTTACTTGAATTCCTGGACTATTGACCTTTTTCTCAATTTTTTTTGTTACCTTGATTGAGCTGTTTTAAATTACGGAATAAAAAGGGCAAGTCAATCTGAAATTCTGTCATTTGGAAATCAAGCCAAAAGCAGGTTTCAGTATGACATTTTTTATCCAGAATTTTTAGGATTCGGGCATATACGCCACCACAATTATTATTATTATTCCATACAGTAGGCCTACAGAATAGACAATAAAGAAAATGCATTACAATTTCGACTACCAATGATATTTTTAGGACTCCTAACATAATCAAAATGCTAAGAATCTCTACAAAGAAAGATCCTATTAAATACGAGAGTTCGCCAGTCATCAGTGCAAAAGATCATTATAAAAAATGCAGCAGTGTGTGATTAAATATATAAAAAAATGGCATGTACATTAAATAGAATATTACCTGACAATGCACAATGACAGTCCTGATGATTGGATTTGTATAATTTTGTATTATTCATGATCACCATTTTTTTTGTTACTCTTCTCCCTCCAGTATCATGAACACCACCTCCAAAAGTTTCCCCCGATTTAATAACCACACTGTAACTCCTACTTTTTTTGTGGCTCATGCAAAACGATCTGATTTTTGTAAAGCCTGAAGATTTGGAGACATGGTCAACTAAAGGGGTCCTGTTTTACACATTAACCGCCATCTCCTAATTATACCCGCAAGATAAAAATCCAGCCCACCCTTTAACAAGATGTGATTTTATTAGCTAACAAGCAAGTATCTACAGCAGTGGGTGTTTGCTATTAAATTATTCAGTGTTGTTGGAGCAGAAGTCCACAGGGAGTTCTGCTCGAGAGACGAGCGAAACGCTTCCATGCTTCAGAGACTATCCCAGGCAGACATTTACATAATTAGCCACCATTATACTATTTTCCAGCACGAGTCGGTAATTACCTAAACTGTAAGTATTTTGTAAATGTTTTTCCTGCATGTGAATTGTGATGCACATTATTTGTGTGTACTCTGTACTGCCACTACACTAACCATCATCATAACGGTGTGCTTTTAACACCTTGATAAGTGCATTAAGTTCAGTTGCCCTCTGCATTTGGATGGCTTCATTATTCAAGTGAAGGACTTAACAGACAAATACCATGTTTGCTTTAAATACTTGTATCTGTTTATTATTGATTTATTCAGTTCAGTATTCATTATGTATATCAGTTTGAAGATAAAAAAGATTTGTTTGATTATTTACCACTGAATTAGTCAAACGGTACCTGTACAAATCTCTTGCTTTATTATGCCGTAAACTTAATAAGGCAGAGTATACAGTACATACCACGAAAAGTGTTTGTTTCCAACCCCATTTTCTAGAATGGAATAATTTACTTTATAGGCGGTAGGAGTGCAATACATACATTGTGTTAAATGTGAGGTCTAAAACTGACAATTAACCCTGTAAAGCCAAACATCATATTAAATACAAGACATTTTGAGCCCTCTATTTCATGAGTATATTTCCCCCCCATTAAAAACCTGATGTATATGATCTGACACATTTATTGCATGGATAAGCCATTAGGGGGCAGTGTCACCCAGTGTGATGGCTTTTCCAGCAACCTTGCAAGATTGCCCCCACCTATACTTAGTAATAGTGGAAAATGTTCTTTCTGATTTTTGGAAATACTAATATGTTTGTTTATTATTATATTTTTGACAGTTATAAATGTACGAATTTAAAGCATTGTGACCAGATGATAAATATGACACAAATCAAAATACTGTATTTACAAATAATCTGAATTTTCTCTCATATATTTCATGGTTCAGGCTTTATAAGGTTAAATGCTCTGTATCTACACTTCCTTCCCACTGTATTGGACAGCGAGCTCCAGGGGGTTGGGGGTGGGTGGGTGATTGGGGGGGGGGGGGTAGCTCATCCAAGCCGGTTTCTGGCAGTAGGCGGGGTAAACCCTGAACTGGTTGCCAGCCAATCGCAGGGCACACAGAGACAAACAACAATCCGCACTCACAATCAAATATGGACAATTCAGAGCGCTCAATTAACCTGCCATGCATGTCTTTGGAATGTGGGAGGAGACTGGAGCACCCGGCGAAAACCCACACAGGTACGGGGAGAACATCCAAACTCCACCCAGGAAAGCCGAAGCCCGGACTCGATCTCACGTCCTCAGCACTGGGAGGTATGTCTGTTTAATTGTTGGCAAATTCCAGCCTGGACTTCCTGTTCTAAATTGCTAAAGTGGTCCCTATTCTCTATACTTGAAATTAAACAGTAGACTGTGATATCTTCACTGTCTTGAGGATGTTGTTAATAGGCTGCCTGCTTTGTGGAAGGGGCCAAGGGGCTCGGGGCTCGGGTGCAACGTCAGCTACAGAAGCTGGTTCAGGGACAAGCAATGTTACCTCTCCGGCAGGGAGGGAGCCTGAGCTGTTGTGTAAGATCGAAAAGTTCAGACTAGATATAGTATAGTCTGGCTCACCTCGATGCATGGCTTGGGCTCTAGAACAAGTGGAAATACTTTGCTATTGGATTTTGTGCACATCAGAGACGGCTAAAACGAACACCATTCACCTTTCATGGATTTGGCACCAGGGCACCCTAGGCTGCAGTTTGATGACCAGTTTTTTACTAGACACTCGGTTGAAAGAAGGGACAGTCACAGATCTGGTGCCATGTTGCGTTGGCTTCGATAGTGGGTCCAGTGAGACGTTGAAAACCCAAAAGAAAGTATGCTGTAATTCTTCATCCTTTTGGCATTTTGACCTACCAGTAATCATTTTCACAAACAGATTATGACAACACCTGGACACAGTTTTTATTTGCGGAGAAACTTCATATGTCCGACCCTTACCAACTTAAATCACACAATTTTGTTTTGAAATTTAGGCCTATCAGATGTCTAATCTGCATCTGTTCAACAAGCACGCCTGCTGCTCACCGCCAACTGTTGGTTTTTAGTTATTAAAAGGGCAGAATTTAAATTACGGTTGTTGAATGATTCATGGTGAATATGGCATTTTTGAAGACATACTGTGTTAACCACAATGTTGTTAGTGCGAAAGCACCTGCGTACATATTTTAATGCACACTTGGATGGACAAAATGTGTTAAAACAGCTGTTAGTTCTCAGATGGCACCATTAGTGGATTTTAAAAACAGTGCTATGACAACATCTATGAGAAAAGTGACTATACGCAGGATAACTGGAGGAATGGATTAGTTGGAGGTTTTAACAGGAGCCTAACCTGAGGAATCATCAGGCAATCTTTTTTTGTTTACTTTTTCCTTTCACATTTTGTTTGCAGCCACTCCTTGTATTTGTGGACATTTGCATTGTATTGAGTGGCTTTACTTTTGTAGCAAATTAAGATGTGTTTCTTGCTCATGTCTTGTTGTCACCTCTAGTGCTCATCAGCCCTGTTCCTGTGTCAACCTATCAGCTACCTCCAACCACGTGTGTCTTGTCCAGGTCAGCCTTGTTGTCCTGTTTGTACAGCTAGTCCTCAACTTACGAACACAATGGGTTTTGAGAGGTTGTTAGCAAGTCGAAATTGTTTGTAAGTCGAATGACGTTACATTTTGTTCACAATTAAATGTTATAAAATTCTTTATTTAAAATAAAATAGTAAAATATGTAAAACATTTTTTTTAATGACATTTTTTAAATTATATATAACACTGGTTCTCAACCGCGGTCCTTGTGTACCCCTCTCCAGCCTGTTTTCCATGTCTCTCTCAGCCAACACAGCTGAGGATCGTTATCAGGCTTCATGCAGAACGGGCTGATTAGCTGATAGTTTAAAACACCTGTGTTGGCTGTCGAAGACATGGAAAACAGGCCCTGATAGGGGTAATTGAGGACCGCGGTTGAGAACCACTGATATAGTATATGCTTTCTATACAGTACATAAATAAATAAAATACATTTAATTACATCCGGCCATCCATCCATCCTATTATCATTGCATTTATTATAATTAATTAAAATTATAATATTATTATAAAATATTTATACCTATTTTAAGAATGCACAATATAAATTGAAATGCGTCCACACCAGACATCAGAGACATGTTGGCGAATGGCGGGCACGGATGCGTGCGGTGCCGTGCCGTGCCGTGCGGATGACGCATTTGTAGGCTATTTGGAGTGGGACACGGTGCGGCACACTTAAAATCGGCACACATATTCACCAACGTTTAAAAATGAATACATTTCTTCGCACCAGCCAATCGGCTTTGGGAACGGACTGCAAAGTCACACACAGCGTCCTGTACAGATATGTAGTCACCCGGAGATAGTGTTAAGTGTTCACTTGTTTAAAACTGTTGATAGCAATAGTGCTAACATTAAGCTTAAGTATTTAGCATGGCCACCAGAATGCAAGTGAAAAAGTGGAAGTGCTCGAGGGGCTCTCATTAAAAAAATTAGGAAGGCCCTTCAGGAGAAAGAGTGGCTCACCTGTAGTGCAGTACTCGGCAGCGCTCTCTTTTTTGATATAGTTTACCAAGCGACCCTCTCCTTGTGCACAATGAAGCTGCCGGTACTCACAAACGGCAGTGAGCAGCAAGACGGACACTCACTCCCGTGTTTGGGGTTTAATTCAACAGACACTTGCTTGCAGCGTTTTTTGTTTTGCTTGCATTTTGCCATATTCTCTCGGCTTGAATTTTTTATATTTCGGCCGAATGCCGAAAATGCATATTTTTGCCATTTTTGGCCGAAAATTTTCAGGGGCCGAATATTCGGTGCATCACTACTGTAAACCGTGTCTTGGACCGGTCACGGGCCATGGACCACTTTGGACAAGGCCGCAGCGGGCCGCACAGTTGAAAGAATTCAAAAATGTATTTGTACTCCCGGTTAATTGATTAGCCGAGGCTTAAAAATATATTATTTTGAAAAGTGACCGGATTCTCTCCGTTAACGATGGACTCTTAATGCATGTCAAGATGCTATATATCTCTGTCCCGTAGCGCTGATGCTAATCAAAAAGTAAAAAAAAACGAGTCAAAAACAGACATATTTGGAAAGTTTCTTTGCAACGGAGAAAAGGCCCAGTGATGAGACAACACAGCAGCCGATGACCAAGAAGAGGGGGAGGGTGACTCTCCCCATCACATTGTTTCTTTAGGAACGTAACGAGGCTTACCTCGCTTTCTTTATATCCGTTTCTCATTGCTCGGCAGAGAGCGAGTGGATTTTCTACGTCACTATGCAATGAATGCATTGCGACGTAAACAACAATGGCGGCGTATGTACAAATAAAGTTTCTACAAAATGTATTAAACTGGAATTGATTTGTGAAAAATAAAAGTCTCATAGTTATGTTAGTAACAAACAAATAAATCATATAGAGCAAAGTGGTCGTTACAGTCGGGGTTCCTAATAAAGTACTTCCAAGTACCTACTCAATCTGTATGCACTGCATGCTGCCTACTCAATAAACAATTACATCACCCATCACCTGCAGTGCTCAAGCAAGTGAAATGCTATCAAGATATATTGCGTGTGCAAACTCACAGCCACAAACATAGCAAAGTGTTAATCACACCCACATTAATAATACGAATCATGGTTATCAATATCAATTGGCTATCAGGCACATGTCTGAGTGCTGTATCACACAGGCGCCTATTATCAAAGACAGGTTCACCTGCGCTTGACGTAAAAACGGGCACATTTCCGTGCCGGGCATGTCTCGTTTACTGTGTTTTAACGACACACCCTTATATTTATGTACCGTACATCCCTTTGTTAAAACTTGGCAATCCCTGTAAGCATTTCCTCCCAAATGTTAAGTGATATAAAATAGCCTGACACAAATTGAGAGAGGATGAAAGTAAATATATATAGATAAAACTAACCTTGAAGAAAGTCATCGTAGCGCCATCCTCTACCACTCCATACTCTATCTTGGTCTGCTTGGCCAGGTCATCAGCGGAGTCAATAGGCGACTCCATCCTCTCCACAGTGAGGAAGGCTGCAAGGTTTGCCGTGTAGGAGGAAATGATGATGAGAGTAAAAAACCACCAGATTCCTCCTACAATTCTGGTGGAGAGTGCTTTCGGCATGAGCTCAGATCCTGAGTGAGAGGAGCAAAGGGAGGTCATGAGATCTAGTTGTGCAGTAGATGAGAGAGAGGGGCAGCATCCTGGCAAGCAGAGACCAGGCTGGGCCTCTGAACCTTCTACCAGGCTTAAACTCCAACAGAAATACACTGAAACACATACTACTTTTAGGGTTGTTGTTGCAGCAGGTTAAGTTGTATCATAATTTTTTTTTTTGAGACACACACCTAGTGACATCACATATGACTTTTAGGAGCAGTGTGGAACCAGACTAGGACTTCATAATATTTGTATGTAGTTTACTTTAATTGATTGACCATTAGACCATTTACACCATCTGTTATACAGAAAAATACAAATCTACTGTATGCGTGGGAGTGAAATTGCTCAGTTGTAAGGAGAAGCCAGAGTTCTGTATAATCCATTTTACCCAAACTTCTTAAGCAATTGAAAGCTGGGATTTTCGACATTCATTCACGGCTGATAAAGAGCCATAAAGATAGGAGGTTAAGAACTGTGTTCTCCACTCCCTCTGTGAGAAACTCAATCTGCATTCAGGAAAAGGAAAAAAGGAAACTGCAGTGCATACGCACTGCTATAGATACAACTGTCAAGGGAACTTCATTTAATCAGACTAAAATGTTAATTTTAAATAACTTTGCTGCATTGGTACATACAAAAAAATCTACTTGAACAGGATGTTGCATACTACAGGGCGACCCAATGGCATGCAAAGGGGGGGCCCAGGGGAACAAAATTCAGCCTGGGAAGATACTCGTTAACGCGGGGAATCCTATTATTAGTCTTTGAATCCTGTTGTCATCGTCGGAGGGGCGGGGGCCGGCATTCAACGATTCCTATTCCTATTCTTCATTTATCGCCGGGGGAAGGATGGCGACCGGCTACTTGCGCCGAATTATATCTATGGACTGGCCTAAAAATGGACTAGTTGTTCGGGAAACTCCCGAAATTCCCGATGGTCAGTCTGCCCCTGTTGCGACTGATGGGGTCCTCCTCGGGGGTGCATCCACAGTAGCCCCCTTTCCACAATCGTTGATCAACGGGCATCCGTTTGTGATTGATGTGTGGTTAAAAATTAAAGCGACTTAAGTTTTTAAAATTTTCCATCAGCAGCGCCCCCATTTTTTTAATTTTTTTTTAGAGAGCATCTATATCTGTTGCTCAACCTGGGCTCCACTGTGCTTTGCATGCCACTGGGATGACCCAAATTGATTGCAACTCATATCTGCAACTGATGACGAAATTACTTTATTCGTAATACAAATTAATTTGATTTGATAACAATTCAGTCCTGAAAATTGGAGCTCCATGCGGTCTACATTTTATTAATGTTAATGTTTATTTTATTTATAAAATATGCTCCAAATGACCACCTTGGTGCCTGAGACACACCTACTTCCTCTTTTATCACTATTATTCCCCTTGAGTGAGTTTCTATTTATTCTTAATTTTGTAAAGGTTCAACTTCAGGTCCATGATCAAAATCTGCCTCAGTGATTCCCCAGGGAATGTCTAGCTCCTGGCTGTGCCTCTAAATCAAATTCTTTGCGCGACAGAATTTCTGACATCAATATTCCAAGCTAACACTCAATCCAGTTTGGATGCCTTCATCTTTAGAGTACAGGTTCTGAATATTTCTTCTGGGTCATGAACATAATGACCAATCTGTAAATCAGATCAAATTGAACTTACTTCGAAATTTTGTCTGCACAGATTTGTCTGAAAATCGGTCTCTAGTACGCCAAAAGTCAAAAGTTGTTCAAGCCATTTTCAGAAAAAGTTACTGAAGGTTCTCTTTATTTCAATACTTCCTTTTGAATAATCCCAAAATGAGATGAATAGCTTTATTAACTATTTTACTGCCAAACATTATCCCAAAAACAATCCCGACAGTGCCAGCCGATTTCGAGCATTTTCACAATTTTTTCAGGCAAACAGAATATTGTGTGCTATGACTACATAAACATGGTGGAAACCATATGAAAAATTGGATTCCATTCTTTCATTAGAAAAAAAGTATGTTTCTACCTTATTCCGTTCTTTAGTAATCACCATTTCAAAATAGGTAAATTGAGTGACATCAAGCGAAAATGGAAAAAATAAGGAGAAAACAAATAGATACATTTTCTGCACAACAGTGACTTTGACACAAATAATTTTTTTCAGTGACGCTCTGTGAATTCGATTTAATGTGGCAAACGCTTTAATCATTCACGTCATCCTTGAAAACGTTCTATTCCTTAAGATCCACCATGTTTTCGTATAATTTGATACACAGGAGCCCATTGAAAAGAGATACAATACTGCTATCTGCTGGCCATAGTTAGTGGGTATTTCGCAAACCAGCGCCGCACAAGACGTTGCACTGCCCATTGAAAAAAAAATGTAGTTAACGTCACTTAACGTTTTTGGCAGAATTCATCTGGATTTTAGTGTACGTCATTGAACGTTTTTGGCAGTAAAAGAGATAATAATAATTTTTGATCAGCCGTGGTATGGGTTGCAATCATTTTGGGTCACCCTGTATTTGTAATAATTATAAAAATCTCATCAGTTAATTGATTGCTGTGGTAATTATTTAAATTATAGGTAACAGCAGTACACTAAAAATACACGAGAGGATGAGAAGACTTGGAAGAACAAATGAAGGTCCATCATGCATTTCCAAAGGGAGCATGGGAGTTTTGTTGTGATAGCAAATAACAAATACACACTTTTGGCCTGATTTACTCAAGGTTTGTGTGTGCAAAAACTGGAATTTGCTTACGCAAACAGATGTGGATGCTGATTTAATTTAATAATCAAGCACACCCAGGATTCTGTCTGCCAAACAGGCAGCGCAGTTCATTTTGCATGGACAAAAAAACCATCATGGATACCTAGAGCTCCACTACAATTTTTACGCCTGTTGCTTACAGCACATGTGCTCCATTATTGTGAATAAACACCCAATTTCCCACCCACTATTTGGAATCTTAATAAATCAGGCCCTTGGTATTCATAACCCATTTCAAATCTGAGAGAGAAAATGAAATAACAAATAATTCAAGATAGTTGTGATGTCCTTTCTAAAGGATGTTGGTTTCTTTAAAAAGCAACATTTTATTTTTCAGAGCAGAATCTTACCGTCATGCAGTAACTGGCACACCAAAAAAAAAAAGGCCGATCCATGAGGTTTGCTGAACTTGGTTGGGGCTGACTGTCATGTACCCAAGGTAACGTCATGACCGAACAGCACTTCCCACAATTTTCTGGGGGCGGGGCAAGCTACCGGGCAGGGGAGCCTCTTTACATTGTGATTCAGCACGGTGCTACGCGGGCATTGTCTGGTCCTCGAATCTAATTGAGCAGCCTTCGGGCCAGATGCCACATCTTCTCAACTAGAGCTGAACCATATTGGCTACACACACACACACCCACACACACGCACGCACACACACACACAGTATACAGTTGATATCCAAAGTCTACACACCCCTGTTCAAATATCATATGTTTTCTCTACTTGATGACTATATTCAGTGTTCCATGGTATATTTACTGGCATGCCTTGTATATTCTTTTTTTAGCCTTTTCCTGGCTGATACTGTTATATAATGAGATCGCGCTGATACTGTGGAAGCTCATGCACTGGACTGTAAAATGTGACCAAAAAAAAAGGAAATGTCAGGAAAAGACTACTAGAATAACTGATTTTTATTTGGGGTTAATTAGAGGCAGCTTAAATGTGAATTTGAATGTGATTGATTACTTCTGAACATGGTCACATCCCCAGTTACAAAGGGGTGTGCACACTTAGAGTTTTACAGATGAAAGGTCCCATTAATGTTGTAAAACGTTTTGAAGTGATTCTAGTTATTTTATATATAAAATAAAAAATTATTTGAACAGGGGTGTGTAGACTTTTTATATCCACGTATACTATGCATTTACCGTAATCACTATTTTGACATAGTAACATGATAAAAGTCTCTATAGTAAAGTAAAAGGGTTAGATCATCGCTGCCACATTTTAATGGTGCCACTAGAAAGTACCGGATTTATTATTATTAGTATTAATTTTATTGTTGTTGTTGTTATAGCTACGAATGAATAATAACAGTTAACTAACTGAACATGAAAAAAAAATGTTGGTTTCAAAATTGTTCAAGTTTTGATGAATCACTTTGTTCATTTGCATTGTAACCTAAAAAAAATATATATATGTATTTTTATTTTTTTAAGAAAATTTGATTAAATAACATATTACACTCAAATTTTTCATGAAAGTTGTTGTTACTTCAAATAATCACATTGACTTCCTATTAAGAATAATCCACTCCTGATGACTGTGGTCCCACTCCAATGTGAACCATGCACCATAATTCATTCAATGCAAGATATTGTTTCTGGAACTACTAGAAACAGTTAAAGATTTTTGTCTTAACTTTGTTGTCCTATCTTACACTCAACTTCATTAAAATGAAAACAAACACATACAATCTGTACATGAATCAATTTCACTTGAAATAGAAAATATTTTGCAGGTAAACCAACATGTCAGACAGAGCAGCTCACATATGTGGGTGATTCTCATTTTGCTGAAAAAAATGAAAGGCAGGCATAGTGACCATGCATAGCCTCAAACACATTGAAGTGTTTCTGACTTAGAAATAAGTCCTCATTTAAAAAATGACTCCATTCATTTTCTCTCCCGTTTATCATCATAAAGGTCACGGGTGAGCAGTAGTGTATCCCGGCTGAGTTTGAGCAAGAGGGGTGGTCGCCCCTGGAGTGGTTTCCAGTCAATCACAGGATGTTCAGTCGCCTCCAAAAGTATTGGAACGGCAAGGTCAATTTCTTTGTTTTTGTTGTATGCTGAAGTCATTTGGGTTTCAAATCAAAAGATTAATATAAGTAAAAGTTCAGAATTCCAGCTTTTATTTCATGCTATTGGATGTGCTAAACCAGTGGTTCTCAACCTTTTTTCATTGATGTACCCACTGTGAAATATTTTTTCAGCCAACTACCCCCTAACCAGCACAAAATATTTTTTGTTGAAAAACAGAAATGACTTAAAATAGTGTTGTGCCACCATTGTGTGATTGATCAAACTTTGGATCTTGATTTGTATGGCGGTCCCTCTTGAACTACGGGGTCAAACCATTATACTATTGGTAGAATCAGGTCTTTTAGGACAATTAAATTGAATAGCCTACTGAATATAACATTCATTTTATGAACTTATATTTTTCTGAAATATTTACGTAATTGAATAATTATTGAATATTATTCATAAGGATTTATCCATCTATGCTACTTTTGAAATGTATTTTAAAATTTAACGCACCCCTGGAGTGCCGCCTTCACGAACCCCGAGGGATACACGCTCGGTGTCTGACGCACCCCCATTTGAAAACCACTATGCAAATACCTTGTTTGAAGCTACCCACTTTGCACGTGAGCAAAAGTATTGTAAGAGACATATTAAATCAACTTAAAGTAAACAACATTTAATAATTGGTGGCATCATCCTTACGTATCGCTGTATAGCGACCCATTGACTTCACAATACTGCAGTATTCATTTGAAATGTTTGTCCAGGCCTTTACTGCAGCCTCTTTCAGTTCCCCCCTCAGTCTCATTTTCTGTCCTGAGTTGTTTACCACATCTAGATGTAAATACCATGAAATAATAGCTGCATTTCAAAGGAGTTGACCTTGCCGTTCCAATACTTGAATAGGGCACCGTATATAGACCACCATTTACAACTATGGGCAATTAAAACTCTTCTTCTGACTGTAAGTCAAACATGCTAAACGCATGCTGCCTCATTACCATGTGAATTTGTTACATGCATCTTCAGTGCTTAGAGTGACATCATTCAAAGTATTCATTCAAATATTAACAGTGGCAGCTTCCATATTTTATAGGTGACAACTAGTTGAGAAGATGTGGTACAAACTAGTATTTTATCAAACAGGCAGGGTGGGTAAGGTAGAGTAATATTACTCATTATGGGCGTACTTACCTGTTCAAATTATTTACATCAATTAAGGGCAGGGAGGCTCAGAACATGCAAAATAATCATTGACATAAAAAAAAAATCCTTTACTGCAACCCCAAATCACGGTCCGACCTATTAGATCCTACTAGTCTAAGTCCATGCACAGAGGCCCCCATGCATGGTCACGGGCCTGGGTCAAGTGCAAGAATGACCCCCAGCAAAAAAGTGGGACCTGTGCTAGAGAAAAGGGCAGGCAGAGGCGTCTACCTTGCTGCATGAGAGCTCCAACTCCGAACCAGAAACTATTTAGCAGGGTGAAATTGTTTTCCACTACGTCCGAGTCAGGGTTGCAAGGGTGAGGGTTATACCACTCGTAGGGACTAAACCTGTGACAATCGACAAAGAACACACACGGGTTTAATGTAGTTGCATGAAGACAAATCTGAAAAAGGGCAGATACTTTTTAAGGCCATCATACCTATGGGAGATGGGAAAAAGAAAACAATTAGTCACTTGAGTGATTAATCCCTGCATAAATATTTTGATCTTACATAGGATAGTATAGTTTCTTATATAGTTTGACTTCAAGATTCTGATGTGAAATGTGTAAATTAAATGCATTTTATAGAAATTGCTGTAAGATTTTGGTCAAATTGGTAAACCTTTCATAAACCAAAATAAAATCGGTGGTGTCCAAACTATGGCACAGGGGGCCATTTGTGGCCCACCAACCACTTGTAATCGGCCCGCAGCATATACTGCATATATATATGTATATAAAATTGCTACCCCCAAAAAGTGTTATAAACTGTAGAGGTTGTTTTTTTTTCAAAAATGAAAAGATGCAAATTAACTATTTACAGTGAAATAAGTAGCATTTCTCTTTATAACACTGTGATGAAATAAATGTAATTACTTTTTACAAGCAAAAATGGTTTTCTCCACTTTCTGCTCAAGAATCAAATACTGAACATATTACGTGAATGATTTCCAAGTAAATGCTTTAAAAATTGCTGTCATGTCGGAATGGAATTTTGCTGATGTTCAGTATAGGGGCAGATTTTTTCTCGTGGGTTACAGGGTCTCTAACCACCCCAAAATCTTTCAAAATCCTCTACTATTTGCCTTGTAGAAAGCTGTTCAGGTCACTTTTTTTTTTTAAAACACTGTAAAATAAAAATATGACTGCTTGATTGACTGATGTTGGTGTGCTTGATAAAAATAAAATAAAAATCAATGTGGCCCTTATATCCTTTAGTTTTTCTGTATATGGCATTTGGAGGAAAATGTTTGGACACTCCTGGTCTAAATAATAATACAATGCAGAATTTATACCCCTCAGTCCTCTAAGTAATTTAATGAACAGGTTGGGAAAATAAATTCATTGTCATACTGGAGAAATATTAATATTCAGCAGATCAAACTGTTCATTTCCATTATGCCAAATTTGGCCTTTGTGATTTCACCACTCGACACGGTCCGCAAGCAGATACATTTCTCATTTATTCATGTTGAATAAAAGTGACACTGCATTAGCAAAGGTTGATTGGTCTACAATTAAATATACTAACCAGGTTTGATTTGTTCAGGGGGGACGCAAGTCCAAGCTGGACTCTAACAGACACATGGATTTGATTAATACAATTTTAATGCATGGCATATACTTGTCTCACTCTGAGCCTTTTACTTTGCATTTTAATTCAAATTCAACACAGTGCAATTAAAAACATAATACAAGAACATGTAGGTCTGTATCCATGAAATGACATCAACCTAACTGCAACCCATCATGGAGTGCAAATGAGGTGCTTTCCTTTTCACCCCACGACACTCGCCAACATTGACGAGTGGAGCTCAATGTTCTCTGCATGTCCTGCCGATTTCTACTTTCTTGAGTTTCTTCTGCTCACTCAATTTGCTTCCTTGTCAATTTGTAGTGGTTATCTGACATAAGCTGAACTGGGCCCACATGTCATCAGGTGACCCAATTCCTGAACAATTCAGGTAAACAATTACCACGTGCCATGATAATGGATGATCATCATTATCTGTACAATGCATAGTGTAGACTGCATATGAACTATTTTGCCGTTGCTTTTGTAAGTATTTGTAGGAGGCAACATAACTACACTCTTTTTTTATTCTGGCACTGTTTATCTACTCTGCTGTCATTTCAATTAAACTGTCCTTGCATTATCTTAGGTCATCTGCTGTGCAGTGAGAGATATTTTGTGCAAGGTCAGATAAGAATGGATGGGAAGAAATCAGTTGCAATATGTGAGGAATGTCCATCTTTTATCCTTTCACGAGGGCGGGGTCACCCCACAGAAATGTCAAGGTAGATGAATCATCACTGTTAAAATAGTTTTTAACATGTCTCAGCGTGCAATTGTGACCACAAGTCAAGATTCTGACTGAGGGGCATTATTAGTATGTGTGTGTGTATATATATATATATATATATATATATATATATATATATATATATATACATACATACATACACATACTGTATGTGTGTATATATATATATATATATATAAATATATAGGTGTAAATGTTCAAATGTGTCACAAGGAATGGCTGATTTTCATCTTATCTTACACTGTCAAATGTAGAGAATGTAGTGTAAGTATTAGTTCCGTTGTTAGGGGAAAATTTTATTTAGTGGTGTATTTAAATGTTTTTTAAATGAAATTCTTCTCATTATTTTTACTATGCCTCATTCATAAAATCTCACACACACTACAGAACAGAAAAAAGCAAGCGCAATCCACACACAAATATAAAAGCCAATATGTGGAAATTGTTGTTAACTGTTGTGTTTGTTGATGCTCATAGGTGTCTGAGTAACGCACATTGAGTTGCCTTGTGTATGAAATGCGCTATAGAAAGAAAACTGCGTCACTTTTTCTTGTTTTATTTTGAAATCCTTGCTGTTCTGTTTTCTGGGTTGCCTCTCTTTTGTTGAGTTGCAGGGCTGGGCGTGGTCAGGTGTTGGTTAAATGGACAAAGGAGCTTTCCAATTAACTATATATTTAGCATCATTATGAGTTAAAGTCTATATATATATATATATATATATATATATATATATATTTTTTTTTATATGTATGTGTATGTGTAATGTGCAACAAGGCTCAGCCACTGCCACGTCCAACTCTCAATAGGTTTGTTACTTGATGTGTTTTTTTCTAATAAATGTTACTTTTGATTGAGTCAATGTCTGCTGGGCCCAACTTCTGCCTCTCACGTCAGTTCCTTTAATATTTCTGGTGTAAATGAGCAGTTTTTCTTTCTTTCTTTCTTTTAAAATATAAAATATTGAGCTGTCAATCAGTCCTGGAAAAAAAGTGAAATGTACAAAAGAGCTTTCCAATGAACTATATATTTATGGCATCATGAGTTAAAATGTGTATATTTATTTTTTAATATGTGTAATGTGCAATAAGACTTTCCTAAATGGATTTTATTTTTCAGTTACGGGTTTATAGATATATATTGCATATTTTGTCTAGTTAAAAATACGACAGGTTCATTCAGAAAGCTAAAATATGTCTATAATGATATTAAATATTTTCATCACCAATTATATATGCATGACGCACTGCTGTTTTATTTGTGTGAGGCACAGAACTTACATTTTTGTTGCTGGACTTACTATTACTTAGTTGAACGTAGTCTTATTGAACACGTTCTTTCATCATGTGGTAACAGTCTCTCTTCATACTGTAACTGACTTATTTCATAATGTTATGAGATTGTCATCTGGAGCTTTCTAAAAAAAACATGTCACTGCCAGTCGTGCATTTGTGTACAGGAGAAAAGAGATATTGAACTGTATGCACTTACCAAAACGCTTATTATGCTATAAAATAAAGTAGTTGCATATTCTGAGCCAACTTAGATGACAGTTGCTGCCTTTTGATTTTTGTGTAATCATAATGCCAGTAACATCAGAAAACATAAGTGCTAACTTTAAAACTGTCGAGTCATGGCTGGAGGCCAGCCAATGCCTGCTGAAAGTTTTAGAGTTAACCTGAACTTTTCTTTTTCTCAGCATGCTTCAAACTATAACCTCACAGCCAACAACAATGCCCCCCCCCCCAAAAAAAAGTTGCAAATGCTGAACTGTAATTGTGTGTTAATGTCTGTTGGAGATGAACTGCCCAATAGAAAACTGCACACAAATTTAACTGTTTTGTTTAATATACTGTTGCTACATTTAAAAAAATGATTCAAAAGATTCAGCATTACCACCGTTTCTTTATTCTACTTTACTAGATTGCCATTGTGGCGGGTGGTGTAATTTAATTGTGGGACGTTTGCGTGATGAAACGACCAACGGCATATCCTGGCTCACACCACCTTGGGTCCCATCTAAGCTAATTTGAATGGTAACTACATGGTGGTTACTCGCCTTATTCCAGGTAAACTCCCTTATCGTTGTATTTCTGTTGTCAAAATCAGACACGACAAGATACGACATGACTAATATTCTGATCAATACCAGTTTCCACAGTTATTGGTCTCTTGCTTGCCATTATTTTGGGGTCAAAAGGCACATTGTCTGGGTCCCTTCGTTTCTACAACGTGTTTGAGGCATGGTGAAAGAAAGAGAAAAGACAACAAGTACTCTGAGAGACCGGGAAAAATGAGGGAAAGGTTGGGAGAAGTGTAGCATCCCACAAACATTCATATTTCCTGTCACTCTCAGACACATCCACACAACCATTAATGTATAGAGCATCTCAGTCCAAGGTTTGTGTTTCTCATGGTTGTCAGGGTCTATGAGGTTTTCTTCTTGTTGATACCATTGTTGATAGAAACAGGCCAGGAGTAACCTTACAGCCTAAAAAACTCAAATTTTCCAAAGGAAGCAGAATTGCGATCGTTGAATTAAAGGCGTTACGTGACAATGATGTAGCATCTCAGACTGTATACGTGACCATCAGTTTGTCAGTTCAAGGATGCTTCACCAATTCAGCATGCTCGGGATACTGCTTCTGCAATTACTGAGAGTAGCCTGTCGTTAGTCATAAAGGCAACGTTGAGTGGTAGCAATGAAGCAAGACACTGACTTTTGTGTGATCACTGACAAGTGACATGTTACCTGGCTATGACAAACAGCACACAACTGACACCCAAGTAAGCCAGCAGAATATACATCCAGATATCAGGCGAGAGGGGGTTGAGGAAGGAGAAGACCCCTGGGTTGGTCCCATTTGGCTTGCGGTAGAGTATACTTATACCCAATGTCATGAAGGGCTTGGAGAAGTCAATAACCTTCTCACGCACGTATGTGATGGCAAGTGGCGCCACTGCCAGATCAGCTCTCTGTCAATAAACATAAAAAGGAAGAAGGATAGGCCATAAGTTAAGGGCACGGGAAACGTTTGCAGGCAATCACATTAAGAAAACACAATCTTTACATGCTCCACGTTCTTTTTCAAGCACCCCTTAAACCCCGAAGCTGCAGAATACATTTCTATTTCAGCATTCACTTCATCAATGTGTTTTCAAGCAATATAAGATGGTGAGGACTGTTTCAAAAAATAAATCGAGTCATTAGCATTCGCTTAAAAGAAGCATTTACAAGCATACTACAGGGAGCAGTCGACACCAAATACATTTGTGAGCAGTTAGGCTATCGTACTCTCGACTAGAATGTCCTGTATTGACTCCTAGGGAGATATTAGCAAGGCAATTGCTATAGAACAGCAATTATCATTTATATTCATGCATCAAGGTTAAAATAAATAAAGTCATTTTATTGCAGAACAACAGTTTCATTATCATCTTGACAGTGTCCAGTCTTGTAATGACTAGAATAGTACAACGCCACTGTCATGATCCCATGCTATTCACTTTCGAGATTGTTTTATCTGAGACCTCTTTTCTGTTGCTGGTTGTGGTTAAGAAAATCACTATTTGGTTCATGGCATGTCAAGTGCTATCGTTACGTTTGCCTCCTGAGCTTTTGAAATTTTTGAAAAACGTTTTTAGTTTTCCTGCCTGAAATAGCCACTTTTTTAAATCGGTGCCTCGATGCTGCAGCTACTGTGACACACACAATTCGTACAGTGTATTGATCAAGGGCAGAAGTCTGAGTTAAGAAGAGCTTGACACCTATTGGGTGTTACCTCTAATGGGTCAGATATTGACTGCGCAGTGGCTGCTATTTTTCTATCTATGCAGTTTAGCACAACTGGGATGTTGTTGGGAGCAATTACTGGTAACTGTGAGCAGATTGTGTATGTTTTAATAGGGTCTAGAGGGGAAACAACTCATCACAGGATCTATGCTCTCCTTGCAGCACTTTACTCTGAAATATACAGTATCTACCGGGTACTTTTAATTCCCCTGTCTCTACTGACAAAGCCTCTCAGAATGTTTTTGCTGATTCTCCGAGTAGATCAACTAAAATGTGACTTTTGTTGTCAATATCGGCATTCTCAATGAATAAATAAGTAATTAGGTATCCAGGAGTCTTTTTTTTTTTTTTTTTGACTTTTCAATAGCATCCTATAACCAAAAACTGCTTTTAAATTGCATAACATAGGTTGGTGACTACAGAAAATGATTAAGACGTACATGGTCCATTATTTCCTTCACCATGCCATTCCACTGGCCTGTGTTTTCTTCCTGGGCACCATATTTCCCATCTTCTACTAAGCGGATTTCATAGGTAAAGCCCAAGATGTTGGCGAGCTCTCTCAGCAGGTCGATGCAGTAGCCCTCAAAACGGTCATTCCCATACAGAGGCTTATCAGACTTCTTGAACATCACGTATGGCTCCTCCTGTGAAATATGGGAGAAAGGACAAGTATGTACATTGCTTGGCATTTTATACCAACTCATAGCATTTGGACATTTGCCTGCATTACCATCAACTGCCTCTAGGGTTACCGTATCGATTTTTCTTGGTAGGGCGAAAATGATGAAAATCCTCATTAAATTAAACTCATTTAAAGGTTGCTACACTAAGAACAATTTAAGTTAAAGTGTCACAGTTTAAAAGCATATCTCCAATTAAAACACACACACACACAGTACACAGTCAGGTTCATATGTGCACATTCATTGTCTAATCTACATGGGAACGTGAACAGGTAACCTTGCCAGCAAGCTGAAATCTCGTGGCATATAAACACATTCGATCGATCAGGGCATTGTTTTTTTGTTTCTTCCGGCGTCAGCACTTACTGCTTTCGTCACAGCTGCATGTCCCACCCTAAACAACGCCTAATTGGTTCGACCTAAAAAAGGTCAATGCGAATGGATCAGCGGCAGCAGTACAAGATAGATTCTCTTAGTGTTTGTGAATAAGACCATATTCGGGTTATTGCGCGTGTTTACATGGCCTTTCAAATCCCGAATATTGCCAATATTCGGGTTTTAAAAGGGTTATTGCCTGCCTGTAAACGTAGTCATCGGTGTTGGCAGGTCCTAAATAATCACAGTTGTAGAGAAGTGCAGCTATAGCATGTCCATAAACTTTGCATCAATTTGCCACGTAAATGTAACAAAGACGAGAAAGAATGTATATGTGGTGGTGCTATGCTAAAGGGGTGGCGAACGTTGGCCCACAACTGATAGTCAGCCAGCTGAACAGCGGCGTGATGGAAGCTTCCAGTAGAGTGGAATCTAGAGATCTGATAGACAGATAAGGCTTCTTGTGGGGTTGATGCAGACAATTAAGTTCCGAATCAAGATTGGCTGTGGTGAAGTTTTACCATTGATCAGCTGTTGACTACTCGTCACTCAATGTAAGGTAGCCAATATCTCTATATCATTAGTCCAAATTTTTATAAAACGACTAAGAAGAAATTCATGGTTCCACTATACTGTGCATAAAATGGCTCACAACTGTATCTTACAATATCCCCGAGACTGTTTTTTGTGTAAATGGAAGCTGCACGGTCTCGATTACATAAGGTTTCACCACATTACAGTAGTGATTTCTAAAGTACATAAAATGTTGATGGGCCAAGATCTTAACAGCAATTACATCATGTTTTATAGTACATAATCCCTGTGAACATGAGGAGAAGCTGCATGAAAGTATGCATCAATCAAATGTAACAAACCCAATTATTGCCAGGCCTCCCCTGCTTTCCTCGCTGTTCACAACCCATCAAACACTTCCCCATGACTTGATCCTGATATGGCAATTACTTCCACAAAGTTGTTAATAATGGCAATCCAATCACTTCACAGCATGCTCGGGAGGGAAGAAAGCTCATGATAATGGCAACCTACAATTGACTTGATTTAGCTATTTTTATACTTGCCATACAAATAACAAGAAGCAACTAAATTGCTTTAACAAAAAACACTAGGTTCCCACTTGTAGCTTATGTTAAACATTAAAAAACAAACACAAAAGTTGGTCAAAAGCTAACTACATTTTAATGGTCCCAAATTAGAGGTCACAAATTGATTGTGACCCTGAACATTTTAACAAGAGACTGCAAAATTGAGGATCTTTCACAAACTGAAGAATGTTTATTTTTTATTGTTTAGCTTTGATCTTATTATGGTGTAATCCTCAAATTCCAAACATTACTAGCTAAAAATAATGACTGAATGCTTCTTCCTGGCTCCTTGCAACAGAGATAATACAATATGACTGATAAATGAGTTGAAGGAAAGTGGAGCCATAAACCATAAAATTCAATTCCAATGTCTGAACTTGAAACTTAACTACCAGCAAAACTGAATTTTATTGTACTGAGGCAGTAAACTGGCAGTTTGAGAGTGCTGTGTATCATCTTCTAAATTGGACAGCAGTATCCCCAAAAAGTGCTCTCAAAGTAAAAGGCAGCTTAAGTAAAGCAGTAGGAGATTTTTCAAGTGGAAAAGCTATAAAAAGTGACATCTTTGGATGAAGTTTGTCATGGCTGAGGGCCTTTATGTTTTGATTTGCCAATAATTACACATTATATTCTGCGAGGTTTCATTTGCACATTATGCACACTGTCAGACTGGAATGGCTGTGAGCGGAACATACTTTTTGTCTTCATGACCAGACTATTCTGCTGAGAGACTTTTAAATTGCACAGAGCAGAGCGTCGATAAATAGTAGCCTTTAAAAAAAAAAAATAGGGATGTGCTTCCTTCTTGGGAAAAATTAAATACTAGAAAAATACTAGTATTAATACTACTAGTTCTAATACTAGAACCGACTAGTCGACTTTGCCAATGTACAATAATCATTTTAGCTTCACAACAACAACAAACATTAACAACAGTGTTTTGTTTTTAACGGCAATGATGCATCACCCAACAAAACTAACAAAGCACAAGTGCTTTGAGCGCCCACCTGTAGGGCAACTGCTATCACTAGCTAATGTCAGTCATTACAGTGAAGTCACGAAAGGCTCTCTCGTAACAGTAGAAAAAGAGACTGTGGCGTCTGCACAGAGAAAGACATTTAGTGAAGTGGAAGGAAATATATTTATGGGTGAAGAGAAGTTGTAATAATAATAATGCATCAGATTTATGTAGCTTTTCTGTACCAGGAGAGTGCTGAGCACACAGCCTTGTGGGATCCCCATGCCTGATGTCTGCCTGCCAACTCAATTTAGTTCACTTTATATAAGGAAGAATGTTAACTCCAGTTTCTTAGTTATGGGTGTTGGTAGCATTGTTATGGAGCGACAAACGGGTTTGGACTGCATGTAAGAATAGAATTGAAAGAAGAAAAATTTGAGTGCTTGAGGATATTCATTTCAGTGGTTGCCTTCAGAACAGTGGCGATTGCTCTAAAACTGCAAGGGAAGCTCAGCTTTCCCTAAATGCCCCTCCAAAAAATAAAGTGAGGAAAGTGATGATTGGATGATCTGTCTGAGGCGTAAAAATAAAATAAAATAGAAATTCCCATCATTTGAATGACCAGCAGCCGCCACTGCTTTGGAATCATGATCTAGAGCAGGGGTGGGCAAACTCGGTCCTCGGGGGCCGGAGTCCTGCAGGTTTTGGAGGTTTGCCTCTTACAACACAATCTCATTCCAATCAACAGGGTCGTGTTCAGGCTTATGTAGACCTTGCTGATGAGCTGATCATACTTGTATATCAGCTGTGCTGGAGAAGGACAACATCCAAAACCTGCAGGACTCCGGCCCTCAATGTTTGTTGCCCACCACTGATCTACAGGCTCTGCATCACTGAATACATTTACCAAAATATTGTCAGTCTTGACTTAAAGCTTCAAATTGTTTTGCACCTCAAATCCTACGCAGAGTTTCAAGCTTCTTAATGTCCCCATATTTTGTAAAAAAAAGATTGAAAGTCTACTTTTTTTTTCCAAATCCATGGAGAGACTCTCTGGGTAGTCTAAACCTCCTTCAAAAGTCGTCTTGCGACACCATTCGGCAACATCAATGCAATGCCTCATCTGTCACAAGTTGCGCGTCATTGTGGTAGTTAAAAAAAGATAGACCCAATTGCAAAGAGGCAAGGCCAGGAGTGTAGGATGAGCTTAAAACGAAATGTACTTCTCCAAAAAGTAAAATATATGGCAAACAAGACATTTTGGAAAAATGACACTAACTTAATAGAAGTCCACATAACTAGACACAGAGTAGCAAACCAATAATATAAAAGGACTCCCAAATGGGAATTGATAGGAACACCAACAGAAACAACGATCCGATAAAGGCTGAAAAGGAAATAGGGAACGAAATCCAAGCAAAATGACGGGACAACAATTAAAACCTGGTCAAGACATGAATGGTGGGGGAGCTAATTGGTTAACACAAGTGACTAGCATGACGAGAACAGGTAAGACAAGTAACACACAAGGAAACAAGACCCATGAAACAAAACTAAATGTAATCTAATCAAAAAACAGATCATAACATCATTACAGCAAGAAACATGGCAAACAGACTCTCAACATCGATATTTTCATTGCATTATTTAAACCTGCTTATAACATCTGGTCAATTTTGTAATTATTATATTATTGGGTTTTTCGTGTTGCCTACAGCCCTGTCAGCAATGCAAACAAGAATCTGCCCCGTTTGAACTTTGTCATGTAATGGTTGGCCAAATAGTATTTATGAAATATTTCAAAAGCCACTTTCTTCACTTTATTCAGAATCAAATACTTATTTGGGTTACATCAATTTCAATACGATGTGGATAGAGGTAGGCGCCATATAAAATCTCGCCTCAGGCATCACATTGACAGCAGGGGCCTGCCCTCATCATAACATGCTGTATATTTGATAAAAAGCAGAAAATTAAATACCAGTATAGTTGAGATGATGAGGGATCGGTTGGATAAGGAATCCGATACGTTTGTCGTCTTCCCTCTCTGGTTGTCAGTCATGTTAAGGCCACTTGGAGGGTCCCAGGTGCCAATCTAAATATATAGAAAAACCTTCATTCATTATCCATGAGTTTGATCGCCTACATCGAGAAAAACTCCAAACATGCAAGACCAATGGTAATCCAAATAACTATGCACTTTTGTGTTCAATATAAAATGTCAAACTTCTTGTAGAAGTTCGTGCAACGTTTAGACCTGCCTGCATTTGTGCTGCCTTTGAACCTACAGCCCATTGTGTTTAACCTCTGTGGTTACACTGAAGTTTTGTATATCGGAGCTAAATTGGCCTCAGGTTTTTTTTGTGGGGGGGTGGTTTAAGTAAAATGGTGATGATGACAAATATAAAAGGAGAACAAAGAATGGTACGGCCCTTAACCATAACTTATGTCCTTTCTTAAAAATGGAAAATCCTCTCATCACTAACCTTCTGTCCTGTCCAACCAACATGCCCATATCATCATAACGAAGGACCACAAACACTCCAACCCACATCCGCCAAAGTCCCCTCAGGGCTCTTGGTATTTGACTGACTCGAGATAGGCTTTGTAATTGCAAATCAACGCTTTAATTCAGACTTCATGAGGCTGGAGGGCTTCTGAAGGGTTTTTTATTAATGGACTAAATTATTCATTGAGGTGCATGCACACACAGGCCGCAGGTCGAGCACTGCTCAAGTGTGAAGTGTTTTTTACTTTCATTTGAGTTGATTATTTATATCATATATGTCAGCATGTCTGTTAATAATCTGAATCTTAATAAAACTAGGCAAGTCTAATCAATAGCTCAAGCTAATCTTCTTAGCAAATAATAATCTCCACTATGTAGAAAGTCATTGATTATTTTATATCTTGATTTGCGTTTGAGGACTTGTAAACTGTAAATCATGAACTAACAATTTATCCTCAAAATGCAAGTTAACTTTAGACTTGCTTATTGTGTTTTCTGTTGCTTTTGATGCAAATTGTATCCTCGTGAATTCCTGGTTAGCTGAATAATGCATGCATCCACTTTATTTACAGCTCCTCTCAACAAAGTGAGGGAGAGTAGGTACGTTTTGGAATAATTGTTTTAGTGATTGTCTTGTGGATTCAATTTTTTTTTCCAATGCAAATTTCACAGTATTTACCAATTTCTTGCGTGCCCTTCCAAGTTGTCATCTTCCAACCTCAAGTCTCTACTTACTGATTATTTACCCATCTAATTAATGAATGTGCACACAATATAGAGGGACATAACCTTCTCTAGCCCCTCCTCCTTCAGGCTGATAACATCAAGGTCGAAGTCTGTCCTCAAGCCATTGGTCCGGTTGAAAGTTATTCTCCCAGTCAGGCCGTCCCAGTGGGCCTAAAGATTAAAAAATAAATAAAAAATGCAACAAACAGAGTAAAAAGTACATTTGATTTGACATAAAGCTTTAATGTGTTGTGAAATATTATGTGTGTCTGCGGGAAGGAAAACAGGCCATCCATAAAAATAAAAATAAATGAGGGTGAGAATATATCACCATTCAACACTATTTGGCAGACATACAGTTGTGCTCATACATTTACATACCCCTCGGTCAGTGGTGTGAGAGAGAGAGAGACAGATTTGGTAAGGTGAAAATGTGTGTGGAGGGGTGAAAATTCAGCTTCCAGTAGCTTTAAGTTTCTACAGCGTTCGTTCCCAGTCATCTTGTCATATTTTGCATGCCCCTTGATATTGAATTCCAGGAAAACAGCTGCAGTCGCTTGTCAAATTAGTCCGAAAATTGTTTTGGATTTCAGTTGAAAAAACAAAGCCTAATTCCGCTTGTCCTGGAAATGGCGGCCCTCTTTGTCAATTTTCCTTTTCTTCGCTATAGTCCCCATTTTTAGAAATAAAGTGCAAAGGGTCACATACCAAGGGTCATGCAGCTAAGCTTGCGTTCAGAAATTCACTCGACGCCTAACACGACTATTAGAGTGATGTCTTCGAAAAGGTAGAGTGCACTCAGAGCGTATTCTGAATACACCCGAGAGCGTGGCCACGGGTTTGCTGCCATCTTCTGGTGAAATATAAAATAGCTTTTTTGTACGTGTGTATTTTCTACTGTGGTCTCCAGTGTTGACGGGTCACGTATTATTAATTTTATGCCAGATGCTGCGGGCCGGTGGAAATTTGAACAGTGGGTTATAGCCGCTGCCTGAATCTGAACTCAGAACTGAACCTCATGCCACCCCTTTCGCAAACACTGATTCAACTGTCTAGATCCGCCACTGCAGGTCGACATTGCGAAAGATAATCTGTTCTCAGATGCCTTACCTGGATAAATAAAGATTAATAATAAAAAGTTTCAAGACTGAATGTACTTCAAGGCACTTTTAAGTGCCTTGTCAGTTAAGCTGAATACATGTTCACTTCTGGCAGCAGGCAGGTGTGTGTGAGATGAACATAACTGCAACATCTTAACAGAATTGCAGCCACTCGTCACTCTTCTTGTCATATTGCTCTCGCCTCGGCACCCTTCTGCTCACTGAAGAGAGCAGAGCGTCAAATGCTCCCTGTCCAAAAACAAAATGGGCCTGACGCACACAGTGATCTATAGCACTGAACTTGTGGCCTCCATAGTGTACAGTTGTGTTCATAATAAAAATAAAAATAATAATAATAAAATACAAAATACAAAATAAAAATAAAAATATTAATAATAAAACACAAAATAAAAATAAAAATAAAATAATATTTTTTTTTACATAAAAATAAAATATAATAATAATAATAATAAGAATAATGTTGTGCTCAAGACTTAATTTTTAGCTGAGGAGAAACAGGATGTTTAACAGCTGGCTAATTGATTATTATAGCCTTCCAAACAAAAGCCTTATCCTTGTTGTGCAACTAACAATGGTCAGCTATCACAGTTTTCATTTGTTTTTTGTTTTTTTTATTGTGGGGTCTAATTTCTACTCGAGAGAAAAGGCTCACGTTTTCTCCCGCTGTACAGCTGGGCTACATTTGCTACACAAAATGCAGTAACAGTAACACCATTCATTCCCTGTTTCTTATATTACATTATCCCTCAACCTCGGTTTAAATTCAGTCTCCACCTGCTTTCCTAAAAGCATGTACGAAAGAACAGGGAGCAGATAAAGAAACATCTACCTCTTTGATGAGGGCCATGAAGCGGTTCCCAAAGCGCCAAGGCTTATGTCGGTTACACTGTAATGAGCTGACAGTGATCTGCTGGGACTGCTGCACAGCCACGGCCACCACGTGCACAGCATCGTACATTAGAGCAGCATCCGTCTGCAAGAGCAGAGAGGGGCAGGAAATGGACCGTCATTAACATGAAATACATAAGGCCCGGCAGCAGAAATTGTCAAAAACTGTATTGTCAATGGGGTAAACAGTTTTGAAATCTGAAAAAGGAAACATAGTGTCACTGAATGAATTGTTTGACTTAAGGTTCAAGAGGTCTTTATTGTCCCCAAGTGGCAATTTGTGAGGTTTGACAAACAGATGTAGTTACTTTATTGTTTTCTTTTAAATATGTTTTCTAAAATATGTTGTTGTTAAAATTGTTGCGTAAAGAATGAGAAGCATTCCTCAATTTAAAAGCAGGCCGGTTATTAACCCTAAAAATGTAAGCAAGTGAACCAAGCCATTGCATTTGCAAAGAAAAAAAGGAAAATATTACACATTAAGGCACAGGTGTCAAATTCAAGGCCTGGGGGCCAGAACAGGCCTGCCACATCATTTTTCCATGATTCTTGCTAAAATCTGTGCCAACATTTCAATTGTCATGTAGAATAAATAGTATTGAGACTGTTGGGAAAATGGATGGATGAATTTTGCAAGATTTTTTTGTTACCCTTTTTTATAATTTAACAATCTATTATTCTTGACTTCTGATTTCAAAACGAGTAATCTATCAACATGTATTTGGTTTCACCATCATATCGGCATTCTGAGGGAAGCCAAAATTACGAAGTGACCTGCGACAAAAATGAGTTTGACACCCGTGGCATCAAACGGTCTCCAAAATTTTTTTTTTTAAGTTATTGTTAAATGATAATAATTTGGTTAAAGTTATTGTCATCAATCCAAATGCCTTTATTCCACTGAACACAATTTCTCATCATGGACTATATTCTGTAAGAATTTACTCACTAGGCTATTTCTCTCTGGTCTGAAATGAACAATGTCAAAACAAAATAGCCGGAATTGGAAAGTTTCATAGGGACACAGAACTGCAACTGATGATGAGTTATTATACCGTCCAAATTTTTTTTTATTTCAAACTCTTCCCAAGCAGTGCTTATACTTGTGTCTGCAGAAAGGAAGCCTGTACACATTTCTTTGAGATGAGGCTGCCCAGTACATTTACATGTTTGTTCCAAAGCAGCCCCGTTAGACGACACTGTGGACAAAACAGGATTGTCCTTAGACAATGCCAAGTGACGGGATGGGCAAAAGTCATTGCTGTGGGTATGCAGATAGTTTTTTAAACTGTGTCAATATCTGCCACAGAACAAAGAAAAAACAGATGAACGCAAAACACAAAATCTGAAATCATATTATCTAACTTTTAGGATGAATTAGACCTAAGACTGAGAGCTGGGTCTTTTTGTCCAACATATGTTTGACCTCACAAATGTGTTTCTGGAAACATGGCAACAAATTCCAATAAAGACATTCCTAGCTGAAGCTGTTAGAGCTGCAAAACGGAGGTCCAGCATCATAAGCACTAATTCCATGATTGAATGTGCTCTTTATTACAACAAGCAGCCAAATGTATTCAGCAGTGTCAAAAATTGTGTGAAAGTGAAATTGAAACTTGCTGAAGGAGTTCTGGCACTAAGATTGTGTGTCTCATCGCTTGTCCCCAGTGTGAGCATCACAGGAACCTGCCAGGCAGTCTCAGTAATGATTTAGCAACACCGACACTTCACTGCATAAACATCTAATTAAAACCAATTATGTCACTCCTGAATTAAATTACAGCTAAATGCTTTAAAAGCTGCTATTCCCTTGTGCCAACTGATAAGAGCACTACTATCCCTTTTTGCAAATTACTTTTGTTACTTAGAAGCATTTTGAGAAAGAAAAACAATCTACAAGCTCATTTTTTTATTTATTTTTTGTGCATTTACTTGAGCAATCTGTTCATTAGTCTCGCTGAAACAATGCAAACCTCAGTCTAACATTAAAATTTAGTGACTGAGAATTAATATTTCGTATTGTCTGCTTCTGCTTGGAAGTACTAATTCTGCTATCTTTGAAAGAGCATTATTGATTGACACAATACTAGTGAAATGCTTTTTTAGAGTGAAGACATACATTCCTCTATCCTCTATCTTTTTTCAGATTTATAACAAAATGTAATGCATGGTTTCTTCGCACGTGCTACCTATCCACAAGTACAAATCGATAAATTGTTGAAAACAATACAAATATGATGCAATTATGAAGATTCACAGAGTGCCTCCTTGCAAAAGTGATTTACAAAAAAAAATAAAGTAAATCACGACACATGTAAGAATTTAAGATCAAACTTATGTATAAACAAGTTATATCAACTTACAAGTACAGGCAAAACTACTAAAAACACAATACAACTAGATATAAGGAAAAAGACACCAGCACTAAATAGAATTATTCCCCACATTCATTTTTCGGTAAAACTTTTGTAATATGTACCCAAGTCAAGTGTGGTAAGATGGATAAAAAGTGTTGAAGTGGTATTTTATAGCTGATTCTGAAGTAGGTGAGAGGTGGGGACAAGCTCTGATGGTCTTGCAGAAAGCTGTTGTCACGGAGCTCTGGTTCTTTTGATCAGAACATAAACACCTTGAGATATGAGACTGCACTTCGGAGAAAAAAAAGTCAATGAAAGTGAGTATAGGAGGACGGTGTATGTGAGAGTCTACATTAGGAAAAAGGTTTATCACTAGAAGCACTCCACAAAGCAGCCCAGTGACTTCCCTCCCTCGCTGCCTGCTGCTCGGAGAGATTAAAAGCTGAGCCTATTTTGTAGTCTTTTGGGATCTGACTGAGGTCTTACTCATGACTAGGTCAGTCACTGCCATCAGCTATTCTTGCTATTCTCAGCAGTGCACTGAGCTCACGAGTTACAGAACTGATATGTGCATGAATTATGTGTCCAGCATATTCTCTGATGTCAGGAGAGACGGAGAGAGAACGGGCTCAGTAGTATTGTAAATATTTGGGGTGAAGTGTTTTGCGGTTTAGCTATAAACCATCATCAGATTGTTTGCTAGTATTGACATTTATATTTTGGATTTTTATATGTTTGATTAGTGTGTTTTTGTACCAGGTGGGCATTCTGTTGTCACTGACTGACTTTTTTTTTGGTGAAAGACGAGAAAAAAAAGACAGACTAAGCACTGACGGAATTAGGTTTTGTCCGTCAGCGTAATCGTCAAAAAAACGGGTCAGGTACCGGCAGACCTTTTAGTCCGTCACTGGGCATCTTTTGTTGACAAAAGACCTACGGACAGTCTGTCAGTACTGACGGCATGCCCACCTTTGTCTGTCAGTCCTAAAATAATGGTGATGAAGTGATGACAATCGTGTGGTTGAAATAAAATGACGACATGATGATTACAGTTTGGTTTGGCTTGAAAAAATGACAGACTAACGATGATAGAAGGATGGCCAAAGCGCTGACGAATGACGGAGCAGCAACATTTTGTCAATTGCCCACCTCTGATTTTTTTATGTTGTACTACTGACAGTGCTCTATATGCGTAGAAACAGCAGTTGTGCTTGAAAACTGGCAAGCCTTGATACAGGTCCACACACAAACAAGTACAATCCAGGTGGAAGGTGGTCTCCAAGTGGTCTTTTCACAGATCTGTGAGCTCCCTGGTCAACTTTATATCATCTGCACATGGAGGTCTGCTTGCAGTTCCTTTTAAACATACGTCTGGTCGGGTCGTGTTGGGGTGGGGGGCGCTCCTGGCTCCTGGGTTTGCTCTCCGGCCGGTGGCCCCTGCCGGGCCCGGGGGTTGTGCCTTGGTGCTGCCGTGGCCTGGGGGGCCCTGGGGGGTTGTGCTTGCTCTGTCCTGGCAGGGGTCAACGGCTCCCCTCTTTGGTGGAGGTTTCCATGCATGCCAGATCCACCACACCAGCATCTATCGAAATTCAAACACAATCTGCTTCCTTCTCTGGTCGTTGAATCGGTGGAGGCTGATGTCTGTGGATCTCACTCGGCTTCGTCTGTCCTTCCTTCCTTTCCTCAGTCTTTCCTTTGGTCTCTTGAGGTCTCCCTAATTTATTGGAATTTAGATGTTTCTGGGGTTGGTGAAAGACTCTGGTTGGTAACCCGGTGGGTAGTAGGTGATGTCTGGTCGGTGCTGGATTTCACTTTCCTTTCTTTTCTTTGATCCTTCCTCGGGTCTCCTGACAACCTCACGACTAGCTGGATTCTGAAGTATTCGGTTTAGGTGAACAGTATGGGATTTTTAATAGGTTTTAGGTGAATTAATGAGTACATACCTACATGCACACACACATGCACACACACACACACACACACACACACACACGCACATGCACATGCTCACACACATAAAAAAAAAATGACGAAAAAAAAAGAGAGAGCAACGATGATGACATGTTGAATCGGTAAGATTACCGAATGAACAATACTGAGCTCTGAAAAAATAAATAGATAAATAAATAAATAAACATACGTCTGGTGTGATCACCATTTGCCTCAGGCAGTACAAAATATCTCTTGCGGGTTGTTGATTGTGGCCTGTGGAATGTTGGTCAAATTCCCCTTCAATGGCTATGCGAACTTGTTGGATACTGGAAGGAATTGAAACATGCTATTGTAATGTGAATCTCAATAGGCCCCTCTTTCTGGCTCATTTGTATCAATTTGTCATTCAAAAAGTAACAACCCCAATGCCCATTCAGAAATCTCAACCAGACAAGCAAGCCTTGTTTGCCTCAAAATGTGACAGTAATTATCCCAGAGACGTATTTGACTTTCCAGCAAATCAACACCATCATTCTTTCACATAAAGCAGTGACTCGTTCTCTCCCTCCTAACTCAATCGAACAGAAGAATCTGCAAACTTTTCTTCTCTCATCCGTGCAATATTTCTTACAGAAAACTCCTGACAATAAAGTATCATCATGAACATAACAATTTTGTTCTGCTTCTCAAAGCTTTTCAGTCATGAAGCTGTCACACGCTAGTATCCGGACGCTACATTTCCCCAGGCAGTTCTTGTCAACATCCAAGACATAGAGCAGTTTTACTGGATTTGGACTGATATTGCAAATGCCCACTGAATATGGTGCTCTTTTGCTATAAAAAAAAATAAATAATTGAACATCATTATTCACAATTCTAACAGAAGGTTGAACATCTGTCTCTTGCTTAAATAACTTGACAAAGTCCCTGTGTCCAAAGGCCACCCATTTGTAGAGAAACAGCACAGATTCTAGCCCATGTGCCTTTCAGGCTGGTAAAAATATTACGTGAACTTAAAACACTATTGAATTCCATCTGGTTGATATTTATTGGTGTGGAAGTTGTGTGAAACATCACAGAAAATGTGTCAAGTTTAGCAACAATAGCACTCTTGCACTTATAATTTCAAGCACTTTCACGGAATTTCAACCTCCCCAATTTGGCGTCCTTGGCGAGATTTTATATGGCACACTCTTCCATTGCCAATTGACATATGCTTGCAAAAGAAATGGAATAGCATTGCTTTTACCATTTTTCTTTGTATTAGAAAATGGCATCATATTTTTTTCAATTGATACCCTAATATATCACATACAAAGTTTTTTTTTTTAAATGATAATATTATACCAGTTATCCTTAATATCTTGTTGCATATATCTACGAATAAATGCAATTTGGTTTTCGATAGCTTTAATCACAAACCCCATACACATGAATGAAAAAGTGATCATTTGTCCTACGCAAAATGACCATGTGAATAATATGTAGTGAAAACGAATTCCAGATATCTCTTCGACTAGTCACAATTACGTGATAGAAATTGCAAATATTCAAAATGTACAACAAGTTAGAAAGACCTTGTCTATATAGTAATGTCAATTGTGTATAGTCGTAGTCAGTTATATTGAAGATGAACATACTAACTAACTTTGCATGCGCTGAATAAAAGGAGCGGTAGTATCACCTAATAATGCCATATATCTATTTATATATTAACATGTAATGCTCACGTCTTAAAATAACCTGCAAGGTAAAAAGACGCCAGCACCGCCGTGAAAGTGACAAGAGTGACAGCGAGAGAGCGAAGAAAGAGCATGTCACTTATTCCCCCCATTAGCTTCATCAGTGCAGGAGGATGAGGCAGATTAAGACCGCAGCGGGTTGGATGATAATGTGATTTGGCAGGGTTATCTGTTATTTCAGGCCCAAGCATTTTGGCGCCTCTATTTGGGCTAGGTTATAATGTGATGTGATGCCCGGAGCCCTCGGGGGCCACACTGCTGTTGCGACCAGCCTCTCTGATTCAAATTGGCTTTCACCAGCCAGCTTCAGTGTGGATACCCTCCCACTCCTACCTCATTACCATCCACCAAAGTGCAGTTCTCACTTCTCATCCCACAGCATCAGCGCTCTACAGTCGAAGGCCAGACACTTTACTCGAACACTTCATGATAAAAACAGAGGGAAATTATTATGCTTGCCTTTAAACATGTTTGTATAAAAATACGACTGAACGAATTTCTATCTCCTGGCAATGTATTTGATGCACTCACAGTGATGATTTAAATCGAGGCATTCAAGTCATTCTTGTGGTATCATGTTAACATTAAATATGATCTGGTGAAGTTCACATGTTAGCTTAGTGTTGGGAAAGGATTATTGGTCCTGGGTGGGTTATAATCACAACATAATCAATCTGTCACAAACACAAAATTAGTAGCAAAGACAAAAGAGACGACAAAATAAAATATACAAAATGCTATGGTGAAATACAACTCTACAGTCAACAAAATTGCACATTTTGTTTGTTATTTTGTTTAAATACAGCATGAACAACTCTTAATCCTCTAACTGCTTTGAAAATGATAACAATGTATTGGAAATTATAATACAGCTGAAGCCCCGGTCTATCTGCACTTTGACATTCGCAAATTTTCTGTTTTTGTGATGGAAAGCTGCCAATTTCTCACTGTGTCACTAATGTGTGCTTGCTGTATTCACTGACATGGATTGAAACAATTGGGAAAAAAAGCATGAATGCAGGTTAGTGCTGGGTATCGATTTTAATTTCCTCAATCGATTCGATTTTGATTCACAAGAGTTCAGTTCGATTCGATATTTATTTATTTATTTTTCCCGATTCGATCCAATTCGCTTCACTTCAATCTGATATAGATTCATTATGAAACATCAATTATTCTTAAAAATCAGGGACATGATTGCAAGTTAACTCCACACACATTTAATTCCAAATTAAATCTTGCGGAGGCAGTAACTGGTTAAATGATTTTGTTTATTAAAGAAAGTAAAACATGTTATAGTCACTTAAATGTTAATGTTCATAAGTCTAATTCAATAATTGTAAATATAAATTAAAACGATTCAGAATTGTCTTAAAGTGCAATAAGTCAGGTATTTCATAAATGTAATAAAATACTCTTAAATTCATGTGAACAGTGAATTTCAAGGAAACCGTAAGATACAAAAAAATTGGCCTTTTAAAATTCTATTTTCTTATGAATTTATGGGAAAAAGAGACATTAAAATAATCGATTAATGATTTTATGAATGAATGTCAGGCTCGAAAAGGAACATTTATTCAATATTGATTATTCAATGTTTTAAAACCCAGCCCTAATGCAGATACTTGTACATGATCGGTCATATATGGAAAACAACAGTGGACCTGTGTTCCTGTTAGAGAAGCTATCCTATTTTATAGGGGTGTGAATTGCCTAGTACCTTGTGATTCGATCTGTATCACGATTCATAGGTTACAAATCGATTCGATACCAATTAATTAACGGCATTGAAATCAAATTTTAAGGCTTAATGTTCCATTAATATAACATTCTTCCATGCTTCCATGTGTGAACCCTAACCTTAAGTAAGACATTTTGTCTAAAAATCGATTCGGCTGCATGTTGAATTGGGCGCTTTAATATCACGATATATTGCCGAATCGTTTTTTTTTAACACCCCTACTATTTTATTATGTTGAAAATTTTTGTCCAATCTTCATCGGCCCTTTGCACAACATCTCACCAAATGAGTTTAAATTCAATATAATTTGTTTAGAGGCACAGACAACAACTAGACAATCTTTTTGGCAGTGATAACAAACGAACAGACTGTCAGATTGGAGCACAGATGACCGCCTTTAGGCTTTTGTTTATTTGTGTTACTGAGTCTACGGCAGAGAATGGAGCTGGGTTTCTGTTCTCTATATATGTATATATATATATATACTGTTTTTCCCTAGCAACCACTTTTCCCACTTAACTCCAGTGGCCGTACACTTCATAGAGGTAGGGCCTACATTTTAAATCAAAATTGTTTTTGTTATTTAGATATAATGTGAAGTCAAAATAAGGACCATGGACTTGACATCAAAGAAAAAAGACCTTTCACCATCCACACTGCAACCTTGTTTGACAGTAATGTGCCTCAAAAGGCGAGCAAACTGCCTGTGTAAAATTGAATCATTACATTGGCTGGCTTTCCTTTGTAATGACGATATGGCTCTCACCACATCCCATCAGTGTATATGTCCCTAAAATGACGCCGGGAAATGAGACCTGAAGATGACTGCTGGTTGCCAATGAGAGTAACACAGATGACAACTTGAGGATGGCTGCATTAACAACAGGGTTGATATGAGCATTGTATTGAGACGCTTCACAGAAATCTGATGGGATTTCAAGACGAGCTATAGAAAAACAACCAGATATAATCTGCACGGCTAAGCATTGGGCATCATTCATGAATATATTTGAAAATTCTGAAGAAATGTCATATTAACTCATTCACTGCCATAAGTTCATAAAAAAAAAAAAGATTATTAAAAATTAAAGGCGATAGGCGATTATTTTTTTTTATTGTAATTAATCACATGACTTCACTCGTTAACTCACGATTAATCACACATTTTTATATCTGTTCTAAATGTACAATAAAAAAATTATAGGTAGGTATTCAAGTGGGAAAAAATGTTAAACTAATCGAAATAGTTAAAATGATGTTTTTTACGTTTATAGCCGTCAATGAAAGTGAATGAGTTAATGCCATGTTCTTTGTAGTTCCTTCACTGCTAGATATGTCAAAGATTAGTAACACAATGAATTCCGTCGCTGTCCTGTGAAAAACACTTATGTCCATTTTAATTAATTTTTTTGACATTTTTGGGATGTCTGCATTCAGTTTCATCCCATAAAGGTAAAAATGTAAAAAGTGACAAAAATGTACCTGTTTTTCACAGGACAGCGATGATTTGACTGCTTCACTGTTTTTCAAAGTACTCCCACAGGACACCTTTGTGGCCACAAATGCTTCACCGCCTGCCATTAAAATCCCTGTTTTCCACATTCTGTAATGTCAGCATTTCAAGTAGTGATACAGTATGTGACATTTTTAGTGTTTTACACCTTCTATTTTTGCCTGTTATATTGTGGAGCCGCGTGACTACAAGGGTGTGTGCATGTGTTTGTGGATGTTCTCATGTGTCTGTAAAACTGCTTGTTTTTATGCACCTGGCTGCTTTCACAGTCAATGATAAAAACGCAGCTTGGTTGATGTATCATTTCATCAGTGTGCAGAGAAGGAAAAAGAGACGATAGAAGGATCAAAAATGAAGAAAGAACATAACAGGCAAAGAAGAATCTACCAACAGCCTGTGTATAGAAAATACTATATCTGTTTGTTACATATGGGATTATATATATATATATATATATATATATTAGGGGTGTTGGAAAAAAATCGATTCGGCAATATATCGCGATATTGCAGCGCACAATTCTCGAATCGATTCGGCTGCATGTTGAATCGATTCAAGATTTTTAGACATCGATTTTTCATGGAAATATTCAACAAAACGTCTTACTTAGGATTAGGATTCACACATTAAGCATGGAAGAATGTTATATTAATGGAACATTAAGCCTTAATATTTTATTTCAGCGCTGTTCAAACATGAAACAGACTGCATGCAACCTGTTTGTTAAATGCAGTGGCTCAGTTATAAGCCTGCATTTTCAGATAAATAAATACATTTTCATACAGATCTTACAGTGTACATGTACAAGTTAACTGATTAGTATTTTCTAAATTTGAGGGGAAACAAATCGCAATAATCAATTTAGAGATTCGTATCGGGATTAATTGGTACCGAATCGTGACTTATGAATCGTGATATGAATCGAATTGCCAGGTACTAGGCAATTCACACCCTTAATATATATATATAATGCAATGTAGAGTATCCACAGTATTTGAACCGTGATATTGCATTTTTCAGTCTTTTTTTTTTCTTAACACAAAATGTGCATCAAAGTTCAATGAAGGTTATCCACCTGGCAGTGAACTCAGAACGAAGAAAATAACACAGCTCATTGCTTCACTCTGAGAACAGAAAAATCTTATCCACAGGACAACTTCCACTGCCAAATGTTTAACAGGGGCATCTTTTGAGATGCCGTGGATTTTGGCACGGGCCGAAAATGCGTTCTCAGAAAATAGAAAAGACTGCTTTTTGGCTTCAGCAGGAATACTCTACACAGACTTTTGATGATAACGATGTGATCCCTAAATAAACAAAAGGATTAAACTTGTGTGATTCAACAGCAAGGGAAAACAGGAAAACCTACTGACACATGCCCATCTTGAATGCTTCACTGTGTCTACATTTACATGCAGTCAATAACCTGTGACCGAAACCAACAAACTGAAAATATAATATGAAGAAAGTCAAGGACACGCATGTTACTATTGCTCTTCCCAGCATTAGGTAAATCAGTGACGTGCGGTCAGGGCAGGCAAGGTAGGCATACGAGGCATTGCCTGCCCAAGGCTGAAATGAAAGTTGAAACCATTTAGCTTCTTCTATTTCTTGTAAAAAAAAAATGTTTTCAGAAAGACTACACTACATATAGGTATGAAAGTGACAACATTTGGTGATTTTCATAGCTCAATTAAAAATGACTCATTACCTCGTCTGGCCTGCAGGCAAAAAAAGCTGATAAATTATCCTCCTGAAAGCACACCGCTACTGTGCTTTCACCAGCCCTGTCCGCGTAGCGATGTGTGTTCACGCATGAGTAGTCCGTTTCCTAGTAAAAAAGTCATTTACGCAAATAGGCAGATCATTACGCTGCCTCTTTATGTATTATTCCTACGCGAACGTACGTTCGTAAATTCAAAACACACGCAAAGCGGTAAGATGACGCCACTCTGGAGAATATAAAACTATGTTCACGCCTTTCTTTTGAGGAAAAACGCCATCCTTACGCCTTAGCTACCGGATCTTCAGCAAAGTAAGTAACAGAGAATTATTCGTACTTTTCACAAAGAATGGTACAAAAGGACTTTGTGGATGTGTTTCAATTAACTGGCTGTTTCACTTTACATGATGTTTGGCATTGCTATTGCTATTGCTAGCTTGATTTTGTGCGGAATTAAGCTGTTTTACAGTGCGTCCGGGCGGTTTTATGAATAGAAATTGTCCGTTTTTCATTGTGCAGCAAATGGTAGGCGGTGTGCACTGCAACATGTTTACCGTGACTGGCAGACTGGCTGTGACGGTGGCCCAGAACTTTAGCTGAGTGACTTCAAAAGAGAGTCATGTTTTTTTGTATTATTTTCTACCCATACAGAGCAGGCATATGTTAAAATAGTTTGAATGTATGGCATCTTAGAGTAAACTCGAAGTCGGGCCGAGTGTCCTCTTCTTTTGGAAATGAAAATATGGTCACCCTAGGATACGTTGTACTCGCCTGCTGACACACAAATTTGTAATTGGTGTGCACGTCTCAATTTATGACTGACTGGCTATCCAAACCTAGATCTCACTGCACGTCACTGGTAAATATATTGTCTTAATTGAAAATGTATTAGTAATGTACTGACTGTTTCTCTTTTTTTGCAGGACGTCCAATTTAAAATGAATGTGAGTTTGTATTTTGTCATAGAAGTGGCTCTTTCTTTGATCTGCGCCGCCAATATGTCAAGCAGTATTGGAGATTTCTGCTGGTATTTAGTCTTTTCTACAACTGTCTTTACATCAGAGACATGGAAATGTAACTTAACTTGATCCCTGCGTTCATTTGCATTTTTTGTAATTATCCTCCCTTGAATGGAGTCAGGCCTGAACCTTTTCTGACAGATTTGTTCTGCCGATATGTGCTATTATTATTTTAAATGTAATATTTTGGTATATAACCCCATATAGTGTCAATATGTCAGTATAGTGCCCGCCCACCCCATACAATGCATGCTTTCTTTTGTCCTTTTAAGTCGTGCCTGAATAAGGGGAAACAATCATTTAGGTTTCAATTCACAAATTGGAAAAGCTACTCCCCTGTTTCAAATTTCCTTGGGGTAGAAGGATTGAAGATTGCAAAGGAAGCAAGTTAAGACTGTGTTGCATGAATATTCAGAAGGAATTAATATGAATCTTGTGAACAAAGAAAGTATTTTTAATGAACTGATTCTGGTGATTCAATACAGTCAAAAGAGCTGCCGGGTTGTTTTTTTTTATCACTAGCCTGATTCTGATCCAAGAATATCCAATTTCATATGGTTTTATTTTAATATTTTCAGCCACAAGAAAATGTCTTAAATAACTTTAATAGTTTACACTCAGTACAATAAACCCAGCAGGTGGAGATGACATAGTTGTTGTTTCCTCCATTGTTTCTGCCATTCTTCACAAAAAATGACTCACTTTAAAAACTTGTATGTGGGGCAACCGAAACTATGTGTAGCCATGTGACTGCATGGCTCCATTTGATTTGTGAAATAGTCACGTTTGGGGTAATGACAGACATTTGACAGCATCTAAGTCTTCCTGATAAGCAAATAGGAGTAATAATAGATTAAATAAATAAATAAATGCTTCTAGCGTTAGTTGGTCGACAGCGCACTGCACTTTACTAAATGCAGAGTGAAAAGGTTTTTTGAAAACAAATCGGAGCGTACCAAGACTGTGCGGTCTGGGCGCTAACGCAGCCTCACCACCCTACGGAAAGATTGTCCTGTTCGTCCTTATAACTTGAAAATAACTTACTTCAACCCCCAGGATCCCTCGCCATGCACTGGCCAATGACAGAACCCGGGGTGTCTTTTCACTTTCGGTTAAGTTTTTTTTTTTTTTTTATCCATCTGTGTCATCCATCCATATCTGTCATACCACCTGCTCTAGCTCTAAACTAAGATAGGAGGGTTTGTCTTTCAATTTTGCGAACTCCCTTCGTGCTATGAAGGTGTCAGAGGCCAACAGTGAAATAATAAATATGTTCAGACACTGCCCAGATAGGCTTTATTGACTGATTGCTTAACAGTTTAATATAATGCTCATTAGCTGGCTAAATGTTATATTTTATTATGCTAAAAACCTACAAATGAAAGCTGAAATGTTGGTAACTTGTCTCATGTTCATCTTTTGAAGACAAATCCAAAAGTTTTCAGTCTACAGCAAAAATATGATCATTGGCATGACTGATTCAATACGTTGAGGGGAGCGTATGAATCGTAATGACTTAATCATATGCATTTCAATTACTTGCCATGCTGTGATAGTGATGAGGCTGTTTGAATGACAGACTCGAAAGCAGAAGGAACTGATAGAGCAGCTTAGTTTTGCCACTATCAGCAAAGCAGAATACAGGCAGAGCTCGACAGAGAAACAATTAGCCTCGGGGTCCCTGTGATAATAAGTAATAATTTGAGATAAATGAAATTGGAGCTTTACAAGCAGGGAGGAATGACTTTCAACTTCTTCATGGAGGATATCAGACCTTTAATTGACTTCCATCCTGTGTTTGTCAAACATTCAAATAGCGGGTCAAAGCTATACCTAATCCAAAATTAGTGTCAGTGTACATAGTTATTATCTTACTATCTTCTTGGGAAAGAGGTTTGAGTGGTAGTTATTATGAAGCACAAGGAAAGTAGTAATATTTTTCAGTGCCAGGATGAACCCAGGAAACCAGAAGAATCAATGGAGTGTTAAATGGTTGTTGTTTTCAGTTTCCAGACATGGATTTAATGTCATTGCGGCTCTTACTTTGTCGTAGCGCAATTTCATTTGCAGTTGACCTTCTCCTGTCCTTTTGCTTGTTTTTCTAACCCCAACTGTGCCTAACCAACTTTTAGACAGTTTGCGTTTTCCTCTTAGCTATTTGCTCCTTCACGTTCACATTATTCGACTTTGCAGTGTCAACCGGGTTGTACGTCACATTGTCTCCTGCAGCAAAACACTGATGGTGTCTCTCATCAGGATGTCTCTCTATTACTTAAGATGGCCAAAGAGACTCATCATCGCAGCCTCTGTTACAGCCTTACACCCACTCAGGGATGAACTCATTAATTTACAGGCTTCTTTAATGTCTCCAATGATGAGGAAAGTCATCAAGCAGTATAGCTTTTAAAGTGACTGAGCGGATTGATAAATGATCTCTCTAAGTGATCGTAGCTCTTGTTTTTCCTTCACTGCGTTGAATTAAATTGACAACCAGTGAAAAATGCATTATCTTGAATATAATAGTCAGCCAAATGAATGCATACACATCAGCAAAAGGAAAATAATAGCAAATGTATTCAGACATCACACGTTACCTTTGGCCTCTACATGTATTTGTATGACAAACTACTGCTTGGGTAATGTTTGCCAAAGTATAGCAGGAAACTGACCCTTAGGCAAGATATTGACTTGACTCAAAAGTTAGCAAGCTAGGCTCACTATTGTTTCAATATGCTGCTAAAATCTGAAATTATACTGTGTAGTGCAATAGACGAATAAGCTATATTAGCAACGGATTTGTTGATCTGACAAATGTGTTGTAGCTCATTTGTACTTTCTAGTACATGAGCCCTTAAGGAGGGACCCCCCACCTAATAAAAAGAACAAAAGTGACACAGAGTGCATTATCATTGTATCTAATCTCAAAGCAACATCAACTAGTTAATTCTCTAAGCAGAGTTTTGCTAATTAAAAAAGACTGCTGGTCTGTCAAGCACAGTAATGGCCAGCCTTGAATGGACTGCAAACATGACTGCAAGCAGAGCTTTGCCGTATTGCTTTAGTAACAGAATCCACTGTCCCGTGAATTAGACACACTGTCAGTAGAACTAATAGTCTTAACACTCAAGTGAATCTGATGAGTTTTTCCCAGCAAGCAGATAATGAGCAGAGAAAATAATCCCCTATAAAACCTTCATAGCTTCCTTTGTACAAATACAAACATGAGCATTGCAGGATTAACAAAAACACATTGTACAAGTACAGGGTGTCCACAAAGTCTGGGTACATAGGGGATTTCACTCATTTATTTTTATTATTTTTCCTCTCTAGAATGAAGATGGCTCCGTCTAAAGAAGAACAAATTGGTTTGGTACTGTAAAGTGGAAGAGAATTGTGGAAGGATTTAACCTTCGTCCTGCAAAGTGCATCAAATTTGACATCATCTATCCATCTATCCATCCATATATATATATATATATATATATATGATCATGCAAGATTTAAAGCGAGAACGTGGACAGAAAATCAGTGTCATGGCAATGATGCAATGACAAAGACTTAAAGCAGGCGGAAAGAATCCTCTCTAATGGCTCTTTCATTCCACTAACTTGTTCAAAACCCCTTTGGTTTATATTTGCATCGTATCGGTGGGATTGCCACCACATTATTTTTCCATCCAACTGTGAGTTATTCCAAGTATTTGATTTCTTTAGTTCGATTCACACAAGAGGCAAGATATTTAAAACGCGTTTAATTTTCCATTGCAGCAATAAAGACCGAAATCATGAGCTCAACGTACAACTGATTGAAGATCTGGAGACAACAAACGCAAATTCCAAGAAGCTAAATACTTAAGTCACTGTTTGATGTCTTTACTAGCTTTGCCCTGCCAGCTGCTGGTGCATTTTCCCACCATCATCTCACAGCCAAGTTGCCCTTCCAAATTCTCTAGCATGTGGACAATTGCAGAACCAGATCCAACTCTATGACGAAGAAACAACTTGACGCACACTGGGAAGCAGATGGAATAAAGCTAGCTGACAAAAGCTGTCTTTGAGAGAAAGCAAATGACATTCAACAGCATTCTTTTACTTTGCAGAATGAGGAGGGTTGAAGCAGCTAACTGTAGATAGACTCCTTTGCTGTGAGCTTTGACACCTTTAGTATCCCCCGTTGCCTCACACCTGAACAATGCCAAGGGTCAGCACCAAACAACCCTTCCATCCCCAATCAGCATGAACCCCTCTGACATATTCACCCTTTAAAACACTGCAGCGCATGCCTCCTAGTTGGTTCTGCCATTCATGCATGTCTCCAGTGAAAAGGAATGACTGACAGTTTGAAAAAGGAACAGGCAGGCTAGAGAAGAAAATCCATCCATCAAGTCAACAGCCTTGTGGTATTGCAGCAAGCTGCTTAATAACCGCTCTTCACACAAACACAAACTATCAGCCCGGTAACCTTTAACTGTACAGTGAAATCTAACTAAATTAAATGTGTGCACCTCTATGACATCATATATAATTTCCAACCATATAATTACCTGCAATAAATATTATTATACAGACCAATAAACAAAATATTTGTTGGGAAGAATGCCCATCAAGCACATACATTATTTAACTGAATGCAAGCAGAGTCATTGGCCGACATACAGAACTGCCAAGTAGAAACATATTTTGGCTGCAAGCTTTCAGCAAGGTTTTTGAAATCATATTTTCTCATATGATTCATTTCCTCCTTTCCTGGCGCTCACCATATGTCGGTTTGACTGATTCTGTAAAAATATAAATCCTGGAAAAATGTCTGAATTTTCTCATAACTCTGTTTGGATCAGACTTTAAATGATATCTGTCAAAAAGGAAATAGCTTTCCTTCAGCGTCCCATTTAACTGTACCCACAGGTATAGCATTTTTATGGTAATGTGTGGATGGAAAGGACAGAGGAGCAATGCATTTGCTCTGAATATCAAGTGTTTTTTTCGAGCGGCAGAAAAGAACACGATGACCTTGATCTCTAAAAGGTCACTCCATAAGCTTGGACAAGGGGAGAGGTTGATGTGGTGTACCGTGCAAAACATGAGTGTGTAAGAGAGAGGCACATGCAGAAACTTGCTTCTAACTGGTGACCATTATTGCCTGTATAACTTCCACAGCACTACACAAGATAATGTCAGTTTTAAAGTTCAAGCGTGTCATGAACACGTCACGGTCCAGGACTTAGTGCCACCTTCACACTTTGTCGAGTCAAGTATTTTTTGGTGGTTGCGCGCAAATTTCCAGGTTACGTGTCAGATTTATGGACATGAGAATCAGTGTAACTTGAAAGTGTGCAAGACAAATGGGAGGGAGAGTCCTAAGTCCTTCAGATAGCACTAATAAGACTCTGATGGGACCGAATCTTATAACTGAGGAGCAGGGGCGGAGCTACATGGTGGCCAGGGGTGGTCATGGCCATCACTTGTCAAATTTTCATACCTGTGACCTTCCTGCTATTTTCAAATGGATACAGTATTCTTAGACAAATTGCCACACTGTCCTAATTATTTTATATTAACTGCATAACAAATGCACAGTTGATGTTGTTAGTAAAGAACGTTTGATTCTTACAGTCAATATCAGTCAGAATTATTACTTTCACACTATAGCAAGCAAACGACATGGCTGGAAAGTCATTAATCACACCATCCACAGTAATGTTTTCATGAAATAAAATCCACACATATACCATTCCTGCTCATCACATTCATAACAAAACCTGAAACAAACCTAATTAAAAACGCAACGTTTTCAATTGCGAAGAATGGAGATAATTTTGTGTCAATGTGCTTTTTTTGTGTGATTTGAATGAACGAGCCATCAATTGTAGAATGCAAAACGATGTCAGCCATTAGTGATCACTCTGATTGGATGTTAGCTAACAAATCAGTGCATGATCATTTAGAAGTGGACTATGAGAGAGCACAAAAGCAAATCAATGACATATAAAATAGTATTATCAAACACTGACCCAAATGTTATTTTTTCAATTCAAAGCCATTTCAGAGTCTCTATATAAATGTTTTATATTTAAATACAGTAACAACTTAAACTGTGGACACATCTTGAGTGTTTTTTCTACCCTTTTAACAATTGATTGCAAGTCAGTGGTACCGAGGTGAGTCCAACGAACTGAAGTACTGCTCACTTGCATGTTACATTAGCAGCTCACTACTTAAGCACCAAAAACTGTAAATGCAGCACACAAATGCAGCCGTTAATCAGACCTGTACATAACCTCGCACCCTGTCAATAAGCATTAGCTTCTGACTGATTGCTATTTGTGTAATAAATCAACCCCCACTTTGTAAACCATACACTACTAATTCACTGATGGTCAGGGTCACGGCACAGTCCTCTCACACATCCATCTCCTGTCAATAATCAGAAAAATAAAGAAATAACTCTCCATTACATTGGCCAGTTACTACATCATTGAACAGATCTCCACAATTACATTTTTCACATTTTTATGGAGCTTTGGAATCATAAGCAAAATGTTGTGGACTTTTTTTTAAAATAGTTAGTCATCTCTCAGAGCTCACTGGTAACACACAGTCTAGTTGAGGTCTTGAGTGGGAAACGGTATTGATTGAGCCTGGAATGCAACAAAAGGCACTTAAACTGAGTAGCCAAGCACAGAACATGACTCTACAAGAACATGCTTTATTAGAGAAAGAAAACAGTGCTGGAATTGTTATGAATCAGCCAGATTGTTATTGCTCCATTGGAACAAACCAAGCTACTACATCAAGTCCAGTCTATAACAGTCCTTCTGGGATAAAAAAAACAAACAAAACCTTTTAACTTCTGTCTCTCTTTTATTCCCCCCACAGTCCAGCTTAATGTTACCTATTCAGTTTCTAACATTTCTATTCCTATTCCATTCTCCGTCTATCGAGGGTTGAGGTTTTTGGCTGAGTTCCCAGATAAGAGTGTGCTATCAAAAGAAGCATGAGGCACACTTTGGCTTGTTACAGACTTCATGCTCTGATCAGACAAGTTTCACATCATAGTAATAACACATTTCTCTTTTCGCATCTGGGACTCACAACATGGGCACCGGAGGGTTTCACTAAACTCCCTGGACGGCTGTGAAATGATGGAAGAAAGAAATGCTTGTCTAACCTGGCAAGTCTATTCTCTTTTACAGACCTACATGGATCGACACACGTCAGAGTGGCAAATACCGTATTTAAAGAGTGGTGTACACCTGGGACTGGTCACCAGCCAATCACAACATTTCATTCAATTCACTGTCAGCTATACAGAATAAGCCTCGTCTTGTTCAGAAAGATTATTGATCAAACTTACTGTCATGAATCCATCCAGTAGACCGGAGTCAGGTTTAGGGGGAGCCTGCAGTCGCTCCATGGACCACTTCTCTATGATAGAAGCCACCTGGCTGTTCTCAGTGTTGAGAATCCTAAAGCCAGTCATGTTTACACCACTGTACCGGTATGGCTCCAAATCAAGGGCAAATAGATCCTAAAAGGGCAAAGAAAGTCGTTATATAGCATTTGTCATTTATAATATACCAAATCAAATATAATATAGATGCATGTTTTACTTACCAGGGTGGTAAATATATAGTGATAGTATTCTGTCATCATCCCCATAGCAAGAGCCTAAGAGATTGAAAGAAAATCCTAAAAATGTAAGATATTTCTGATTGAATAGGCACACAATTGTGCATTTCTATGATGATTGTATTGATATTCTAGAAATGAACAAGAATACATTTAAGAGAATGTTAATAAAACAAAATGTCAATTAAATGCATATGTTGAAGGGACAGCAAAGAACAGGTGTGCAACGTTGATGGCTAAACATTTTTATTTTAATTTTAAGTTTAAATTCTAATAGATAAATAAAAAGAAAATAAATACAAATGAAAATTTTAGTTAAAAATTGTGTTTTTATAACAAACTTTCTTCGTCGTCGTTCTCTTCACAATTTGCTCTTATGTCAGATATTACATTGCATTCTCAGAGCAAATTCTATTGGCCTTGGTCGCTGGCCCCGATTATAGGGAGCTAATTTTGTTGTGCCTACAAGGTGCTCGGTTTGGGCTCCTGGTCAGGAAAATCTCAAACCATACATGCAGGTGAATTTGGCAATGGTCTTTGAGGTAGGCCCAGCTGTCAAACAATTAAATTTTTTAATCTGATTGATCACATCTTAGAATTTTGATCAATCACTATTAATCGCTTAACAAAGAAGGCTTTTTTATCCACATTTTTTTCCCGACAAATTTGAAGAGCACCGGTTATGTGTTAATTCTTTTGACATTTAATGTTATGAGGACGTCTTCAACATTTTTTGATCCAGTGCACACGCTAATCCTCCTCTTTTTCTAATCAGTTAATTACTTGCATAATTTAAAATGGAAAAAAATTACCCCAATATTGAATAATTTCAAAATGAAAAAAAAAATAATATTTTGACATGAACAAATATTCTAAATGTGATACGCAAACATTTATTAAATGTTTTACTTTAATGCATGTAATTATGTTTATTGCTCAAACACAACCTGTGCTACCTTAAACGTAGCCATCCGCTGTCACGCTAAAGGATAATCTATGGTCAAAATTAATAGTGCGGTTAATCTGTGTTAATTTATGATTAATGCAATAATTTTTTTGTGATTAATTAATCAGTTAACGCTTTAACTTTGACAGCACTACCCAAAATATAAGATTTCAAGGTTATGATTACAAACAAATTAAATAGTTTTTTCTGTGGTTTAAAAACATGTCGTCACGCAGCACAACAATAAACACTCAAACATTTTCCATTTGATTGTTTAGTATTTACATGTTTTTATGCAAATATTTATTGTAATTATTAGCATTTTTTGGCCCACGATACCGATACCTTTTTTTTTTTCTTAACATGCAAAAGCTGTCCTGCCATTCAAGGGCCAATAGGATATCTTGGCTCGGCATGCAGTGAACATGTCACACACATTAGTGAATGTTGTGCATGAGCAAGACACAAGATGCTGCATTCAAAGTCCTATATTAGCGTCAGGATTAATGGTATTGGCATGTTACTTGTTAGTACTCACAGATACCGATACCACTGTTTTAATGCAGTATCAGGGCCTCTGCCGATACCAGTTTGCTTAGGTTAGACTACAATGTGGTCAGATGAACGTACATACATACATTTTGGTGTGTTGTAAAAGACCATTCATGTTATCTTTTTTGTAAGTTTTGGGTTCAAAGATGCACATGCTTTGTAGAGGGTTCATTCCATTTCGAGAGATTAAAATGACTGAAAATGAAGTCGCAGAAAGCTGCAAGAATGTCAGCTGGGGCTAAAGTGAAATGGTCATCAAGTAACCACACTTGCTGCTACCCTTTCTGTAACATACTCAACACACACTTTTTTCTTTTCTTTTTGTTTTTTTAATAACCATGCATTTTGCTCTAGGGGTAAACAAAAATAGACATTTGGCTGCATAGGCATGGTTCTCTGCTTTTCTTTGCACTGTGAAATACTGAAAGTGCAGAGCATGTCTCAAAAGGGCAAACAAGTCGAAATCTGTAGCGGATGTAAAGGAATTATGTTTGTTTTATTTGCTTCACATAAAACTTTCCAACAGTCGCCCTGGAAATATATGGCCATACACCCATAAGCATAACACAAAATTTTCTTCTACTTGAAGATACACAGAAAAATGTGCAGCATTTGTGCTTGAGTTTTATAAATGCAGCAAATGTTCAACACCAAAGACACCAAATAAAAAACCTGAGATTTGAAATTACGGTAAGCAGAAACTTTAAACATCCCACAAGAAGAAATGAGAAAAGACTGAGGGGCCTGTGGAATTTGGAGTGCGTGGTGATGTAGACTGGAATGTGTCAGGTGTACCAGAAGTACAGCCTAGGAGGAACAGGTTTAGGTTCCAGAAGAGTGAAGATGTTAGGTGCACTATAACTAATAAAGAACATGTTAACTGTTTGACCAAATGATTCAGAAATGTGTCGAATTGGGAAACACAGGTGTTCATCGTTTGTGTTACCATGAAGGTGTTTTGTATTTGTGTAAGCAGGGTTGATGCAGAAAATAAAACAAAGGACAAAAAAAGAAAAAAACCTTGACAATATATTTTTTTAATTTGCAAAATATAGTTTATTGTGTAAAATACTGAATTATGTTATTATTATTAGGGATGTTCAATACTTTTTTTTTCAGACTGATACTGGTACAAGTAGGCTATGCAACCGATACCACTACTACTTTTGATACATAAAATGTCTAATAAAAAAAACACAATGACAGATAAGAAATACCTATATATCCCAATATAATTTTTCCTTAAAATTGCATGAAATTAATGGCAATTTTCTATTTAAAATTTTTTGTTTAAAGTTCCAAATTGAAATTCGACCGCAAGCGGGCGGCCGATATTGGTATTGCCTGCCGTTGCGTGTACCAATACATTAAAGTACTGTAAGGCTGGTAGCTGCACTGATACGGATAACTGGTATCTATACTTGTTCATCTCTAATTATTATGTATACTTTATTATTTAAACATACTGTATGTTAAAAAAAAAAATCACATAGGTTAGCGACGGTTTATCTGAGAAAGCAAGTTCTAGCTTCACTAGTCACAAATGAATAATAATAATAATAATAATAATAATACAGTAATAGAATACAGAGATGGCTAAAATTGTGCATGAAAGTGAGTGTCCAACCCAAAACACACAATTCTTATAAAGAGTTCTTGTGAAGAATTAAATGCCCCGGCCAGGAAAACACACATAAAAAAAAACTTTTTTCTTATTCTATCTACCTCAGTAATAAAAAGTCAACATTTCTCTGTTCTTGTAGAGAATGTGTGGATCTTGAGTGTCAGTACTTCCTGAGAGGGAGTTTTTCCAAGCCGCTGTCTTCAAATTGCTTGAGGTTGTCTGGATCCGAGAGTAAACTCTCAATTTATCACCTTGTCACTTGCACCCCTCACCCTGTGGCAGTGAAATTTGGATGGCGACTGAAACAATGAGACCATTGAAGAAGAAGGAACAATCACTTTCTGTCTGAGCTCACCCTTGTAAGTGTACAAAGGCAATCTATCATTAAAAGCATCTTGGAGATGAGCTTTCTAAGTAGAATTACTGGTTCCCTCTAATTCTTTTAACATTCCGGGTGTGTGTGTGTGCGCATGCTGGCCAGATGCCAATCCATTCTAAATGTGTGGTGCTGTAATCTGATGTCAAGGTCCTGCCTGCCATGCTAAAACTCCCAAAATCAATAGGTATCACAGATTAGTATTGTATAGAGCGTGATTAAAGGAAGAAAGCGCTAATGGATGCTGGTATCTGGTGGGAAACCTTGAGGCAACCTCCAGCATTGAGAATCAGTTATTTCTATAGTCACTCGTTGGTCGTCAACATCTTTTCAACGAACCTTTGCCTGTAGTGATTTCATTATGGAAAGATAGCAAAAGAGCTGCAATGTCTGTTACAGTAGATTGAAATCACCAATTCATCTTAAAGCTAACTTCATCAGGGACATCAAAAGGGCCCCTTACATCTCTGTTTTCATTTCCATAGTACCTCTCATAACAGGTTTTCGAAGTGCTGTAAAATCCATAACAAGATTAAAAATCTATAATAAAATGTTAACCACATAATCAAAAAGGGGGTCCCTTTAGCTTTGAAAAGTTTGTTGTTTCTTTGAATTGGAACTTTGAGAATAAGCATCTGAACTTTACTTGGGGGTTAATCAGGATTGTTAAATTGTGGCAGGTGTGTGCTGACTCCCATTTAACACGAGCTTGATGTGATTGGTTCATTCTGAACACATCCACAGATAAACGAGGGTGTGCACACTTGTGCAACTAAATTATCTGAATTTATTTGTACTTCCTCTCTCAAAAATATCTCCTGTTTTTTTTTTAATGGTGGAAAATCAAAAAATCAGAAAGTCATTTGAACAGTGTTGTGTACCTTTTATTTCTGTACGCAGTCATGTTTTTAAAGCTTTGAACGGACTGACCCCTCCGTACATTTCAGACATCTTCCAGAAGTACACTCCAGCGCACGCACTGAAGTCTGAGGGCCAGTTCCAGCTCGTGGTGCCTAAAACGAGACTTAAATCTAGAGGGGATAGGGCCCTCTCTGTCGTTGGCCCTAAACTGTGGAACAATCCTCTCCACGTTCGAACTGCTCCCACAGTGGAGTGCTTTAAGTCTCCACTTTTATTCCTTGGCTTTTAGTTCAGCGTGAATTGTGTGGTCCTCTGCGTCTTTTCATGTTTTAAATTATTTATTTATTTATTTATTTATTTATTATGTTTTTATTTTATTTTACTTATTATATTTTAGTATTTAATCGACTGTTTTTTTTTAAAATAAATTTTATTTATTTATTTATATTTCTCTGCCCACATTTTTTGGGTTTGTTTTTAACTGTCTTAGTCTTCTTTGCCCTGTAAAGTGTCCTTGGCTGTCTTGAAAGGCTCTGATGAATTAAATGTATTATTATTATTATTATTATCATTATTATTATTATTATTATTATTATTATTATTATTATCATTATTTTATATGTATGATAGGGCGTGGATCGCAATGTGCACTTTGGAAACACTTGTTTATAAAATGTGCTATAGAAATAAAGTGGATTGGATTGGATTGAATCATGACTTTAAAACTCATCACAATAACTTTAAAATTATCATGACTCTTTAAAACAACTTTAAACGTTGCCTTGGCTTATTTTTTCTTGAGTCGTCATGTGAAGAATGAACATGCGTGTATAAAATGCAAATCAATATTCACTTACATTCATACATTTAACAGTTTTACTTAACTTACATTGCTTGTTTCCAGTTTGACATGCTCATCTTTTCTTTTCTTTTTTTACTTTGACATGATCAGCAGGCGGCATATACTGTATTTCAGTGTTGTGAGTGTGAGATTGAGCGTCTGTTAATGTGTTCAAAAATAGCTTGAAGAACGTGTTAAAAATGAACTGACCTGTTTTAATGTACGTTTGTGTTGATTGTAAAAGCGTGTGTGTTTAGATTCTGAAACACATCTCAACTGTCCGCTGCATACTATTTTCTCCCAATGTACTATCAATTCTACGTCCAGCAGCCCCCCTCCCGAGGCATTGTTAATGAAAAGAGTCCTTGACCTTCTCCAGCAATTTAACACTTTGGCGCTGATTAAACCCCCCGGGAGAGTGACAGTGTGTTGGGAGTGAATCATTTGTCACTCTTTAATATTTGATCAGTCCTGCATGCAGGAAACGCATGCACACTTTTTAAACTCATCATAATGCATTTCTTGCTACAAAGTGATGATGTCTAAAGGTGATGCAATAGATCTCTCTTCGCATCGAAACAAAGTAAGCATCATACATTAAACTTGATCGGTTAGATCAAATGGCAACTGCATCATTGCTGTATCACTGCAGCATGATCTCACCCATCTGTTTTGACCTTTTAAAGGTGACTTTGCTTGTCCTAAAAGGTGTGTTGGAAATGTATCATTAATGGCTAGCATTCCAAATAATAATAAATGTATCAAAATTGAATAATATGCTGCAACCCCTCACGGTGCCACATCACCCTGGTTGGAAATCACACTTTTCTAAAAATAGAAAAGTGTGATTAAATATGGTAGTTAATAAAAGCTGTCCCATGTCCCAACCCTTGAAAAACACAAGACTATTCAAATTCAGTTGTTCTAGCTTCTTTGTTTTGCTGTCCCTCGTGTAGAATGACAATTACTGTATATCGCGATAAGAAGATCTGGAAGGGCACCTTCACTTCTCTTAATTGCTGACCGTCACTGGTCCTGGGCCTGAAAGGTAGATTATCCTCCAAAAACATGCCTGTTATCCGACCCAAAACTTTTCTTATCCACAATTCAATCATTTTGTTGGATCCTCCCCTCAAGTCCAGAAACAAGTGACTTCATATCTGAATTCCAAAGCCAACCACTGTGCACATTTTTAGTGGAGCAGATAATGAATAAAAATCATTCACATTGTGATACAAGCATGACATTTGGTACATATGCTCTTCAAACCACACTCTTTTAAAAAAAATTATTTGGCCGCGTCAAATACCAAGATGGCGGCCACAAAATCCATTTTCCTGCATTGAGTTTAAGCGCCAAAAATGTGTTAAAGTTGAATATAAAGTTGGAGTTTGCGGATATTTTGGTGCCAGGTATGTGTCTATCTATTACCGCTCTTAAAATACAGCATGTAGATACTTGTAAAGATTCGGGAGAACAAGACATTTGTAGCATTAACTGTTAAATTAATAAGGTCAAATCAAAATGTTATTTTCATCTGTTTTTTTCATCTGTTTTTTTCATCTGTTTTTTTCATCTGTTTTTTTCATCTGTTTTTTTCATCTGTTTTTTTCATCTGTTTTTTTCATCTGTTTTTTTTCATCTGTTTTTTTTCATCTGTTTTTTTCATATAGGCCATACAATTAACCAAGGTGGTGTGCAAGATGTCTACCCTTGACTTGAAGTAATCATATCTCAGCGACTATGAAACATGAATTTTAGGCGTGCACATATTTTGGGTAAATGCATCCAATGGGGCTTTTGCAGTGCAGAATTTATACATTGATACAAGCTTACAGATGCAATAGAGTAAATATCAGTTGATAATTTGCCATCATCATGATCATCATCATCAATCATCAATCATCAAGGCTAATGGTGCCATTGGCCTAATAGCCTTACTGAAGACCCGTCCACACTTAGGAGGTGGATGGTAAGATAATACTGAGGTCAGTCTGGTGTCCCAATATAAAATAGAGACACAAACCAAAGAGGCCAGTAAGCACAGAGGCCATCATGAGCAAATTTTACAGGCACAAAATAAAAAAAGTTCAAGTAGAGGGTTGATAAGTTGCCCTAAGCTCTATAAGACCTTGGTAACCCATTCCAGTAAGACAGTGAAGACCTGTATTTGCTTGACACTAGACATTGCTAACCCCGACTTTGCACAACATCTGCAGCCTCACTTGGAGAAAGGTCAGGCAAAATTTCTGGCGTTTTCACATGCACTGTAAAGAAATCTATTAATTTTCTAATTAAGAAGAAGAAAGCTGACTTCTTTAGACAGACTCTTCTTCTGTTGAATCATCAAAGCAGAAGCTTGTCAAGGAGGCCTGTCAACTGTTCTCAAAGCTTTTCATCTCTTGTCAAAGCTGAGAATGTGACCTTCAGGAGTTTTTTCAGCTTGAGAACCAGTCCTGCTCTGCCGCATTGAGCAAGGATGGAAGATTGCACTATTGCCAGAAGTCTCAGCTGACCTCTATCCTCGAGACTTATGTCCCACCAGTTGACAAGGAACCTGAGACAGACTTCTCATTGTAGATGGGTCAGCTTTGGTCCATGCCCTGCCACCAAAAAGACCCAAGACATTTGAGGACAATACAATTCTCGACTTCCCAATGATGTACATACAGTATACTCAAGCCAGTACACAATGACACATCTTGTATTTGATGTGTACAGTACTTCAAGTCTTTAGACCAGGTCTAAACGTAAGTCAGCGAGTAAGACGGAAGGTGACAAATGAGAACACAATGCCATCTAACTAGCATAACTTCTTGAGGCACAATGAAAACAAGACAGAATTGTACCAATTCCTTGCTGATAAGGCTCCACAAATGTTTATTTAACATATGGTTATTGTCACAAAGGAAGCTTCTGTCCTCAGCACTAATGGAACTGTTCTTGATGGACTGGCAGGCATGGGACATATCTCCAGAAGTCTCACCCGTCTTCTCCAAACTGGGTAGTTATCTGGCTACAGCGAATGATTGTGACTTAGAGATTCTGGAGAAGTTTGTCATCTTAATGTATGTAATAGTTCTGCTCCAACACACCACGTGTGCTGCCTATCAGGCTGGTTTTGTGGTGGCCTAGGCAACCCAGTGTCAGCCAAAAGAAGAGAACCCTGCAAGCTGGGGATGGCAGAAGGTTAGTGAGGAATGGCAGGTGTTCTGGGCAGCCGACTCTCCGAATGTGGCTGTAAGTCTGGCTGTTGTGGCAGGTGCAAGTGCTATAAACTGGGTGTCGTGTACAGCTTTGTGCAGTTGCAACTTTAAGGCGTAACTCATATTTGCTGTATCTTGCGAACCGTAGATGCACATGGTAGCAAAATATCAGCTTTTATCAATGTCTAAATACTGTGCTAAATTTATGATTACTTCAAGTTAATGGCAGACATCTTGGACTCTATCTAGGTTTTAGAATTGTATGCCATAACTGTGCTGAAAATAGCAGGTTATGAAAAAACTTTTTCATATAACCTTATTCAATTAATAACAATCATTATTACAAATGTCTTGCTCTCCCAAGACTGTAAAAGTGTCTATATGATGTAATTCAAGAGCTGTAATAGACTCAGACATATACTTGGTACCAAAATATCTGTAATACCCAATTTTATATTCAACTTTAATACATGTAGCTTAAAATCAATGTATTTTGAGTTATTATGGGGGCGGGGGGCATGTTTTTGGGCAGACATCTTGGGGTTTGTGGCCTCAATCTTGTAATTTTGTGTGGCCAGAGTTATTTTTGAAAAAAGCGAGGTTTAAAGAGTATATGTACCAAATTTCATACTTGTATCACACAGTAAATGATTCTGGCTAAATATGCAATTGTCTGCTCCACTATTTCCATTTTAATCAAAACACACACACACACACAAAACAAATGCACACCTGTTTTATGATCCCAGCAGCCATTTCATGTCCGCAGTCAAAGATGATGTGAAACTCCTTCCCTCTCTTCATCTCCTTTAACAGCGGTTTGGCATCTTTGGTCTCTGCAGGAAGCTGCCGGATCTTTAATCGAATGTTGTATCGTGATGGGGCCTTTATAAGTTCTTGCAATCGAATGAGACCTTGTAAAACAGCAGAACAAATGCAATTACATCTTTTTTTCTCATGGCAGTGGGTTTTTTTTGGAAAGCAAATACAAAGGGTTCAGTTTCGGTCATTTTCAAAAATAAGCCTGTCGACAGAAACAAAGTAACAAGTACTTGTGATGAAGCTTGTGCTAGCAATTCCATTGCAGTCCTTGTATAGGGTCTGTTGAACCCATTTAAAATGCTTACTTCAATGTCGTTGTTTAATTTTTGTGAAAAACAGTAAATGAATAAAAACAATATATAGTTGAGTCAGTAGTACAGTTGGGATTGTTGCCTTCATATACCATCAAAATTGATAAAACAGTGTAGACTTTCAGCAATAATTAAGAGGTTGCTCAAAAAATAAATGTTACTATTAAGAAATCCATACCTGAACTGTCATACCTGTTTTAAACCTTCACTCTATGATGTGTGTGTACAGCTGACCATATTTTTATTGTAAGTAGTATTACTTTAACTGCATTTGTATTTATTAAATAGCATTTTATTTTGAGATGCAACAGCACGTCCAAGAGCAGCAATAATAGAGCCCTGAATAATGTAATGGGATGTAACTTGAAATAAATGAATCTGTCGCCCATTATCGAGGTAGTAGTCATGATCAATGATATGATTGGTTGAACTGCAATGTAGGCTAAACTGAGACTGAACACGTGCCTATGGTCACTGGTTTGAGTTCTTGTTGAGAATCCAACCTAGGATCGGTAAAAGCATAAGGTGTAGACAGTTATATTGAATTGAATTCTATGGCCTGCAATCTTCAGATTGGCATACTGTAAATCAACCGTCTGAAGTGATGGTAGGTAGGCTAGCAGCAAAGCTAGAGGTTCAGACTGTCACTTCCATTCATCATGCTAGCCAACAATCATTCACTAAAGAGCAAACTGGAATAGATATAGCTGGATTTATCCATCAGAGGAGAAACGTGACAACTAAGACTATTCATTTTCACAGAGACATGACTGAACTCATCGTTCCCGGATGACAGCATTAGCTTGAGGGGGTTAGCTACACTAAAGAGCAGACAGAAGCAGCGCCCTCTCCAGCAAATCCCAAGGTGGTGGTGTGTACATCTACACTAATAACAGCTGCTGAAATAACACTACCATAGTCTTAAGTCATTGGTCCACAAACATTGAGTTTATGATTATCAAATGCAGAACATTCTGCCTCCCATAGGAATTCCCCGCATTAATAATCACAGCAGTCTACCTCCCCTTCGGCACCACCAAGCAAGGCATGATGCCATCAGTAACCTGCAAAACAATCACCCGGAAGGCATTTTCATTGTGGCAGGGGACTTTAATCAGACCAACGTGAAGACTATTTTATTTTTTATGTTATTCCTAATTTATACCAGAATCTGGACTGTGTTACCTGGAGGGAGAAAACATTGGACATGGTAAACACAAACATCAAATGGGCTTTCATGGTAGCCCCGGCCCCCACCAAGACTCCTCAGACCACCTCACTGTGATGTTATTTCCAGCATACCAGCTCCTGCTCATCGAGGTAAAACAGCTCTGAAGCATTTGTGCCATCCAATAAACCTATTGGATGGTTTGAGGTAAGGACCAAATCATCTCCAAATGTCTGCCATCACTCTACCATTTTTAGTTTGCATACCAGTCAAAGCACTCTAAAGATGATGCCTTCTCCTGTGCCTTACACCAGAGCACCTTGAGGGTAAAAAAAACTCAAATGTGGACGCTCTTTCTGGACTTTGGCTCAGCAAAATGATCATCCACCATCTGACATGCAGAATTGGACACTCGGTCTCAACACCCCTCTGTGCAATTGGCTACTGGACTTCCTCGCCAAAAGAACCCATTCTGTACACGTAAACAGTCAGTTGGGATTAGCACCAGTTTAAATGCTACCTTGATGAGGACAACAAGATGGATGGACGATGTATGCAACTGTGTAAAAAAATAAATAAAAATAATATATATATATATATATAAAATATATATAAAAAAATATATAAAAAATATATTCAAGGTTACAAAAACTAATAAAAATGTTGAACCATCTGGCATCTCCTAAGATTTTCTGTGCCTAACAGTGAAAAACTCCTTTTACCCACCTCAAGTTGATTCCTTTACTCCTTATAAATGGCCTATTTTCATATGAATCTCATTTTTGCATGAACACTGCCAGACTTTGGAGCATACAGTACATCTATAGTATACTCTAACATTTATTTCATTATATCCAATTTTCCAGCGCATTATTTTCATTTCAATAGCGATACAGTTGTTATTGTCGGGGCGACGTTGCTCTGTTGTAGAGTGGCTGTCTCGCAACCCTGAGAGAATGGGTTGGGTCTCAGGCCAGTGTGACTGTGTCAATGTATCCTTGAGCAAGATACTGAACCTCCAATCGCTCATGATGCTCTGTCATCTCATCAGTAGTCAAACTGTAAAGCGCTTTGAGGGCCTGGTAAGGAGGAAAAACACCATATAAACGAAGTACCATTTATCTGAGGAAAGTGTAGTTTGAGTTAAATTTTACATACATACATACAGTGTTGGAGTAACACTGGTTAAGTGTGAAAAAGTAACGCTTTGAAAAGTGTAAGATTTACACATTGGTGTGGACACCTATAAACACTTTTCTAGTGTTAGATGTAACACTCTCAGTGTTAATCTAACACTGACGATTTTGCTGTGGACGGCAATCAAAGATGTGACACAAAAGCAGTATCTGAGCACAAAAGTACAAGTGGCTGACCAGAATGACTGAACGAGGCCAAATTGGGCAAGTCTGGGACACCAAACATAATGGACTTGGCAGTGGCATTCAGGTGGTGTCGGAGCGCCAGACAGGAAAACTTCAAATGATGGCCGCAGTACCAGAGGGGGGTCAGACAGGGGACTAGCTTTTTACCATACCTAAGAGGAACATCCCAAGCCATGGCTCTCAGTCGGTCCTAATGCTGTGACAATTTAAATAATTTGCCTTGACTTTCAATTACTTGTGAAGTGTGCCTTGGAAGTTAACAACAACTTTAAAGTTGAGCAGTGTGCCTAGCAACATTATCAGGGCGGCAGTTGTTCATCTGTAAGGACTTGGTTGTCACAGATTTGAGTACCGCTGCATACAAGAATGTAAAAATGGTAACTAGCTGTTGGAGAGATGCTACACTGCTTCCTGGCTACTGTTGAGATGCCCTTGAGCAAGGTATCAGCTCCACCCCCAGCACTAGTGGTGTGCAACACAAAATATGCAGCAGAGTTTAAGATGAATTTCCCCTTTAGGGATTATAGTGAGTATAATCAATAAAATGTAGTAGAAGAAAAATGTTTAGATTTAGAAAAGAAGAGTCTGCAGAGATCAGTCATGATAGTGTCTGAAACACAGACCTTCCTTTAAGATCCATTTAACCCAGCATGAATATTTCATCCCCTATAAGTATGTATTATGGGGCCACCAGATAGTCTCCTGAGCATAAAGCAGATATGATAAATATCCTTGTGGGGGGAATTGCCCTGCAAGCCTTGATGTGCACAACACTGTTTCCTTTTTACTCGATCAACAGCTGCAAAAAATGCTAAACTGCCTATGAGAGATGGAGCATGACGATAAAAATGAATAATTGAACGAGTCACAGTCCAAAAGGTTTCCAGGGTCAATGTTGAAAATGGAGAGAGATTAAAACCAGCCAGCGGGTTAAGGTTCTAAATTCTTCAAATAAACTTGCATATTTCTGCGTAACATTTGTGTCAGTAAAAATAGCAGTGGAACAGTGGAAGCCCATGTTGGTTCTGAAAGCATGACATACTGTACTTGCATAAAATTTGTACGCAATGTGAAAAGATTTGAATTTCTGGTTGTGTGCAATTTGCTGCTGCCGTTGTTGTTGACGATGTCTCATTTGCCAGTTTTGTGTTTCAGGTGGCATGCTAATTTGTGCCGGGCAAGGCAATGAGGCACAGCAGGATGGCCAATAAAGTCTGTTTTTGTGCACCACAACATCAGAATAACCCCGCCATAATTAACTCCACAGAGAAAATGTTCAGTTGAATGCACTCCAATCAAGGAGAATTAGTTAAAAAGCATAACTGAGAAATCTTCCTCGTCGAATGCTAGTACCTTGGAATTCATATGGACCGTGCATGCACCCAGCGTGCCATGCACCTCCAACCGCTACTTTAAATGATGGCAATGAAACTCATCTGTGAAAAAGGCTGCAGTGAGCACCTGGAAAAACCTCATAAAAGAAGGATGACAACGTTTGGTGAGGTTACACATGGTGCCAGCAAAGGGTTTGCAACTTAAGTCTTATACAGTTTTCTCCTTTTAATCTATTTCAAATTTAAATTTTGCTCATCCAAATATATGGGGTTTTGTTTTAAACTGCTATCTATCTAGCTATATACTGTATAATGCATAAAGTTAAAGTACCATTGATTGTCACACCCAACTAAGTGGAGGGGAATTCGTTCTCCAAATTTGACAGTTGCAGGAGCCGTGCTCGGGAATCATTTATTCATCAATTACAACCCTTAATGCCAAGTGTCCTTGGTATGATCGGGGATTGAACCCACGGCCTCCCAATGTCAGGGCGGACACTCTACCACAAGGTCACTGAGCTGGTATAATATACAGAATACAGTACTAGAATACAGCCTAGAAAATACCATGATACACTGCTTGGTGTGAAATGCACGAAGCTCTAAACAAGATTATTTAATACATTTCCTGAAACTCGACCCAAAGGATGGTGGGTTCTGAATTTGCATATCTCACAATATAAGAGTCAGCCTCTCCTATGTCTCTTTCTCTTATACAATAACTCTCTTCTCGTCCTCCTGATCCAGCCCATTTTCTGCCTCCAACAGGCTCAGGAGGTCTTTCGTGCTTTCTTTTTTTTTTTGTGTGTGTGGCAATCTCACAGCCCTGCAATCAGCAACAGGCCAACAGCGTTGAAAATTCCCTGCTTTGTCTGCCAGGCTGGAAGTTCAACAAAATTGTTTGAGCCACACGTGCTGAGCACATTTTATTGCAACAGCCCACAATCAGAAAAGTTGTAAGTCACAACTCCAAGTTGGCAGCAAGACCATATTTTTAACCTTCTTCTATTTCACATTTTTTCTTACCATCCGGCTTTCCAAAGTGCCACCCAGGTCTGCCAAAACACTTGAAACCTCTGTAATAATGGGACGGCCTGGCTCAGTGGTAGAGTGGTTGTCTCCTAAGCCAGAGGTTGTGGGTTTGATCCTCGGCCCTTGTGATCATGTCAAAGACTCCTTGAACAAGATACGGAATCCACAGTTGTTCCTGATGCTATGCCATCAGTAGGTGAATGTGGAGTCAGTCTAAATCAAATTCAACTAACCTTCATATAAAAGACTGATTTAAAGAGGTTTCTCGTTATGTAAGCTCTATCTCCTTAACTGCATTATTTGGCCTCCACTTATTTATGTGAGTCAGCCTTTTCCTACATGAAGATTAAGTCCAAATACCGTTCCACCATGACTGATGAACATCTGGAAGTGTGCTTGAGGCTGGCTATCAGCAGCTACTGTCCGGACTATGCATCCCTAGCTGATTCAATTCAGTGCAAGTCATCAATGTAAACTCAGTACAAAATGTTTATAGTTAATTATTATGTGTGTTTTGCAATATTGGCTCTTTCCGTTATGCTAGGTGCATCAACATACATTGTACATACAAAGAATCCTCAATAAATGTGAACATTTGCATTTTTGTAGTAGGTAGATCATTTTGACTTCATTTTGAAATTAGCTCGCATACTGAAAAAGTGTGAGCACCCCTGCTCTACTGTATCTAAAAACAGACATGGTGCCCCTAGAGGTGCTCAGGGTTAATGTTATTTCGTCTTTATTTAAGGATTCCCATTACAACTTTAGAGATAAAACAGAAATTGTGAGTATCTCCCACGTGCCATCTGACCTTGCTTTAGTTGTGCAGGTCATGTTGGCGGCAAACATTCAGCCAAGACATCCTGCCTGGCCCAGCCTAGCAGTTCGTTGTTTCTGCTGTCCTGGTCGGCCCCTAGAATGACTACGACCTGCTTGATTAGTTTTGTTCATCAGCTTGGTTTTATTTGTGCTCACCACTGCTTGGTAACTTTGATTTTTTTTTTTTTGTGCTCCCTTTTGTGCTGTCTTTTTGCTCCTTTGTTCTGTATGCATCACTTTTTGTTCTTGCTCATTTTTTTCTCTCTCTCTAGTTTGGGGCCCAACAAAATTTATTGTACTGTACATTGTAACAAACTAAATAGCTTTGGTGGTTGGATAGTAATCGATCAAATTCACCTCTAGCAGCAACCGAAACTTTACTGACACAAAAAGTTCGTATTTAATGCAGAATCAGCTTCTTTGACAAACTAAGAACATCCAAGAAGGTTGTATACGAAAGGTACAAATACATAAAATTGCACTGCAAGTTAACCTATGTCCACATCTATGAATGAAGAAGCAATAAATGTCACAGAGGGCCCTAGTTTCTCACAATCGTAAAATCTGTGAGCAAATTCCAGCTCAAGCGTCAGCAGCAGGTCACGGTACTACATAATAGTGCACATTAAAAGAAGTTGCAATCTAACAGGGTTAGTGCTATTGACAAAGGTATAGCTATATAAATCCATGCCATAAAACAAAAGCAGATTGTAGAGCGCAGACCTCTGCCAAGTCCAAACACTAATGCTAAATCATAGAAATGATTTCTATCACACAACATCCATAAATTTATGGATGTGATATACAGTACATATCAATTATAGGAAATTAAAATATTTTTTAATGTACTGTTAATAAATGTATCCTGACTTTTATAGAACTTCTTTTGTGGCAAATAATGATGCACATGTTGAAATCCAAGACCTGCTTGTTTGATCATAGGTTAAGACCCACATGGGCCATGCATCTATGGGTTAAAAATGGAACAATCCTCTACTTGGGTCGATTTTACCCAACTTTGAGTCAAGAATTGAGTCTTTCAGCGTAAAACAACTTAAAAATATCGGTCAGGTCCTTTACTTGGGTAAAAAAAAAAAAAGTCATCACTTTGTATAAAACAACCCAGAAAGTTGGGTCAAATTGACCCATAAAGTGGATAGGTCCATTTTGTATCCATAATTGGGTTACTTTTGACCCAACTGTTTTTAGAGTGTAAAAATAAACCCAACTTTGAGTCAAGAAATTGGTCTTTTATTGTAAAACAACTCATAAATATTGGTCAGATCATTTACTTAGGTCCAGAAAATTGGGTCATCATTTTGTATAAAACAACCCAGAAAGTTGGATCAAATTGACCCAAGTAGAGGATTGGTTAATTTTTGACCCATAGTTGGGTTCATTTTGACCCTACTGTTTTTACAGTGTAAAGTGTGCTTTATGCCATTACATGCCACAAATGCGGCTAAAAACAGGCCGGCCTAAAATATTGATGGACTGTTGATGGCAGACAAGCTGCTGGCAAATAACAAATGAAACTCATGATGTTACTGGGACTGCTGGTGTAGACAAACTTCAAATTCAAACAGATTACTGGAGGGGCCATGGTACATTGGTCTGTCAAAGTATACAGAGTTCCCGCGGGGGTCTTAAAAGCATTGATTTTACAATTTTGAAAATAATACCGTAAAAATATAATTATTAAATATATTTAAAACCCTCCTGCACGCAGTCCTGACAGAAATGTAAAAATATGAAAATTCAACTAAATTGTTCAGGAAGTGAATTTCTTGAGGTTAACTCTTTCTAACTTTAGCGCTGGTGCAACCAAGAAAAAAACTTGGTTACACCTCTGCAACCAGTACAAAAAGTTAGTCTAGAGCCCTGATTTTGGTTTTTGGCCTAAATAAATGGGAAGGATGAGCCAATAATTGAGAATGCAACACAGCCCTGGTCAGACTTGTGGCGATCTATGACCAAAATAATCTGACAGTTCACTGAAGAGCCCCACTACACAAACGCAGTTACACAGATGGCAAACTAGATTATTGCAATATTATCTGTGGTCCGTGTCTGCTCTATAGTGGTGTCGTATAAGTAACCTACTCAACATGCTTTCATTCTTACATCCTGCACACATTCCACATTTAAACATTCGAGAAATAATTTAACGCACATTCACAATTTTTTTTCTTCCTTTGGAGCTGTGAAAAAGGTATTACATTTTTGGTTAAATTGTCCTAAATAGTTCTTTAAATGTCTTAAATGTAACTTGAAGAAGCATGTAGTAACCCTGAGTATAGTGATGGGCTCTCACTTTTTTCAAATTCTATATACAAATGGTAAATGGACAGAACTTATTTAGCGCTTTTTACACCATATTGCGCTCAAAGCTTGTTTGTTTGAAATCTGTAAGTCGTCATAAGTACAGGTCGTATCCAAGGACCAAATACACTACAGTGTCTTGCAAAAGTATTGCTACCACTCAAACTTTTTCGGTGCCGCATTCAGCATTATCCCTATTTGAACCTGGAATCATCGCTCAACATAACGTTCCTCCTCATGTTCCGCTTCCCATGCTGGACCAGTGCAGATGGACCTGATGGTGATACTAGTCACGGCAGTTCTCCAAGCAGCCCTATGAGACCGGAGATTGGCTGTGTGCAGTTTAGTCCATATTGTCTGGGTATTGAGCAATGTAGTCCCTGCCATATACTGCTGCCAAACTTGATTCTAAATCTGTGGAAGAGCCTATAGCTTCAACATGCATAGACACAATTGTAGGCTCCCTGTCATTCATGAAAAAAAAAACGCATTTGAGACAGCAAAGCGCTTCAGATCATTCCTCCTTCATGCTTTACAGTAGGTATAGTGTTATTTGTACATATGGCACAAGCCTATTTTTTGGCACCCTACCCGCAATGACAATCGACACACCTTCAATGTTCTTTGGACAGATGAGACCAAATCTGAGCTTTTTGGTAAGTCGTGTTCACAGAAACAAAAATGGAGCATACAGAGAAAAGAAACCTTGTATCTGCTGTGAAGACGAAGCTCATTTGTATTCTGGGGCTGCAACCAGCATAGGGTGTCTTGAAATTGTGCAGGAATCTCAGGAATGTCAAGGCATTCCAGATATAATTTGTTTTCTAGTATCAGAAAGCTTGGTCTCAGCTGCAGATTATGTGTACTCAAACAGGATAGCCAAGGCTAGCTCAGAAAACAAAGCAATGGACTGTACTGAAGACCAGTGCTATGAATAAATTCGAGCTGAAACTGTTGAAAAGTCACTTTTGAAACCTCAGACAGCTGCACCGGTTCTCACTCATGGAGTGAGCCAAAATACCCGCAGACAGGTGCAAAAGCCTCATTAAGTGGGACTGAAATCATCAAAGTTTGCCTCAGAGGTTTGGGCAACACAATTTTAAAGTGCCACTATAATGGGCAGTTTTATAGCTCTGGACTTTAAAATGATGTCTGCACTAAAAATGTCCTCTTCAAAAGACTCAGCAGTGATCTTAGGCTTGTTTTCTGATAGTTTTCATCAGATTTAGGAATGGCTACAATTAGGGCAGCATCTGACTCGTCTCACAGGTGGAGGATGAGCTTATTTCCCCATATGAACAAATCTGTAGAACCTCAAAATGTCTGAGGATTATGAAGGCATGGAACTGCCAGGGTGGAATAAACATTTTTGTCTGGCACATTTGAATGTACAAATATTACTAACCCTAACTATAAAATATTTGTATTTGTAAGTACGTTCAAATGTATTTGCAAGTATTGGGTATGTGCATGGACAAGTCAATAATACCCTGTGGCATTATGGGAAAAAAATGCAAAACAAAAATCATTACGTTTTTAGCCCACAAGTACATTTGAATGTATTTGGATGTTTGAACGTATTTGCAAGTTTGTTTAAACCTACTTGCAAATATGCTCAAAATTACTTAAATACGTTTGAACGTACTTAAAGTAAATACGTTTGCTAGTTAAAAATGTTTACTCCACATTGGCAGTTTGATGCTTCCGAAGAAGAGTGAGAAAATCTGTCTAATTCATAGGTGTCAAACTCTGGTCCTGGAGGGCCGCAGTCCTGCAGGTTTTGGAGGTTTCCCTCTTCCAACACAAGCTGATTCCAATCAGCAGGATCGTTATCAGGCTTATGCAGAGCTTGCTGCTGAGCTAATCATATATCAGCTGTGTTGGAGAACGGAAACATCCGGAACCTGCAGGACTGCGGCCCTCCAGGACCGGAGTTTGTCACCTATGGTCTAATTCCTCGTTCTGTGGAAGACGTAGTTTCCATCTATATTGGAATTTCTGGATCTATTTATTTATGTTACAACAACAAATGAAAATAGTGTTGATGGATACATTTGACTAGGCTAAGTGTGTGAAGCCTATTGAGACTCTTTTGTGATTAAGCGTTTTATAAATAAACGTGGCTTGTTTTGTTGAAAATAAATCTTTGCAGCCACAGCATAAATCATAGCCACTTACGGTGCACGGCTTCACAAGCAAAACAAATCATGAAGTGAGCTTGTATGAACAAATTTCTGCCTATATAAACGGGTTTAGTAAGCTAATTGTTACATGTATTGTATAGCTTGTGGCTTTGAAAGAGTTTGGGAAGAGGACATAACACGAACATTTGTTTTGTGAAGTTAAAATGTTTTTTGGATGCAGCTGTTAACCCAGTGAGCTCCAGTCAACATGGCACTAATCAAACCATTTTCATTGTTAGCAAAATAATAAATCAAGATTCTTAGGATATAAAATTAGCGATTAAAGATCTGTTTGGGGTGCTGTTATGACAACTTGGTGTGAAAATATTTCCTGAAAGGTTGTCAAAATATAGTAAATATTCTATATGGACCATTTTGACCACAGTGGTCCTTTAGGTTAAGCGCACCAACATTTTTGTCAGGCCAATTTCATTCGGTATCTTTTCCCACTTCTGCTGTTAATATGGCTCTTGCACAACACCAGCTTGAAGTTGCCCCAAGACACAAAGCCTTATCAAGATACGAAAAAAAGTAGCATGCCGACTCTTAAAAAGCCAGCCCCGTTTGATATCAATATTGTTTTTCTTCAAGAGAAAGGGTTGTGGATACAGTATATGCATTGAACAAATCATTTTTTGACACCAGCGTTTTGCTATCATAGTCTCTTCTCTTCTCCCTTATGGCCTCATCAAAACTCTCGCTTGCCACAGCTGCAGTAGCAGCAGTTTTCTCGGGAGTTTAAGGATGTCATGCCTGGCTAGGAGAGCTATAACACATGCTGCTGCCATCTCCGTTTTGCCATTACAACGTTGAACTATTAGACGAGTCCCATTGTGGTTATTGATTTGCTTGTTTGCTCCCTGCTCGGTGGAAAACTGCTCATACGGAGATTGTTCTCCTACCACTTTTTAATTCCATTTCCAAAAAGATGGCATTGTTCAGAACAGCAGGGGTATGGTTTTAGAGTGCGACTGCTGCTCTGAATTTGCCCATTTAGCAATGCAATATGGTGGCTATACTGAAAGAAAAAAATATTTTAGTACATTTAGTTGTCACGGCAACAACTAAACGTGTGATCACAAGTTTAGAGATTACGTATACAAAATCAATCAATCGAGATACGTATATAAAATCAAAAGGTGTTAGATTCTACCTTTGGCCACAATGTGATGTGGGATTCTAGTTAAGGTAAGCCATTTTAAACTAAAAAAAAAAAAACAAACATTTTCCGTATTTAGAAGTGGAAATTTCGTCCAACCAGAACTCATTCACTGCCATCAACACGTGGTGTGCTCGTAAATTCACTGTAACGCGTTAACACCATCTTGAGAGTGTGTGTGTTCGGAAAAGGAAGAGCGTGCTCCCCTCCAATTAATTCCCAAACACAGCCGATGTTATAAACCAATCTGCAGCCCGTACTTCAACTGTTTTCCATCTGTACTGCCTGATACACTCATTTTTGGGGGCACTTTGAATAACCCAACGGCGCATTTGAACAACATTCTGAGTTTCTGAACGGTCAAAGTGAAGCAGTGGGCGCTCGTACCATATTTCCAAATGCAGCCATGATTAAGGAACGGGGATTTTGGGTGCGAGTCTGAGGTCACAGTTTTTGTACAATACAATTTCCCCCAAAGCATTTTTTATTTTTATTTTTATTTTACTGGTTAAGAATCACTGCTCAAGTTATGTTTTGTACGATATAATTTCCCCCAAAAACATGACTTGTACATCCAGAGCGATGTAGTGTGTACACTCTAAAAAAGGATTCATGGCCTTAGTAGGTACAGCTTAAAATCAAGGGCTTTCGATGCATAAAAAATTTAGTTTGTTCCATGAACACATTATAATCATTTGATACTTTATTTTAATAAGTTGGACTAAATTAAAACAAAGAAAGCAGTCTTAACTTAATAATATATTGATTCTGAACAAGACATTACTACACATTTTAATCAGTTAAAAACTTATATTAATAAGTTAGTCTGTTCTGTGGACAAAAGGAGGTAACCAGAGAAAGTGCAAATCTACATGTTTGTGACTATGAATCAATCTGACCAGTATGATTGTCAAATGGTTAAGTCTTTTTTAAGCAGTTTATTGAAATGTCAATGTGCAGTCATCTGTTCAGTTCAACTCATCGTTACCAAGTGGTGGCATGGATCAGTATTCAGTGGTAGTAGTGCTTGTCTCCCAATGTAGTACAACCGTGTCTTCTTTACATGAGTTTATGGGTTCAATCCCCAGCCCTTGTTACCGTGTCCCAAATGTCTTTGACCAAGACAAAGAATCTCCGGTTCCTGATTCTAGTTGAATGATTCAAATTGAATTTAATTTAATTTAAGAACAAGACTGACTAAAGTAGTTTTTGCATGGTTAAAATGATGTTGGTTCAACAAATCATGTTCTCTATACAAAAGCATTAAGTTTTCCTAACTGGAGAAGTTATGTTGCATTTACGCAATGGCTAAGTTAGATTAACTTAAAAATACAAATAGTTACCACAATTTATTAAGTTGGTTCAGCACTATTTTTTTTACAGTATATAATTAAATGGAATAGTGTCACACAATGAAAGTTGAGTTTCTTCAACTTAATTAAAATTCTAGCGTGCAAAACAAATAACCTTGTTTGTACTAAGTAATCTTGTGGCATTTACACAATGGCGGCTGAGTTGAAACAACTTAAAAAGATGCATGCAAATTGTTACCTGAATTTTTCATGTTGAGTCAACTTTTAAGTTTTTAGAGCGTATGCTTTTTCCACAATGTATTTTTAACAAGTGCAATTTTTTTTCTGGAGTGACTTATAGTCCAAAACATATGGTAGTTTCTTAATTGGTTTTAGCATGTTTAATTAATTAATGTTGAGGAATTTTGAAGTGGCCCTTGCATCCTTCGATTCTTCTGTATTCAGCTGTCCAAGCAATGTTGTCCACCACCTCACTAACAGCTTTCACTTTAATTGTTTATTTTTTTTGTCACTTCACCGAAGCAGTGGAGTCACTGACGCGCACTTGTAACTCAAATCACTCTCGCAACACATCAGCTCATAAGTTGGGTCACTTGTAAGTCAAGGCACCACTGTTTATCACTTAACAAATTAATGAACAGAGTCTCTCTATGATATTAAATTCTGTCCTAAAGATACTGACATCCAGGGCAAAGACCTCACATCATTTTGAGATATTGAGGCATTAAGAAATCATTAGTGTCATTACGCTAAATGTCATGTAAAAATATTACAGCATTCATTCTCAGACAATGTATATCGTATGTCCAGTTATATGCAAATTTACAACTAACTTTCATGTACGACTTGACAGAACTACGAAATAAACTGTGATACAAGTTACCGTCAATGTGCAGGATGCCATGGCCTTAGGACATAATGTAGTAAATAAAAACAGCAGCAACTTAATTTTTTGTCGAATCAAAGTTGTTCTTTTAATAAGAACATCGCTGCATCAAAGAACATTCTTTAGGACTCTGATCCAGGCAACACTCAGTGTGTTGGATCAAGTTCAGGCAAATCTGGCAGCTTGTTTTCAAATTGGCATCCAACTCTGACCCTGACATATGTTACTGTACATTGACAAAGCCTGGTTGGCTTACTTGTGACCCAACTTCACAGTCTGGTGTTCCCCTTTGTAATTTACAAAATGTGAAAATAACTGAATCACTGCAGACATGGTACTGACATGTTATAACAAGAATTCAATCAAAAGGTGAACATCTAATCAGACATAACTCAAACATATGCTGGATTGAAAATGAAGATAACATTTGTGGTGTTTGGATGAAGAAATCAAAGCTCACCTGTGCTGTCATCATAAACAACTGTGACTGTCTTCCACTTGAAGAAGTGGACCAAGTCCAGTATTGCTCTGCTCAAGGATGAGAAGTCTGGATATAGGCTGACGTAGAAGATGTCTTTGTTGTCTGAAACCTGGTGCTTCCACTTGGTCTGGATGTGAGGCACCCCAAGTGCATTACAGATGGACTGGACGGCATTGGCCGAGGAACTGTGAGAAGGACCAAATATAGCTGCCACTCCCAGCGAAAGCTGGTCACAGGCTGAAGCACAGAGAAAAATACACTCACTGATCTACTCTAAATGAGGATGCACATTGGAGAAGTACATATGGACAAACACCAGACAGTATTATAAGATTTAGGATGTAAATGAGTTGGTTCCTGTACAACGCAGTGTTGATGCAACTGATGTGCTATTTGTGCTGCACCTTTTCTAATCACACTTGTTTGGTAATGCTTGGTTTAGTCAAAACAAACTCTAATGAGATTGCTCTGCTCGTGGGGTTCATCTGTGTCAATACCATTATCAAATCCCTGGTGTGTACCAAACAAGCAGACTAAGACCACATGCAAGTAAACTCAAACTTCATCTGTGGTGGATGACTTCTGGAAACCTGAGCCAACAAGTCCCTTTGTAATTGCTATTAATCCAGCAGCTGCAAAACATTTTCCCTCCTAAACCTTGCTGTCTCATAACATTATTTTATATGATGGAGTCAACTCAGTCACTCAGACACAATATAATAACCTGTATAATTTATAAAAGACTTAAATTGCCCACTTGACGCACATGTGAAGCAGATAGGTTATTGCTCTTTATTGGCCGGCTCTGGGGGACAAACCAATCTTTGAATTACTACCGCTGAGTCATTACCTGGAACCAATCAATTGTAGCTGTTTATATTTGAAGCACTAAGCCATTTCCTCATGGTGTGTTTTAAATGGTCACAGACTAAGCAAAGGAGGCCCTTTTGACTGACTGGGCATATGAAATTGTCATCTGCACACAAAACATGCATACATACATTATGTATAAGCTCTATAATAAAAATCATAGTTTACCTTTTCTGGAGGCCTCAAAACTGTCATAGATGTTTATCCTTTGGATGTCGTAGGTAAGTGTGGTGTTTGGCAGTAGAGTTCGGTTTCTGTTGATTGTGTTTAAAGCAAATTTAAATGCTAGTTCTTCAGCACCCGATGGGCCGCTTTCGATGGACTCAAATATCCCTCCTGTCAAAGACATAAGACATTTTTTCATCAGACAACATTGACGGCATAGAACATTTGGGCAATACAAAGTGAATGGAGAGTGATACGAAAACTGATTCTAATCAAATGAATGAATTAAAAAAGATGTAATAAAATGTTCTTTAGTAATAGTAACAACAATGTACAATTGCCACACACAAAATTATTTTGTTGATACACGTGATTGTAAAAATGACTCATAATGTGTACGTTACTTAATGGCTTAGAATCAAAATAATTCCTCTCACAATAATAATAATTTAAAAAAATCCATGCAGTTATGTGAAACCACAGCATAAGTAATAATAACAATTTACAAATTAATCTGCAACTTAGAAACTCATCTAAGTCTAACCCATGATATATTCAATGTACTGTAATTATTAGATTCAGATGTATTGGCCAAGTAATGCATTTAAAAACAAACCACAACCAGTCCAAGAAATGCAAAATACTACAATGACCAATAGAGGGAGAGGATGGGAAACATGGCGGCTACTTAATGCCCTGAGTTTCTTAGATGGAGAAAAGGAAAGACGAGGAAGATGGGAGGGGGGAAATGCCTGATCTGTGCTCCTTTAAAGGCGAGCACAGTATGGACCTGGGAAAAATTCCCACCACCAGCACCTGAGTACTACTGAGATAGAGGGAATGCCACATTTCAAACCTTGCAAACCTTCTATTCTGAGTGACTGATTCGTCCTTCATAGTGGTGCTTGGTTAGATTTCAAATGTGTTTCTGACAGCTCAGCAGCACTACAAATAGTCTCCAGAATAACCTCCAAAATAACTATCCATCACCTTCTGCTTATTCGGAGCAGGTAGTCATGTGTGTGATGGTGTACACTGGTGTTACCAACTTGCCGACTTTCTCGCTAAATCTGGTAACTTTCCAATGTGTGTGTGTGGTGTGTGTTTGTGTGGGAGTGAGGACACGCCCCTATTTTAACTGTTTTTATCATTGGACGGTTGCTGAGGATGACCCTATATGCCTGTTTAAAGCAACACTAAGGAACTTTCAGTTTATGTTGATTGTGGCGGCGTTATATCGACAAAAGTGCTAATGTTATGCCTGACGGAAGGCCACCTTTCTCATGAGCACAAGCGCATTGCGGCTTTTTTTTTGTGCGTCGACATTCAAATTGACTTCCGTCTTTGTAACGAATGGGTAAGGGGGGAAGTGACGTATGTCATAAAGCAATCAGCACATTTGTAGTTTTTTGTGTGGCAGTGTTCCTACCATCCTTCTCAAAGTTGCTTAGTGCCAGTAAAAATTATACAGACACCCATAGGCCATGGCAAAGGTACCATTCAACTATTTTTAAGTTGATGTTTCATCAGAACAGTTATGACAATATTTTATTAAGGTTGAAAAGTTCTTTAGTGCTACTTTAATGTTCGAGCAGACTTTTCTAGCACACATTATATGCTGCTGAAATCTGGAAAACACTACTTTAAGTCCACTTGATTGAAATCGCCTGCTAAAGTATGTACAGCCTCTGGGTATTGATTGAGTTGGCCGCTAATGGCATCATTTAGTAGGCTAAAAGGTGAGTTGCCATTAGCGATTAACAGATTGTGTGTTGTTTTGGCAACAGGTAAAAAAGTGGTGGAGACCACCGCTTAGATTTTGTGCTTTCATGCTGATGAATTTCAATAATTTCAGAAGAGCTCATGCACCAAATGAAGTTTGAAGAGATGGAAATGGACAACACAGTGGATTTGAAATCAGGCACAAAAAAAACATATTTTAACTTTTTTAACTGTTTTAATTTGAGGGTATTTACTATCGTTTGGCAATACTTGTTCACACGAACTGCAGTATCGATCCATTAAGTGGTATTGCAATACTTAATGATACCATTTTTTAAATACACATTTTAAGGTTAATAACTTTAAAATTTAAGGAGCTGTTTTGTTTCAAATGTTTATTGAAGAGTTGAACATCCATTAAATTTCCACATGTAAAGAAGACACGGTTGTACTACAACGGTTGGCTGGTCTTGCGTGGCCACACAGCGCTCCATCTCGGATGAGAGGGGCGCGACAAACCACACGGGGGCGGGGTTTTACTGAAACGGGTGTTTTATTTCCGCATTAAAAAAAATAGCCAGCAAAATACGTACCTAATTTTTGATTTAAAAAATTACATCGCCATGGTGTCAAAGGTAAGATTTAATCATTATATGCCTTTAGTTAACTGTGGAAGGGCTTAAAATTCTGTGATGTAATCCCTTCAACAATCTTTAAGAAGAAAGTCGCAAGGAGAACATGTTCAAAATTTCCAATTTTGTCTAATTTTGAACACGGTCTCCTTGCGACAAGAAAGACCACTAAGGCTGTTTAGAGAACTATTAAGACGGTTTAGAGAATGCCCACCAACAGTGCACGCAGTCTGTTGGAGTGACCATACAATTGAGCACCTGTTTTTTTTTAGGATCTTAGTTAACCAAGCACAAAGTCTCTCCAGGACTTATTGATTTGTAACACAATGCATTAAATATGGATTTGTACCTTCTAAATTACTAAATTAATACACATTATGGATGATAAAAAAGGCACAAACGTTAACAATCACCTACAGTTGAGAGCAATTCATTAATTAATAATTGGGATTGTGGGATTCATAAACTAGCACTTGAGTCAGTAATAAAAAATGTTAGTCATTCTCTAATGAACTTGTGTTATGTTATAATGATATATTTCATAAACTGCGCACCTTGACGCCATGCCAGCATGATCCATTTTTCGAAAAAGATTACTTGAATCCAAAATTTTAAGTTGACTATATGAATCTCTTATTCTCTTAATCTCAAGGGACAGTGTGTAGAAATTTTAGATTTTTCAATGTTCATTCAATTTTAAAATGCAATATTAATTTCAGTATTATGCACACAAAAAAGTTATATCACATCAACATACATAAAATTAAACTAAGACAGTGAACGAGAAGCAATCTGGCTCCTCTTTATAACAATACCCACGTTTTCTTATCTTTCTTTTTTTTGGGGGTGGGGGGGGGGGGGGTTGACAATGCAATAGAGACCGGTACCAAAACAAAACCTTACAGACCGAGTCAGTTAACATGCATAGTGTATTCCAGTGAAAGTCATCACAGCCTTACATAAAATCGATATTAAACAGAATAATAATGGCGTCAGTAAGGCACATGGAATGGAAAAGTGTGCTTAACACATGGACCCCCACAGCTACAGCCCTCCAGTGAATACTCCTGGCAGCCAGCAAATGAATTGACAAAGATAAGGCCTGAGGAGTTGGGGGTGGTGTGCTTGGGTTTTTAGATCAATGTACTCTGACTGACCCGTGATTCAATCAATGACGACCATAGGGAGCTGTAGAGAGCATTACTGAGGGATTGAAGTGTTTTGTTTGGGTTAACCCTTGGCCTGGCCCTGCTGACTTGATGCCAGTCAGCAGGAGCTCAGGCCTTTTTTCCCTTCAACAACAAATTTTGAACCTCTATTGTAGAGCCTTGATATCACCCATAAGTACCTGCAGAATGTGTGCTGTGTTGCACTACCCTTGACGCAGACGGAATCTTATCATTTCTTTGTGATGATTTCACCTGTTGACTTCCAAAGCCTCTTTTCCCCCCAGCTTTGCTCTCTTCAGCTTAATGCCAACATTTAAATAAAGATACCACCGACGAGCAACACTGTACCTCTATTTTAATTTGCATTCATCTCATGGGGGTGTTCTATTTTGCATACCATAATGAGTTTGGAGGAAAGAATGAGTATCAGCTAAAGTGTACGCACTGTAATAGGAAAGCTGTGCCTTTTGAATTCCTCTGCTCTCACTTGAGACACATTGTTTCAGAGCATCTCTTCTCCTCGTCAAACTTCACAAAATGCATCTCAAAAGACCAGTTCTATTTTCAAGTTGTGACATGCATATTTTTGACATCGGTATTGATTTTGACACAAGAGAAAAAAAGGTTTTCATTGAAAAGCAGTCTTTAATTTAGCTGAGCTCTAGAGAGAAGAATCCAAAGACAAGCACCACTTGTGTGTGTTTCTAGAGAAAGATAGCAAACACTCTCTTTTATGACATTTTGCAGCTGCAGCAACTATAGCATACTGTGCCATAACTAAGTCCCATTCATATCACTCACCTATGAAATTGCTAACTAAACGGGCATTTGCTAATTATGAATAATAATCAAGATAATAAACAACAGTATAGCATTATTTCTTGAATATATGAATAATGAGTGATTAATTTCCTTAGTGAGCAATAATATTTGAGGTCAAATTAGCATCAAACCGATGAGCCCAGTAGATGATCTTATTTAATCAACCCCATTGTTTTGTCCCAATGTTACGCAGGTCCCATTCAGGTTGTCAATCACGCAATTCTCATAACGATTCATACGAGAAACCCATTAAAAATCAATGTAACTGTTAAATTCCTTTTTATTTACTTTGACGTTCACATTTGCGTTCCCGTTCTACTCGCAAGCAGCAATGTTTTTTTGTCATTCTGGAACCTGAACTAGTACCAGTAGTTCTACTATCCGAATACTGGGAGGTGGACCCAATGTAAGCTGAGCTTTCTAGTAGCAAATGTTATTACAATTCAGGACTGGGCTGATTGAACAGCACAGCCAGCTTCCAATAGCTGCCGGGACCGAGCAAAAAAAGGTTGGAAAATGGTGAGTTTAGCGCTGTTGAATTGTCAACCAAGATAGTATGTAGTATTAGCTTAAATAATAACACAATGCAACAAGATGAATATATATATATATGAAAATTAGTTGTTTCTAACTCCAGACCTGCACGACAAGGTCAGAAAAAGATTTGTGAGGATTTGAAGGAATGCAGTCAAATATTTTATTTATTATCCTTCCACTACTTGTTGAAGGGGTTACTCAAGTTTGAAGTGGTAATATTAGCTGAATTTGAGCAAAACGTATAGCTCAATATGTCTGATTTAGCCTTTAGAATTTAACCCTCTACTATTTCTTTTTTTTTTTCTCATCCATCCTCTGAGCGACTGTGGCTTGCTTTCCACTATTTTATTAAGATCTGGTAGAAATTGGGTCACTTTTAGGTCACTGCTAAAATTCAGGGCCCATACTGACAAACATTCTCAGAGAAGTCCTGTCAAAGAACTCCTAGTTTAGTGCAAAAATTCCGATCAGGGAGTCTTGATTTAAGAGTAACTCAGGAAGTTTCTGAGAGTAACTCTGAGCAAGGATGGGCCAGAAACTTGAATCTGTGTGGAGGTGTGGTTGACCCCCGTTAAATAATTGTGAAGCTGTTGTCTAAAAGCTGTGATTGGTTGTTACAAAAAAGGAAAACTCAAAAAAACTAAATTAAAACGTGCTCCTAGTAATGAACTAATGTACAGTGAAATCAAATGATCATAAAACTGTATCAAGAAATTCTACAAAAAATATATATATTCTATGTTTATGATGAAACTGCAAAATAAATTCATTGTTACTCAGCTTCAAAATGTTTCAACGTAGGCTACCTCATTCGTACCACATTCATTGTCATCATATTGACTTGCTGATTGTTATGTTTACGCTCCATGCTGGTATTTTTTTATTACTTAATCTATTTGGTATTAATGGTGGACGCAGATTCAGCTTTCAGCAATTACTTTGATTGCTGGATTCCTTGTAAAAAGTGGTTTCATTTAGTGTAATGACCAAAACAACAAATGAAAAGGAGGGGGGGGGGGTGGGGGTGTTAATATGAGGAATATTAAGTTTTACTTCACATTTACTTCTCATTCATTTACTGATGGAGGAGCATCAGGAGCAACTGGGTACACACTTCACTTCATTATGGTCACTCAAGAGTCAGGTATCGAACCCACAAACACTGGCTTGGAGAGAGAGAGAGAGAGAGAGAGAGAGAGAGAGAGAGAGAGAGAGAGAGAGAGAGAGAGAGAGAGAGAGAGAGAGAGAGAGAGAGAGAGAGAGAGAGAGAGAGAGAGAGAGAATACATATAATAGCAGTGACGCTTGCCTCAAAATGCATATGATCCATTCTGCACATATTAGCGGCCAAAAGGTCCATAATTCAGTCTGACCATGCGGGTAAATGCAGGCCAGTTAGTCACCCTGGGTCTGGCTAGGTCTCTACCAAAAGCACTTTAATTGCTGCTTTTGAAACAAACTTGTGGCCCGAAAATAACAGCGCCCCCTGGCGACCAACCAGAAAAAATCCCACTGCTTCCGCCGTGTCAAGTCCGGGCCTGGCTCAGGCCAATCAGCACGTTGGGGCCGCAGGGCAGACTTTTGAGGGACCGAGTGAGCATGCTGATAAGCAGGTTTGGGTTATACATGCCACCGGTGGCATTTTTCCTGCACCGACCATCTACTAGGGGTTCTTCTAACTTGCGCTGCCACCTTCTTCATCGACTTTAAAGTGGAGCACGCTGACCGCGAAGCTAAAAGCTCCCACTCAGCGGCCAGTGCCTCTTTGAAGGCTTGTTGAATGAGTGAGTTTTTTATCAACGTCCATATTACGATATACAACAAACAGACATTTATAAGGTGATGGAGAAACCGTCAGCTAGACTCCATTACATTGAGCCATGGCAATTGATTTGTGTTGCTAAATTAATTTAATGTCGACAAGCAATCGCCATTGCTCATCATGAGTCATGACATGTTGTAGTTGCATGTTCCAAAAGTGTTTTAGCATTGTCATTAAATTTGTAGCTACCCTCTATCAAAATACAAGTGAAATAAATCAGTCAGTCGAATAAATACATTTTTAATTAAAATATTCAAGTAAAGTTTGCAGAGTGAACTACACAGCAGCGCTATATTAAGATTAGAATGTTATTCATTAATCTGATATAATAATATAAATATTCCAATCACTCAACAGTTGATTAATGAATGAATTATGTTATTAACATATCACACCTCTGTGTCGTAGGATTGACAGGCCTTATGGCCGTTTTTTTTTCCAGTTAAGTGAGCCATCCACCAAGTGAGTAAACAGTATACACCTCACCAAAATAATTAGAGTTGGGTTTAGGATAATAGCAAAATGCATTCCTTTGGGGGGAGCATGGCCGTACCTTGGACAACAGTTGTCCATGTCACATAATCTTGCACTAGATGGTTGTTGACATGCAGCCAAATGTATTAGCCGACGCAGGAATGCGAGGGTGGGGAGGTGGACAGTTTGCGGTAGGACTGGCCCAAATGCGCACCAAATTCGGCGTGGAATCGACCCACCAGTTCCCAATGACAACCACACCCCTGTATACTATACTATACTATACTCCATCCATCCATCCCTTTTCTTTACCGCTTGTCCTCACAAGGGTCGCGGGGGCGCTGGAGCCTATCCCAGCTGGCTTCGGGCAGTAAGCGGGGTACACCCTGAACTGGTTGCCAGCCAATCGCAGGGCACACAGAGACGAAAAACCATCAACACTCACAATCACACCTATTGACAATTTTGAGTGTACAATTAACCTGCCACGCATGTCTTTGGAAATGTGGAGTACCTGGAGAAAACCCACGCAAGCGCGGGGGAACATGCAAACTCTACCCAAGAAGGCCGAAGCCCGGACTCGATCTCACGTTCTCTGCACTGGAAGGCGGACGTGCTAAGCAGTCCACCACCTTGCTGCCCTATACTATACTATACTATACTATACTATACTATACTATACTATACTATACTATACTATACTATACTATACAATACATTGTTTTCAGGCCGCAAATAAACCATGAATTTCCACTACAGAGTGCACTGCAAATTTAAAGATGACACGCTTTGTGATGTGCACGTATTGCTTCTTATTCATTGTAAAAGCTTTAATTTGATAGTTGTCACACACTTATTTAAATATAAATAGAACCTCGGTTCATGAATGAATCGATTTGTGAACATTTTCAGACAATTGTTGCTTCGGTTTACGGAACTTTCAGTTCACAAAGAATGTTTTTGAACATTTTAACTTCAAAACAAGGTTCTACTGTGTTAGTATGTTAGCATTCTAGATTGATGTTTTGTTGTCCTCCCCATCAGCCATCTATGATCAGATTCACGAGAGAGGTATGTTGTAGCTCTTCAAGTCCGTTCAAATCTTGTACACAGCTAAATTGTTTGGAAGAGCAGCAGCATTATTTTTTAATGGTCTGTTTGCACAGAACAGTTTGTACCTTTTCATGCAAGATCAACAGCAGAAGGCTGTATACTTCAGGGAGCTGTATATAGCAGTTGATGGAGATTTAGAGGGAAAAGACTGAAGATGCTTCTACAAAGTGAGCCACTTGAGAATTGCAGCTCGGCTGTTGTATTTATTCATCTGTCTTTCATACCGCATTTTCGCTCTCTATTCATCCATTTCTGCTTCTATTTCATCTGACGTATCATGAGTACAGATTATTGCTACAGATATAAGTAGGTAATAAGTAATTTCCCTTTATTTCTCCTAAAAGAAAATCTTGGGAGCAAATCCACTCAGCACTTCCACAAATGTCAGTGCTTTTCAGCCTTGTCACAGAGGCACAAAATGTCACCCTCTTTCCTCAGTCACTGCCTCTGTGAACTACTCACATCTGGAAATGTCAATGGGCATTGCACAGCGGGAAGGAACAGATTCTTGGGTGGCAGAAAGCAAACACACACTTACTGTACAGATCTATAACAACCAAGTCAGTGATAGAAATTTCCACTCGGCTGCAACAAATATGTGATCCAAGATTAAAGTAATGCATAGTTTGTCGACCAATTAGGCTATTTTGAACACGTCAGTGTTGTTAGAGCATTAATTACAGTAAAAATGTGTGTTGGGTCAGTTACTGCTGTCCATGTTGAACAAGTAGAATAATTGGTTTACATTTAATGACTGTACGTGTCAGGTCTTTCCTGCTTTAAACCCTTTGTTAATCATAGAGATTGGGTGTCATCTGGAGCTTTGTGTTATGCTTTCCATATTTCCTCTGCTAGACCAGTCGTGCTCTCCTTATGCTGTTCTTGCAGATCCTTCCTTTGTACCTCCTGACTATCATGACCAGAGTGTTTTAAAAAAAATCTGGCTCCCTGACTTCCCCCTGCGCCGACCTTTCAACTGCGCCATCAATCTCCTTCCTGACGCTCCCCTGCCAAGTCCCGAGAGAGAAGCTATGGAGAAATACATTATTGGGTATTTGATAGCCAGCCATCTTTCTCTTCTTTGCGATAGGATGGTTCTTAGTTGACAAAAAAAGACTAGATTATTTGACCCCTGCATTGACTTCAGAGGTCTCATTGAGATTTCTGTTGTTCCCCACATTAAGACCCTCTTCTGAACTCTCCAATCAGTCCACGATTTGACAAACACTATCTGATCTGCAAGGTGATGAATCAAATACTTTTAGAATCCCCATCAGTCATTTTGAATATTCGTTGATGCCGTTCGGTCTGACTGATGCTCCCGTTGTTTTCCCCGCTCTCATAACCGAACAGGGGGTTGGGGGTGCAGTGGGAGAGGGAGAGGAGAACTCGCCACCAAGTTGACTTTTCCGTGCTCTCATATCTGTCCTCAGTCAGGTCCGCATTTCTTGTATATAAGCAATGTGTCGTGGGAAGTCCTCCCACACAGTCAGTCAGATTTTGGACCTTGGTCCACACACAAGGCGCACCTCACTATTAGGCGCACCATTGATTTTTGAGAAAATATATGACTTTAAAGTGCGCCTTATAGTCGTGAAAATACGGTAATTATTTTGTCCCTTTTTATTCAAATTACTTCCTAATCTTTCCCCAGACACATCAGCTCAGTAGTCAGATTGTTTGACTGCATGATAAAGTTGAAAAGTATTAATTTAGTGCCTCTTTTGTTAGCTTCCTTGGCTATAGCTTAGTTGTAGCAGTAGTGTCTACTGGCTGTTTTCAGGCTTTGCCACCTTCTACAGATGTTTCTTGCTAGGCTTATTGCCACCACCTCTCCATTCTCCTGGAACGCTGAGGCCGGCAAGATAAAATCTTTTGTTTCTGATTCTTAATAAGTGAAACGCCACAATTTGGTCGGACACAAGGTGGCACAAGGAGCAAGGCTTTGGTTGCTCATCACCACAGTTATTTGCAGCCACATCTCTCCCCATTCCATGGTATGCGTCGGCCCTGAAATCTTCATGTGCAGCCTTTAACTTAAAAGCTTTGTCTTGTAATATTCATTGCACATTGCCTTTCGAACTTCATACTTAGCTTTTGCTGACCAATTTTGTACTTGGTTTGTGTTTTTCGCAGTGCCAGAGTTTAAGCCGTTTATCCTGGAGCCCAGTCCTTAGTTCTTCAAGACCCCTTAGTGTAATGATCTTTTGTTTAATAAGTTATTTCGTACTTTATTACCTGTCTGCATTTGAGTGCTCCTTTATCACCACACAACTCATCATCATTAATACAGTGGTTACCTTCACAATTGTTTAAGGAAAAAAAAGGATTTTGCTGAAACTAGGGATGCACCGAAATGAAAATGTTTGGCCGAAACCGAAAACCGCAAATGAAAAATGCTTGGCCGAAAACCGAAACGCCGAAAACAAATTATGGCAATTTTTACTATTATTGCATTTATTATAATTAATAGTTTTTTTTGCTTGTCTCACCACAACCTATTTCGGCCATATTCTTTCGGCTTTAATAAAATAAAAAAATTAATGGCAAAAATAGCCATTTTCAGACAAAAATTTTCGGTGGCTGAATATTAGGTGTATCACTAGCTGAAACTAATAAAACATTAAGTGTTAACTAACCATCTTCTATCCTTGAGGAATAAGGGAAGGGATAAGAGAAGGAAGTAGTAACGTTTCTGGCTAAAGAAGCTAGGTGAAACTAGGATGCAAGTGTTGCAAACAGAGCTACGGTTATTGACATAAGTTTACATATAGCGTTAACATTGGTTGGCTAATATAAGTAAGCACATGTGGAACATGATGTCTGCCTCACAGTTGACATCACAGTGGAGAGATTTTGGTTTCTTTTCTCATCTTGGGCCTCCCTTTGTGGAGCTTGCACGAGGTTGTGTGGGCTTACTTTGGGGACTATCGTTTCCATCCACATTTCAAAAGCCTGTACGCTAGGTACATTGGCAACTCTAAATTCCAAATTGGTTCAAAGGTGACTGTGAATCATTATTAGTCTGTACATGCCCTGGTAGCCAAACCAGTCCAAAGTGTCATTGCTAGATTTACTGCAGACATCAATCTGCAACAAACACAAGACAGTACTGTGTAACTGATCTCACACCGTACAGATCTGCGTCTGTCAATCTTTCACTGTACAAAATTTGAAAATGACTGCATTCCCACTGAGAGTCAGGTGTTAAGACAACATTACAGAGTATTATGTCTCGCAATAGCTGCTATTACTGTTGCTAAATCCCTGGATGCTCATGTGAAGCTTGAGTCACTTATTGAGGGTAATTTCCCTTCAGTCTCAGAAAATACAGTTTGCTTACAAATTAGTTGCTAAATCTGGCAACAATCCCTAAATCTTATACACACACAGTGTCTGCACCCTTTACTTTAAAATGAGTAGCTTTGGTTTGGAGAGTCTTATTGATTTTCTGCTCCGAGGCAAGTGTGTGATATTATCTTAAGTAATGGTTGAAAATGAGAAGAAAGACGGGTCATTCCTTCAGAGGTCATATTCTCCTGCTGCAACAACATGACCTCACCTATTTGACATGATCATGGTCCATTTAAGGGATCAGCCATGCTACTGATAAGATGAATGATTAATTGGTTGATGAAATGAGAAAATAGGAGCAAATGATCACCCTTTTACACAAACACAACCTTCTTTCCCCATCCATTATTCAGTTTAATTATGTTATATTGTTCCTGATGGCGATGAAGCAGAGCCGTCTATAAAGTCTCACAGCGGTAATGGGATCAATACTGGATCTTTACTACCCTGAATAAAGGGTTTGCAGGTCACAGGAGTCTTGGACGTTACAAGCCCCATTTCTATCCTGCTGTCCTCTCCAGGTTTCATCATAAATGTTCCCCAATGTAATGTCATATGGTTTTGCCCATTCATTATGGTTTTCTATAAATGCATCCATTTATAAAGTTACCCACCATCTATATACTATGTCTATAGATAGTAAGTTTGAACCACAACATTTTTAGCTACATAAAAATAGTGAGAAAACAATAAAACGAGTGTTAGCGGTTGAAAAGTATACACACATTTAAAAGATAAAAATGTTCAGCGCGTCTTAAATTGGTTGCTGGTAACAGTGTGCAAAATAAATCTCTTTTCAGCTGCCTCATTTACTGCTCTCAAAGTCACACAGCAAGTATATTCAAGGTGCATGAATAAAAAAGAGAAAGACATGCTGGTTCACACTGTATAATACTTGAAATCAGACATTTTGCCTGTTTTAAGGAGTCTCTTCATTGACGTGTGTGAGCACATCTTTATTTGAAAAAATCTAAACAAATCAAACACATTTGAGGATAATTTTTTTAAGGGAAAATAGAATCAAAGAATCAAACTTTCAAAGCGCAACAATCAACAAATGTAACTGATCCTACAAAATGCACAGAAGCCAGCTCTGAGCACCATTCCTCTACCAATGTCCCAGTTCTATAAAATACAATAATTCTACCCGTAGTACCCGCTAAAGAAGCATTTTCTTACATTCAACACATTGATCTTTTATTAGCAAAACCCTTCTAAGCAAATGAAAGCAAATGAAAAGCTCTTTTGTTTTACATCCCCAAACTCCCTGCTACCTTTTATCCGTCAAGAATAAAGGTAAATCTGGAGAAACCTGTAATTCTGTTTTAGAATTGATTTTATTTATCATAATTATTATATATTATGAGTGCTAGAGCATACAGAAGGCTTTGATGCAGCCTCTGATCTGAAGAGAATGCTTGAAGCAATGGTAGTTATTACAAAAACGGCCATCAGGTGGCAGCAGAGTATAAGAGATCAAGCAGGGCCATTTGCAAAAAGATGTTTCCCCCGCTGTTTAAAACAGATTTGTGAATAATGATGAAACTTAGCAATATTCTAATGCTAATTGCTGCAAAACAGAAACAGATAGAATTTTTTTTTTCCTGATGAAAGAAGAGACTAATCTTTCTTTTGGTAGGTTCCATGACTTTATAGCAATAGAACACAATATTCTATGAGCCTTACAAAATCGGTGAAAATGGCTTGGAGTGAATGAGTTTTAATAATAACACATATTGGAACTAATTACTCAAAATGGGTAGACATCAATGGTTATCGTCAATTTATTAAGAGGAATGCCAGACTTATTCACGGGGAGCTAAAGACAGGTGTCTCTTCGGCTACTTTAAGGCATGACAAGCAAATCCCAACTTTTCCTGAATGAATTAGTAGTCACTTCCAGTCACCAAAAACATGTTTCCACATTCCCACCCACATCTCTTACAGCTCAACCCTTTCCTCCATTTCCAACAATCCACCATGTCTCCCCTGCTGTCACCATCCATCTTTCATCCTGTCTCTACAGCTCTAAAATACTGCACTGTAAAACAGAGTGAAAAGGGAAGCATGCATTCAGGGGAGCAAAGACAATGTTATGTGACTGTGTGATTGTGTGTCAAAGTAAAAGTAAAATTGTAAGAGGGAAGCGCCAAAGGCAGAAATGTTGCGATAATGGTTTCATTTGGAGAGATTGTGATGCGGCCCTTGAAGAGAAAATCCCCATGGAGGGGCAAATGAGTTAGCGCTCTCTTTTCATCCGTCTGCTACGAGATCGTGTTGTCCTTAAAGCCATGGGAACATTGGACACTTTGCCTTCAACTAACTCTGGCAATTAGAGCTTGAGGGAAAGCGACGGTATCACACACTTCATGCCTGCAGGCTCCTTTTCAACATGCACATAGATGCGCAGTTTATGAACCCAAAAGACAATTATGCCATTTTAATCAGCATTCAAAGGTTATCCTTTGATGTTAAGGCAAAGCATTAAAAGCATCGGTTATGTTGAAACAGTGAGAAAGATGTGACTCGCCAAAAATGTGCAACAACAGACACTTTATAAATATTCATAAAAGCTTTCAAAAATGGGTAATCGCTTTTTCTTTACGCATAATGTAGCGTATTTGTTTTAAACATCACCATGCATTTGGTGCAAATGATTCCCCATTTGAAGGAACCTGTTTTCGTGGCTGGTGTTATCCGACACACACGAAAGCTGTCACACACGTAAAAAAATGTGTTTGTTTGTGAGTGAATTGTCTTTGAATTGACTTTGATGGAGATGGAGCACTGGGAGACAGGCGGCACCCCCCAATTCAAAAGATTCGTACCTTGAAAACTCAAATCTCTTCCACCAGTTAAATATTGATAATTTTTTACTCTCTGAGGTCAGTACACTTGAAGGTCATGTCTTGCAATGTAGATTTGATGAAATTTAAAAAAAAAAACAATTAATAAAATAAAATGAAGATACAAGAATACTAAAATATCTTGAGCAGAATAAGTTGAAAACGTATCTAGTCCTAAAACAAATAAGGAGTAGGACTAGATATGTTTTTAACTTCCTCCGACCCCTTTTGAACATATAAACTATTTTCTTTCTTCCTATTGTTGTTTTCTTTTTTACTTCAATTTATATTTTAGACTTGTAATGTGTTTTCTTTATGTTCATATGTTCAATAAAGAACCAAAAATCTAATCAATGAAGGACCAAAAGTGCCAAAATTAAAGTAGTAAAATATGACATAAATAACACCCATGCTATTGGTGGGGGATACGGCCAGGAGCTAAACACCATTTAGTAGTAGTCTGGAGCCATGGTGATGCAATTAAATATAATTACCATAAAAACGTGTGAATAATGCAGACCGGTATATAATACCACCCCTTAGCCCCCCCAAAAAAATTTTTTTCTGTACTTGTATTGTAATTAGGTTCCACTAATTTCATGCTATACTTTTTTATCGGACTGAATAATATGAATACATAAAGATTCAAAAATAGAAAATGCATCAAAATCCAGGATACAAAAAAACTGCTCTTTTCCCTCACCTATGATTAAGATCTTTCAAAAAATAAATTCTTATGCTGTACACTCTTTTGGTAAGCTATTTGTTTCTTTACATTACTTTAAAATCGTATTTAACTCTGTTTGTAACTGCTTTTATAGGTTGTACTTTTTAATACAGAATCTCAAGCATAGTGAGTTAGATTGTGTATGAAATCATAAATCAGCGACTCTATTCTTATTTATTTATTTATTTTTACTCCAAGGTACTGCCAAGATGCTGGTAAACAGCTGAACAATGAGAAAAAGATTTGTTTCTTATTAACCTCCCTGCATAATACCCCCAACCCCCGATTCTTGATATGGGATTTTTTTTTCTCATTTATTTATTTATTTGTAAAAAAAAAAAGTAGTGCTATTCGTGGGGCGGGGGGTGTTCAGTACTGAAATACTTAAAGAATTCACGACACATTTAACCATTTATTTGAAGTAACTATATTTTATTTTATTTTTTTAATTTTGACAGCAATTTGCTACTTTATTGGTGATACAGTTGAGGCAGCTGTCATAAAAGTCATAAAAAGGTGTTGTCTAATATGCTGTGGATGTTGTAATCATGGGTAAGTGATAAAAGTTCAATCTAACTCATGTGCTAAGATAGAAAATAAACTTTATAAAAGACGTTTGTGGGATGTGACCCACTAAGGCTTTTGTCCAAAATCTCATATCAATAGTGTGGCTACATGTCCAAACAGTCTGCAGTTTTGCTGTGTGGGCGAATACCCTTCATTGTTTAATTCTGGACCTATTAAAATGCTGTCTGACACTTGTAAAAGCTCAATTCATGGTGAATCAAGCCTCTTCATAAACCAAGTATCACCCCACACAATGAAGCTGTCACAAACCTCAAATAAGTTAAATTATGTTGCATTTGTGTGGGTGTTTTTTCCCACTATGTATTTATTCACACCACCGGTTACCTGCACAAGGATAAGAAGTCCATCTGGCTGTTAATATTTGCCAAATTATATTCAACCTCCCTGTTAAACACTAAACGCAATTGTGCCGCAAGACTAAATGTGGCCCAGACCCAGGCCCATCACATCCACCCACACGAGCCACCAACAACTACACCTGCCGCGGTCCAAAACAATCCCACACACACTCCACACAATCCCCACCACTGCTTTCCATTACTCCTCCGCAGACCCACCACTCTCCAGCCGCCTCCGCTTGCATTCGCACACGCGTCTACACGCAACGCTGTTTCCCCTCCGAGGCAAATTAACACTTGTGCACAATGCATATACTCTTTCCAAACGGAGCACTACAAAACTGCATAAACACGTTGGGGGTTGTGAGCATTGCAGTGATGGAGGTGGGATTACGCAGGGGATAATTCTCACTTTCTCCGTGAGACGTAGAAGCTTTAAATGAGTGTGAAGAGAATGTGGTGAGTATCCACAGGTAGTGGAATCAGGCCAGTGAAGCCTAAAGGCACATCATGCAGGAGCTCCTTGGAGAAGCAGGTACACGGAAGGGAGATACTATAACTGAGAGAGAAATGAAGCGGTTCAACAATGAAGAGATGGGGAACACAGGGAAGGGGCTACTGGATGAAAAGGGGATGAACACAAAGATACCACATATAAACCGGCAAGTAATCTTCTTCAATCCACTCGATGACAGTTTGTGCTGGCCTTTAATCCCCATCCCAAACAGCGACCAAATATTGGTGGGTGGATCAATCCAAATATCGATAATATAATAGTGTCATGTGATCAATACTTGAGTCACTATATCTCCCTTGCATGCTCTTCTGCTGTTTTATCAAAGACAGAATTTAGATGACTGTGTGTCGCTGCTCCTTACCAACAACTTAAGTGCCACACTGGGTGGTCACAGCACGGAGCAGACACGTTTTGCTCCACCTCCCTCTCTTTTGTTTTGATGTTGTGCCACCCGTCATGTGACTCAACAGTACCAGGTTAACAAGCGACGGGGCTCAGTCAACATAGACATGGACAAACAGCACAGAAAGAAGAACCTCAAATGTGGCAGAGAGGAAGCTGTAAGAGGGGAGCTATAGTGCGGGTTTCCATGCACCCAATTTTTATTCGGAATTTCAAGAAATGTGAAAATAAAACTGAATGGAAACGCTAGAAATTCCAAAATAGGCCCAACATTTGCACACACAAAATTTATACTTGGAGTGTGTTTTGAAGCGTTTCAAAAAAAGGAAAATGCGAATTTTGGCTATGTTAACAGGTTTTGCGCATAAAAGCTGACAAGATACATGTCGCACGTTTTGACCGTATATTACGTCACACGTACAATTGTAGTCACAAAGCAATGGCGGTCGATAAAGTAAAGTATGTTTGGGGGGGACGATGAAACAGAAATCTTTTTGGAATTCATTAAAGAAGCGAATATTAATGCAATTTTAGATGGAAAACAGCAAAGAAATGCTACGGTTTATCAAGAATGACAAAAGAAAACTCATATGACGTCATTGCACGGCACAGTCGCTTCCTGTTTTTCTTCTTCTTTTAAATTACTCGTGGATCCCATCGCTATGTTGTATACCACCACCTACAGCGGCGGAGTCCCCTTTCAAGGTTTTGATCTGCAGTAACTAGACTTATTCCCCTGGTTCAGTACAGAAACTACTAAAGAAGGCATGCTTTGCAATTGGGTTGCAACGATATCCAAACATCAAACAAAGCTCACGATACGATAACTATCACGATATTGTGGGGAGGTTGGTGATATAACAAAGAGGTCACAATATTGTAAAAATAAAAATTAAAAAAAAGCTCATACTAAAAAAAAAAGAACAATATTGTGCTTTTGTACATAACAGCAATGCATATTAATATTGAGGCACTTACTTGCAAATGCACATTGAGGTCCTCCACATATTGACCCGGTTCACAAGCATATTACGTTCCCCTTCATCTGACCATTAGCGTAGGGTGACCATATTCCTATTTCCAACAAAAAGAGGACACTTGCCCCTGCCTTGAAATTGTGGTACCAGTCGCAGTTACACAGTGTACTTCACCTCCTATTAGACACGCAATGCCAACCGGACATTTTCATGAATTTATAAAACCTCCGGAACCCGAACAGGACGTAAGAAAATGGTCCTCCAAAAAAAGGGACATTTGGTCACCCTAAATTTGCGTGGATTTTAAAGATAGAAGGGCAGAACATGCCTTATGAAAATTAAACTGCACTAAAAAAAACTAGCCACCAGAGGGTGCTAGAACTGCACAAATGGAAATCAACCTGACTTTTAAACAGATGCGCTACTTTTAATATTGTGACATTAAGGCCACGATATCGTGGCAGTTTGAACATCATGATATCACGAAATTTCCGTTATTGTTGCATCTCTACTTTGCTATGTTCCAAGATGCATTGAAGCGCCACGTGACATCGTTATCCACAAACTACAGCCTAGACACCTGAAATCATCATAAGATGACGGCTATCCAGCGGCAAAAAAAAAGGTGTCACATAAACATATACATCTAGAGTTGCTGTACTGTAGGGCTGACATGGATGGATTTTCGCACATCATTCAGTAGGTTTTGGTATGCGTTGGAGTGATTTTTATGAAGAATGCAGTCATTCTACTCAAAGATAAATGGACTGAAATAAATTGAGCTGGCTGAGTCCATACAACGGCAGTGCGTAGCATATATCCAAAAGAGACAGTCAGACAATGAACGGTTATTGATGGCCGTAAACACACCAAGAAAACATCAAACTAGTTGTCCGCTCATCCCAATTTCCACAGAAGAAGGCTGCTGTGTGTGTAGGCGCAAGTTCTGCCTATACGCACTCGCTCACCCAATCGCAAATGTAACACCAGCCATGCTAGATTTGTTATTGACAGTCAGCGGGAGTGGACAGATAAGAGGCGTCCTTGCCAGTGGTGAAACACCGGTCAGTATGTCAGCACTTTTTTTTTTTTCTTCTCCTATCTCTGACTTATTTTTCTCCGTGGCTATCGGCAGAATCACAACCAAGAATCAAGCGCTTCAAAGCGGCCACGCCACTGGCAAAAGCCCGGTCAGTGTGCTGGCTCACAACACTTGTTTTCCTTCCTCTTCCTCCTACTCTTCGATCTCCCTCGAAAAACTAGGAGAGAGGCGTTGGCAAAATCACACCAGAGAAGGAGGTGCTTCAAAGAAAAAGACAGAGCATACAAACATGAGCGAGTAATCATCTCTGTCTCAATTAGAGTCAAGAAAACCAAAACATACTTGGAGTTTAGGATCATAATTTTTACACAAATTTTTGGGCGGAATCCTTCACGACCTTGATAGCACACAAGTCCTGGAAAAATCATGACACACAAAACACACTCGACCGCCACACTAAATTAGCAAATGTGTCAAACATCCCTTGAGATACCACAGTGTATGTAGTGATTAGTCATTCAGAACATCACTTTAGAACATCCAGTTCACTCCAAATGTGAACAGCAACGTCAATTCCTTTGTTTTGTGTTTATATACTGAACACATTTGGGTTTCAGATCATGGGTTATTGTCTTGTTACACCATGATTAGTTTGGATGCATTTTTCTGTAAATTCCCAGACAAAATGCTTTTGTAGACTTCAGAATTGATTCTCCTGCTACCTTAGTTACATCATCAATAAAGACGAGTCGACTAAGCCAGTTCCAGAAGCAAGACATGCAAGCCCAAGCAATGCCATTAACTCCACCATGCTTCACAGATGAGTTTGTGTGTTTGAATCTTAAGCAAATCCTTCCTCCTTTCTCCATAATTTGGTTTTTCCATCACTTTGGTAGAGGTTAATCTTGGTCTCAACCCATAAAACTTTGTTCCAAAACTTTAGTGGCTAATCTCTGTGTTTAGATATCTGACCAGATAGTATCATTTTTAGCATAATGGTTCACATAGCTGACTTTCATTTAGCTCTCCTGCTCGATTTATGCTCTATGAACAATAAACAACAGTACTGCAGTTGACTGGTGAGGTCCAGTACAGGATGTGTACACAGCGCTCACAAATTCAGGGGTTTTAGCCTACAAACCTGAACCAGACAGCCAAGTTGCGTTAAGACAAATGTCAGATATGTGCTGATCTTCATAATGTTCGAGATTCATCTGGGAAAGCATGAATCATAGCACTTCCAAAAGTTATCTCAACTCAACTCAAAATGTATTTATAGAGCACTTTAAAAACAACCATTGCTGCATACAAAGTGCTGTACATAAAGTAAAAATCCAACTTAAAATGGCTGCAGAACAGAAGCGATCGCTGTTCCAAGGTGTTAAAAATCTGCATTGTTATGTCTGTGTCGTGCTCAAAACAGAAATTGGCAGAAAACTAACACCAGTATAAACACATTCATCACCCATCCAACCCTGAATATCCCGCCAATACTATCATATTCCAATGGAGTGAAAAAAAATCTTACTAAATCTTAGCCGTTCTTTGTTTTATTTAACATTTGAGATATTGGAACAGGATTGCTATTTCAAGTCCCATTTGTGCTGTGTTTTCTGACCCCATCAAATGTTGTAGACAGAAAGAGAGCAAGATATCGTATCTTTTTGTCAATGACAAAGACCTCCCAGAGGAGCAATTTAAGACATATGTAGGACAGAGGAAAGACTATAAATAGAGGAGTTAAAAATATTCAACAAAAGAGTTTATGGCACAACTCAGACAAGACAGCTTCTCTTCTTACTGTTTAACAGTCATGTCACTTGATGGAGGGAACTTTTTAAAAGAAAGAAACTAGCAGAATGTGGTAAAAGACAAGAGATAAGATGGTTAAGAATGTAATCTCAGAAAGAAAGTTTTTGAGTAAAATAAGATACCTTCAAACCAGACCTGTGGTTTGTTAAATGGTAAATGTTAAAGGTTTTGGCATTGTGCACAGTGTCTGCATTATACTATATGATGGTGATAATGGTCAGCTTTTTTCCTCTATCCAGCTTCAACAAATGTACTCATCTATTACTGAGCAGCTCAGTAACACACATGCTGAACTGAAGTCAGTTTTTACCTCAGAAGTGAAGCAAGTGTCTGGCTTAGTCTGGCTACCCATACAGTATGACCAATACATTTAATTGAATTAGTTGTATTTATTTATAACTATCAAATGAATCTCCCATGACGCCAGGGCTCTATTTTCATGACAGGCGTAAATCCTGTGCAGTGCATCTCTGTGTAATGAAGGGTTAGAGTCAATTTGGTCATTTTCGCAGACAAGCACGGACCGGCGGATCTGCATCGCTTTGGGAGTGGTCACAGCTGACTTCAATCATTGCCAAAATACTAAAATATAATATTTATAATGAAATGATTCAGAGGGCTGAAAAGGTTTAGATCAGGCTTCCTTAATCATGGTCCTCGAGGGTCGAAGTCTTGCAGGTTCTAGATGTTTCTGTCCTCCAATGCACCTGATTCTAAAGATCAGGATCGTTATCCTCTGCAGAGCTTTCAGATCAGCTGATTATAGGAATCAGGTGTGGACCAAGATTGAGGAAGCCTGGTTTAGATGAACTTTCTATCACCATATTGTCACTCAGCCAGGTGCATCTCCAAGACACTCCTTTGGCTGAGATGGCCTGCCCAGCTCGGCGGAGACCAGTCTGCCAATTAGGATCCACAGGCATGAGCTGCAAGGCGATGACTACGAAAACTGAACCTGATTTGTCAGGCATCTTCAAAGGATAAGTAGAGTACTTCATTTTCCTTTTATTTTGTTTTTCACTTCTATTTAAACTTTAAACTAAAATACAGCCCTTCCAGTTAATAAAATATTTTATAATAGTAATAATAATAAATTTTATTTATTGGCACCTTTCAGGGCACTCAAGGACCTTGTACAAACGAAATAACAGTGCATAACATCCATTAAAATAGCAAATGGTATGGGTAACAGTAAGCTATGATAAATAGTTGGTGTAGTGAGTAGGCAGTCCAGAATAGCTGTGTTTTAAGAAGAGGGTTAATGACTGTATTACAGAGGTCAGTTGCTAATGAGTTCCAAAAACAGGGGTCAGAGCAGCTGAAAGTTCAGCCCTTCATGGTGGACAAATGAGAACAGGGGCTGGTGAGGTGGTGTAGGTACGAAGATCTGAGAGTTTGGGAGGATATGGGAGTATGACGGCCTTTTATGTGAACATTTGTATTTTATATTGAATACAGTCACCAGTGAAGTTTCTGCAGGATTAGAGTTATGCGGTGGGTAGAAGAGGTTCACATGGCAATACGGACAGCAGAGATCTGGGCGCCAAGGGATTGTTCGCCCTAGGCGCAAATCTAGCTAGATAAATAAATAAAAAAATGATTAAAAAGACCTTACTATATTTTGTAGCTTTCATTGTTAGATCAAACAGAATTCTAAGCAGCAATCGAGCGAGATGCGGTTGTTATGGCTTTCATGGTCTCTGTCTCACGACAGTGATGAACTTTAACATGAGTGTGTATTTTTGCCCTCATCAGTTAAAATATGCCTCCCCTAATTCATGTTATTATACAGACAATGGCCCCTGTGGGTCAGCCACCAGTCAGCCATAACGCTGTCTTTTAATTAGAAGCTGATTAATACAGCCGATGAGGACTACTGTATGTCCTCATTTCTCAGCACAGTTTCTCTCCAGCCTACCTCAAGGTACATCAAGTATGAGGATGATCATTGTGTTATAAAATGATAAAAACATCAGCACCAGTTGTTAGACGGAATATTTGACTGAATTGCAATCATTGTGGCTCATGCATAGGAGTAGCATTTTAAGATGCCCAATATACTTGGAAGAGAGCAAAATAAAGAATTGATGAAATGAATGTCACTCAAGGGTTGAGGACCGTACTCATAACCTTCAGCTTGAGAGACGGTCCCTGAACCATGCAGCTCCTGCTGTGTGTTGGTATATCGCTCGCGTCCACTCGAATCTTCGTAACTCCCAAGAGACCAAAAATTATGTTTTTGGTCCCCTCTTGGATTTTAGCAAACAGTAGGAAGGGCATAACTCAGATGGTAGTGTGTCAGTCTCCCAAGCTAACTAAGTAACTTTTATCTTATTTAATTTTTCCAATTCTTTATTTTACTCTCTTCCAAGTGTAAACATTAGCCTACTCTAAAACCGAGTCTATTTGGTCCCACTATAAATAGAGTCAAATTTACTCTACAGAATGTACTGTGTTAGTTCATTAACAACCAGGCAGAAGACAAACTCAAAGATCGCATCACTATATTCCAGTTTAAAAACACACTCAGACCAAGCAACTTGATTCCCAAATCCGGTTAATTTAAAGTGCCGATACGTGCTAAAATTTATTACACATCCCCTCCACCAGCTGGATGCTTTGAAAAGCGGTGGGCCATGGCCTGGCAAAATTGCCAATGTACACGCAAATGAGCAGGATGTAGATGGGTCATTCAATTACGGCAATGATTGTTCCTTGCCAGTTATTAATGGTAACCACAACCTTGCATAATATGAATACATATTACTTCTAGAAATGTGCAAGGTCACCCACAGGCACATTAATGCTCACTTGCTTCAAAAAGACTACGGGTTGCTTGGTCGCACAGGGACACGTGGATATGCAATATAATATCATATAATTATACAAGCGCTCCTCTAGCCAGTTGTTCATGATAACCCCCACATACAGTAATTACTGCAGCACACATACGAAATAAGTTAAGAGTAAAGAAAAAATTAGACCACAAGCTGCAATGTAAATCTCATGACTAATGTGATCGCACATCTGGCTAGTTATTGATTATAACAACCACTTAACACAATAGAAATCAACTCAATACAGTGTTGTAAAATGAAGTGGCGAAAATTCATGGGCTCTTTTTTTCATAGACAGCGATCATGTGCTGTGCGTAAAGACTGATCTTCATTTTTGTGCCGGAGAAGGTTTAGTTTACTCTGGGAATTTGGCAAACCGATCCGCGGCATGGTCGGCATCACAACGGACCGAGGGTGTTTTCTTTTACACGCCCCCAGCGTACCTGACAATTTGGTGACAGAAAGTAGAATAGACTTTAGACCAGCTGGGATTAGGTCAAAATTGGTGCGCAGGTAATGTAACGTGGTTTTGGTTCATTTGATCGAGGCGCCGACACACAGATTCTGCACTCCACTGATATGTGTGGTGGATGTCGTCATACTTAATAAATATGAGAAAAGCGTGCATCGAACCACACCCGTCGCCATGGTTTCTGTGCCCGCCCACCAAGATGACTGTGCCCCCCATTTGAGGGATGGATGGATCTCTAAAATGGTTCTCCTTTTTTATTATTTTAGTTTTTTATTCATTCTATTTTGCACTCTCATGTCCGAGGCAACGTTTTCTGGTGGCATTCTTAAAGACGCCATGGTATGAAGAAATAGTGGTATGGTTGTGTTTGATTGCTGGCAATAGCCATCACTGCATTACTGAAAATAATGTTTGGTACACTGGCTTATACGCGACAAATATGTCAATGTTGGCGTGCAAGAGTCATGTACATTTTGTACAAGCGTAGCTGCAAGTTTCCGAGGACGCTGGTGCACAAGACCAGCGTACGGCGAGTGAGGAGAGACATACTACAAACCAAATTTGTGTCGGCAACTAAAGAGCCTCTTGAAAAAAAAAAACACGGGAGCCACATATCGTTTGGGCATCTAAAATGAGGTTGGATTTTTCTTTCCTTTTTTCTTTTTAATTCTGCTGCAGACATTTCAAACAAGTGGCCCATTTGAAGCGATATGTCAGCGCATCCGCCATATTGGATGTGGCAATTGTATTCACCATTAAATCGGCAAATAGTTAGTAAGATTGAGTTAGAATGGGATCATATAATCAAAGGTAATGGTTCCTTGTTAATCCAATGTGTTGTGGCTTGATGATACATCTCCAAGGAGAAACTGAAACTGAACGGCATCTTTACAAATAGCTTTACTTTGCCTCTAATATGGACTTTAGGTTTATTTTAACAAAGTGAAAATAAATAACTGAATAATAATATATAGGCCCAATCCCATTACTTCCTCTTCACCCTGCACCCTTTGTCTCATTTATCTCTCCCCTCTCCCTTCGACTTCTTTGGGGAGGCAAAGACAACAACAAAAAACGCTATGTCGTCACCTCGAGCCGCCACAGCTACGTGCTGGTTGTGACGTAATGGCTGCGACAATAGCAAGCGTTTACCAAAACACACAATTGTGCCAATTTCTGCCAAAGTATAAAACATTCGATAAAACCACTATCATTACTATCACATTCAATAAATATTAGCATACTTACATGAACGGGTCTCCTGCATTTTGTTATTTCCTGGTGTCGCGATTACTTCCGCCATTGCTTCCCGCGGTGTCACCAAGTGGGCGTGACTGTCGATCTTCGTGAAAAGGGAACTGCAGCCCTCGTCTCTAACCCTTCCTCTACATTTTACGGAGAATTGGGAAACTTTTTTGTCGGCGTGAACACGCATTTATAAGGGGGAGGGACGAGATGAGGGGTAAGGGGCGGTATTGGGATTGGGCCACAAAGTATTGGCCTGGGTACAATGTATATCAAGTGGACGGTATGTACCCTCTTTATCTTTCACTTATAGGCCAATGGCCTATCCAGTAAGGGTGAGCCCTGTGTTGTTGTGCGCCCGCTAAATTGGCCGTGTGGAAACAGCAGCATGGCGCATTTTGCGCCGCACGTGAATTTAAAGTGACGGACTGTTGTGAGCGAAATAACCAGTGTTGTTGGACAGCTGCGGTTATATAATCCTGACATTTAAAAACCACGGTTAATAGCTGCACCCCTAGCACAAACGCAGATTTGTCACCCATAGAGCTTAACATGCATATTTGTTACATGAACGCTGTCATTGTGTTTCATTCATTGGTACAGGGACAGCCCATTGCATAAACAGTTTATATCGTTGTTTTCAATGGTAATTTGGCCATACTCCCACTACTTGAATATCTGCTTGCCACTGTTTCCCTTTATCAATTTATTGGCAAATGTTGATAGCAATTAAATGAAGTGGCCATTATATAATGACGTATGTGGGATTAAGAATTTTTACATTTATAGAGTTCACCGTTATATGAGGGAACACATAATGGATGTGGCCTGTGAAGAAAATGAGTTTGACACCTCTAATACACCTTATCATATGCTGGGACGTCAGTATTGGAGTGTATGGTTATTTAACAGTGTTTTTAACACCGTGAAGTCAGTGCATGTGTCTTTTTCAGTGGGCCACCTCCACACCTCATAATAAGCAGCCAGGCATAGATAGGACGCTCTATAAAGTCTGCCAGAAGAATCATTAAATAAAAGAGGAGAAACGCTACATGTGCTTAATCAATACACCTGCCATAAAGATAGTATTCATGTGTGGGAGTGGGACTGTGTGCATGTTGCTCTGTGCATTCATCTTTGAAAGGCAGACCAATAGAGCATGGCTGTATTTACACTTGCTGCTCATTCCTTATGTCGACAGCAAACTTAATTAGCTACTCCAATACTGCCGGGCCAAAGAAGAGAGCGTTTTGTGGTCATTAATGCCCCAAAAAATATCTTCACCTTCTTTCATTTCACAAACCTGCTTTACTCCACAATAGATTAGATGCTGCGTTCAGATATAAACAGACCCCTAACCTTTGAAGAATTTTCGTCAGAGTCCTCTTCTTCCTTCTGTTATTATTAACTGCAAGTGATGTTCAATATAATGCAGGCAATTCTGAGGAAAATGTTTATTACATTTTCAATAAGAAATGCTTATCTCCAAGCTAATAAACAATTCCATTCTTTTCGTGGTGTGTGCAATATTGCAAAAGTAATGAATACATTTTCAGTGGACAAGTTGAGAAGCAAACTCAGTTTCAGTCTTGCGTTACCAAGAAGAAAATGGAAATCAATTTCAGAGGATCAGTGTTGCGCAGCTATAAGCTCTTTCAGTCCACCCAAGAATAACCAGAGCAGAAAATGATGGCCAAAAATCTGGTTATCTAGTTAATCACTCTCTGTATATAACATATAAGTACTATAAACATAGCATATTGAAAACCCTATCCTGACACATAATTTAAGAGTTGACATTTCTGAATACATCGTCCTCTTAAGTTACAGTATTTTATTTCAAACACTAAATTTCTCCTTCTGATACAAAAATAACTTTGGATAATGTTATGTAACTTGAACAGGAACATAAAACCGTTAAACAACTTGCTTGTGGTATAATAACCAAAAATACACAGTTAAAGGGGAAGTCAACCATAAATATTTCTTGACAATAATATGTTATATGTGACCTCACTAGTCCAAACATGACATTCTGATTAATATTACATTTGTGAATGATATGATATGATATGATATGAGTTATGAAGCAAAATCCAGCCGTTTTTATCCATCTCAGTTGGCAGCCATTTTGCCACTTGCTCAGAGTTGCTCAAGGCTCAGGAAACGACCAATCAAAGCTTACCTGCTTTCTGAAGCTGAGCTGTGATTGGTTGTTACTTAAAGCCTGAGCAACAAATGGCCGCCTTCCGATATTGATAAATGGAATTTGCTGCTTAACTCATATTCCAAAAACTCAATATTAACTAATTTGCTAACGAAAACGTATAAATATGTTCTATTTTAAATGTTTTAAGTTACCCAAAGACGTATTTTTACGTTGTTTATGCTAGAGCATACAGAAGGCTTTGATGCAGCCTCTCAACTGCAAAGAACGGTTGAAGAAATTGTAGTTTTCCCACAAACGGCCAGGAGGTGGCAGTAGAGCAAAATATACTATAATATAGCAACCAGGGCCATGTTGAAAAAAAACACAATTACTCACAATTCTAAATAGATTTGTGAATAATGATGAAACTTAACTACATTCTAATGCTAATTGCTGCAGAACGGAAATAAATAGAAATATACTTTCTTTTCCTGATGAAACAAGACACTCTACTCTTTCTTTTGGATGTAGTTATAGCAATAGAACACAATTCGGGAGTGTAGGGGATTGCTTCTGTGAAAATGGCTGGGAGTGAATGAGTTAACCAGAATGACGTATTTAGACTAGTGGGGCTGCATCGAACATATTTAAAAATGCTGGGTCAAAAATTGGGGCCACTTTACCCAATTTTGGGTTGTTTTATAGAAAACAACCCAGAAATTGAGAATAAATGCTTTCTGTTTTTGAGTACATCATGCACTCTTTTGCCGTACCTCCCTGCTCCCCTGCAATTGGGTCCACCTATTTATCAACACCACAATGAAAACCCTCAACTCATAACAGAACAAGCAGACTAAAATCGGACCCCGCAGAAACACAGGCATTACACTGTGCTATTTTACACCAAGACAAACTGCTTGACCAACAAAAAACAACTCGTCCGGCGGCCACCACCAGACCTTCCACCGGCGGCACACATCCTGCGGCCGCCACCACACTCTGCTCTGTCATATTTGGGTAGCACATGCCTTGCGGATGCCACCAGACCCTGCGGCCGTCACCAGTCCCTACTCCGAAGACGCACATTCTGCAGCCAACCACAAGACTCTGTTCTGGTGGCTCACATGATGCGGCTGCCAATTAATCCACAGGCCTGGCCCATGCAATGCCATAGGGTCTGGCATCATGGCCATCGCCTGAACAGATAGTCAAAAACCTCAGTGCTTGTGTCCAGGCTGACCTCCTCTGAAAATGTTGTTGGTTAAATGAATAGTTCATGACTCAGGTCATTCGTGAACCCAGGTTCCACTACTTGTTTCTTGATTATATAACACATTATTCAATCATAGCCCCAACCCACTGATTACAGTCAGGTCAGCCACCACCCTCTTCTGAAAGAGGACAAAAATGAAAAAGAAGGACAAAGTTGATAAATATTCAGGCCTACCAATTTTAGAGGAGTGTTTGTTAAAGAGGTACTTTTAACTCACTTGAATACACAGCTCTGTGTGGCTGTGGGGTGTTTTCCAGCTTCATCCTGATTGCTAGGGTGAGAAAAGTTAGCATGTAGCAGATGGTAGCCTGATCGCAGCTCTCAGATGATTCTTCATTACCTATGAACATGCATACGACCATGTCCTGCAGCAAGTACTATGCTAATAAGACTTCCTGCTGAATCCAAGGCCTCCGGCTCAGACATATGGAAACACAGACTCTTCACGTCATTAGGCCAATATGGAGGCCTTTGTGCCGAGAGTGAGACACAAGATGATATTGTCTTCCATTTCATAACTCACTCATTACTTTCACATACTGACTAATCATAAGTATATTTATGTATCTTCATGTTGCTGTTTTCTGTATTCCCAAAAACTTTTACACAAAACCTTATAATTAGAACTTGAAAAATGTTTTGTACTAAATGTCTGCTAATTTTAACTTAAAAACTAACCACTTGTATGAGTATCCACAGCATTTGTCACAAAGCTCAAAATCGAGCAGATATCATATTTCCGCTAATTATCTTTGAGAGGTTTCTTCAGTTTAAATGAAGTCCACCTTTGATAAATTCAGTTGTCAGAGCACACAATGAGCATGAAGTCAAATGAATTTTCTATAGACAGAATTGTCTCGAGGCACAGATCTGGAAAGAATTCAGAACCATTAAAAGACCTCTTATCAGAGCAGGTCACCCATCTATACCGAGCAATTGGGAAAAAGGGACTTAGTCAGTGAAGTCACCAAGAAACGGATAGTCACTTCTTATAAGCTCTAGTGTTTCTTTGTGGAAAGAGGAGAACCTTGCGGAAGGACAACCATTTCTGCAGCAATCCACGAATCAAGCCTGACGAAAGCCACCACATACTCAAATGCACAGGGCACCCTGTCTGAAGTTTGCCCAAAGACACCTGAAGGACTCGCAGACCACGACAGGCAAAATTCTATGGCATGGTATGGTAAAATAGAAAGAAAGAAGGAAAGAAAGAAAGAAAGAAAGAAAGAAAAAAGAAAGAAATGCAGCAGTAAATTATTAGCCTCTCTGTCAGCTTTGCCTCTTTTCTTACCCTTGATCTTGATCTTTTCCTTCTCAGTATCTAGTCTCTTCACTTCACTCTGTCTGGATTAGACACACCAGGTTTTTTTTTTTTTTTTGAGAAAGCCGTTATCTCCCTATTCCCACAGCAGTTAAAAGGCAAAGGAGGAGATGACAAAATGGTACCACCCACTCCTCCATTCCTTTTTCTACTGTAAGTGTGCAGACATTATCTCAGTTAGAAGCCTTCAAGTCAAACGCTATTTTTTGCACTGGAGCGTTTAAGGTTTCCTGGCATCTATTATGAAGCAAGAGGGAAAGGGCTTGGCAATAATTAGACAGGAGGAGGAAAGACATTTTAACGAAACATGTAAGGGTTATTACAGAAGAGGTGAGTGACAGAGAGATTATAGAGAGAATACACTGGCATACAAATGGCAGCTGCTCTGGCCCTGTGAGGATAAATCCTCCATGTTCTCAAAATAACACCATTAGCAACAGGGCATCTTGGAGCCCATCACTGAATTTGCTTGAGTTCATTTTCAAGGCAAGAGTCAAATATGAAAGTAAAGCTGGGCATTTTCTCTGAAACAACTGAGCAGATTCTAAATATAACTACTTCCTTTTCTCTTGAACCATCATCATCATGTGTAAGTGACACTCCCTTTTGGAATTATCTTACAACCTAAACTATTTCTGGATTGACTGTTGAACTTTCTTTGGTTACACATGAACACAGATACAAAATTGATTTTAATTTCAACCATATCAAATTCACATCAAGTATTTCATCAATTGTATTGTAACAGTTTCTTATACACCAAAAATAAGATCTTATGAAGCTTTTAAGGTATATTAACAAAGTGGAGTTTCTAACCTTTAGGCGCCTTTCTTCTAGTGTCATTTGGCTGCAGTGGATATTGCTGGACACTGAAAGATTTAAGATGCTCATAACCTTTGCGGAAGTCAAAGCTAAGCCTCCGGTCAAAAGACATGACATGAATGCCTACGATGTTTTCCATCCATGAGGAAAATCAAAGAGTGGAACAAGCAAAATATGAGGTTAAATGTTGTTCTTTGTACTTCGGTTTATATTATCAGTCCACAAGAATGATAAGTACTATTTTAAAAGAGCAGTTTTGCAGTACATGTATGTGCACGACATTGATGAGCACCTCTGTCACACGGATAGACCAACTCATGTTCAGATTGACCCGCAAATCCATCGTTCACCTGCAAATAAATTACTTCATTTGTCAAACGCAGATGCAAGCATCATGAGAAATGTCCTCAAGGGCATCGAAAGACAGTAGCCAAATAATGGTAGAAATAAAGGACTCTGTTTGAAGCAAAATGAGTCAGACATGATCAATTGAAAATCTTGGAAATTAGCAGCCTTTTTGCAGTTAAAGGTTCTGTTGAACTGTCGGCTCGTGGCTTGTAGAAGATCCCAACTAAAATCCTCAGGTTAGAAAGTTTGTTACACTACAAACTAAGCAGGCGCAACTCATGAGAGTTATCCTAACTTATTTACAGGAGATATGTAACAGAGAGTAATGTTCCTTATACGGTTATATGTGAAATGCCAAATACCTTTGAGGTTCAGAATAAACTGCAATTCCTGAGAATTATGCAACCATGATCACAGTTGTGTTAAGTTTCAGACATCTATATGTAAACTGTGCTGCCACGGCAACGTTTGCCAAGAAAGCAATGATTTTTGAGGGTTTAAATGTAATTGTTTAATGTGCACGTTTAATGTGCAGGCTAAAAAAAAAAAAGGCTCGATAGCACTCCCTACAATTTGTCAACAAATTAGCCCTGTTTGATGTACAAAAAGTTGGAGGTGTATGTAATAGTCCAAGGCGTACAAAAAAAGTATCTGGGAGCCACATGCAAAACCTAACAGGAAGTCCGCCATTTTGAATTTCCTTTTAAATCTGCCATTGCCATGACAACAAAATCTAGTGTAACTTGACCCAAATCATTACATTTTGTCAAAATTTCACACATTTCATGAGAGTCCAGGCCTAAAGTCATCTATGAACTTATTTTTCATCACAGTGATAGCGTAGTGGTAGTGCCACCTACTGGCTAAAGAAAAAACATGTTTTAATTGTTGATGTTTGATATGTTCTTTACTAATTGATTTAAACTTATTTTTACATTTGTATGAATGTCAAAACTTTATTTAAAAACTGCCTTTCCTTCCCCACTAAAGCTCTGGCAGTTTGGCTGTTCATTATAGCACCTAGGAGCAGAACTGAGTGCTCTAGGAGCTCTTTTGCGTTCACCACCATCAAGCTTAACAATAGCTTTGTGTCCCACAACAAATCACCGGTGCCCCTCACCACCAACCCTTAATCAAACAACGTCTGTCATGCAAAGACTCAATACTAGTTTCCAATCTGCTGCTACCTAACAATTTTCCAAGTCACCTTTTTACTCACACAACATACTTTACTCACACAGACTTTTACTTATGAAAATGTTATATGTAAGCTTTTACAGTATGTATTTATTTATTTTTTTCTAATGATTTGTTTTGTAGATTTCCTCTGGATGCTGATTGTAACACGTCGATGAATGATTATCTGATTGTGACGAAGACCACATTTTTATGTGAGCCAAAGTATTGGAACAGTAGCTTGTGATATCTTCATTCTTGCCCTCTGGAGGTTGTTGTTGATTTTACGAACAGTTGTTTAAGGGTCTTTCTTTATAGATCTCATAATATTTCTGTTATCAACTGCTACTGTTTCTCTTGGGATCTACGTTTGATGTCTGTTAATGTACGCCAGTGGTTTCTTTCTACTTCAGGGCATTCCAAATGTTTATATTGGTTATGGCCAATGTTTGTGCAATTCCTGATCGGTTTTCCATCTTCTCTCAGCCTTGCAATTGCCTGTTTTTTGTTTGTTTGGTTTTTACAGACATCCAGTGATGTTTATTGGAATAGGGCACACAATACAACATAACACACATCTGTCACAACTTCCAATACTTTGGCAAACAATAAAACAAAAGTTGTTCATGAGATCCAAACCAGGGAATAAACAATGAAATCCAAATATTTTTCCTCATTTCCTCTTTACGTTTAATACAATAAGCACGTTGAGCCTATTTTGGGGGGTGAATTCAAGTACCCGGAGAGAGATAATCAGTTGGTTAGTTAGTTAGTTAGTTATTTAGTTCGTTAGTTAGTTAGTTAGTTTTACTGTGTCCTTATTAACAAACTAGAAAAGCCTGGGGGGGGGGGGGGGGCGGCTTTGGTGATCTTGGCTAATGGCTACTATTAAAATTGGTCCGCCCCTGCACTGAGCAGCCACTTCAAAAGCAAAACGCATGCAAATGTATCTGAAAGGATTGGAGGGGGGGAGGTTTGTTTCATAAATCCGATATTAACAGGGAGCAAAAATTTGATTCACACTATTTGCTGCTATAATTGAATTATCGTTATTCATTGTGTCATTATTAATAATGGACTTTTTATTCTAATGTTTGTTGTAAATAGTGAAAATTAGGATTAGTATGTAGCAAAATGGTGTCCCAAAAAAATCTAAACAAATGTTTGTTAAACTTTGCTATCTATCTAGAACTAGTATTGATTTTATATATTCTATCATCGACACATAAATACAGTAACATTAATCTTTTTCCCATGTTGCTGTTGACTTTCGCTGGGCATCGTTTAATTAGGGTAAAAAAGTTTCTCTATTACATTTATTCATCTGACTTCTCTTAATGAAGTCACTCTCAGAGAAATATGTTTTATTTTTCTTCATTATTAACCACTTCTGGTTTGACACCTTCACAACTATTCTTACTAACTGAGCCAAACCACCACGGATTAATAGCCAAATGATTCAAGACAGAACGAACTACACATATATATTCATATATTTCATGCAAATATTATACTGTATGATATATTATACGCTGACTCCTTGCGATGGACCTTTCCTTGTTTATTCTTATTTTCTTTTTTCCTTCCTTTCACTGCCTCCCAATGTCTTCTAATCCTTCCAAACTGGCTCAAAGGGAGGAACGCTGGACCTGAGAACCGTGCTTATTCATGATATGTGTACAAGTTGGACTCATGCCTGCGCAACATGGAAGGTCCAATAAAAGACAAAAGAGCCAAGGGCCAAAACACCAGCTTTTTTTTTTTGATATGCTTAATGTGGCCATTGTACTATTTTTTTGTTGTTGGCTACTGACAGACTGCAGACAGAAGTGTTTTGCTTTTACTCTGCCAGATTTTTTTTTTTATTCAGTCTAGTGTGTGTCTTGTGATGTTTGTCAGTACCTATCACCTGGTTCTCTGATCACCCACATCACTTTTTTGTCCCTATAGGCTAAGCAGACATTAATCCCACCTGCTGCTGTTTGGTAGGGTGTTCATTTTGTTGTACAGCATGTGGTTGTCTCACACTCTCCTGCCAACACTTGTGGTTGCTAAAAGACCCTCTCTCAATTTTTCTCCAAGACTGAGAGCCTAATGTACACCCAACAATGTTCTGAATGCCGCTTTGAGACGGTAGCCATAGCAACCTGAGTCACATGATTGGCCTTAACGTTTTCTCGACATGAAGTAGTGACTTAGAGGGCAGAAAAGAGCTAACGAGAAAGGTACTAAAATTGTGCTTGCTAACTTCGAATTAATCATTCAAAGTGGAATTGGCGGTCATGTCCCTAATTAATTATGCTCCCATGTGTTACGACCTGTGCCGAACTACACCGTCTGATTTATTGGACGACATAGATGGGATAGCAGAGGTCTGTGCACCCAGTCAAGTAAGGTCAATTTTATTTATATAGCACCAATTCACAAAAGACAGTGGCCTCTATTTTCGGACATAGCGCAAGTCTAGTGAGGTAAGCTGTCTAACTTTGTGTGGTGTGTTAGACCGAGTGTTGGGATTTTCACAGTCATTTGCAAGCAAGTTGTCTTGCTTGATAGTTTTTTTTCCCCAACTGTTCTTCTCAGACTGGTCCCTTGTGCCTACCAACCACCTTCCTCAGCCGCTCAAGTGTTGTCCAGGCGGGCCTTGTTGTCTTGTCAGTTTGTTTGTATTGAGTTTCCTGGTTTTGGTTATTTTGTGTGTGTGTGTGTGTTTGCTGCTGTCACTTGTCACATTTTGTTGTTTCTTTGATACTTAAAATCTTGATTTGTAGGTCTTTGTTACTTTGGTATTTTTGGTTCATCAAAATTGCTAGTTCGCCTTGTTTTGAAAATAAATTAGTTTAGGTCCACCTTTTTGACTCCAACACCATTAAAACCCTCAGACTGTGATAGAGACTAAGAAAATATGAAATGCATTCAAAGACTTACTGTAGAGCCAAATATGCGTACATGTATGTATTACACAGACGAAAGGGTACTACGGAGGTTGTAACAAAAATAAATAAATAAAATAAAAATAGACTATTAATTAGACTGCCAGTTTCAATCCATGTCCAGCGTTTTCAATTAGGGTAATTGTAACCCTCACAGGGAAGTGGCCCACTTGCTTGTTAAATTAGACCTTTTCCATCTATTTTCTCTCTCTGACTTAAATCACTGAATACATGACTAAATGTAACAATTCTTCTTCTGTGAGTTGTTTATCATGTTAAGAGGTAGTTTCAAACTTAGAGTATAGTAAATTAACAGTAATGGTGTCTTGGCACATTATGTTCATGCAGAAATGTCAACCTTAAATAATAGCTACTTGCTGTGATGAAAACAGGAAACAAGCTTTATGAATTAATGAATCTTGGGGGACAAAAACGTTTTTTTCTTACTGTGTCAAATGTTCCATTATTACAATTATTTACTGTTCTGTACAGTTTATCCCGAGAAAAAGGTAGAGTACAATGACTGGTTCAGTCATATAGGGCACATAAAGTTAAGACACGCAACCGTTCACACTAACACCCTCACTGAATGGCAACTGAACTCAAACCACCATCAGTGACTGTTTGATGTTGATGTTGCCGTTTAGCTTGGTTCAATATATTGGATGTTGTTGTTTCAGGCTCGGGTTGCCACTTGTAGATCTGTCTCATGCTGTCAACGCATTGTTAAAAAAAACATGAAACCACTATCTGCATACATGCTATAGCAGGTCCAAACTATTGCCTCCAATTGGAATAATCAAAGGATTCAAAGGCCACTATTAAATTCTTCAACTTTGATTAACTAAACAATCCAGATACTGTAATTACATATTGTTTTGATATAAATTGTAGTTGTTTTTGATAAACCTCAGTTTTCTGTTTAAGGTGGTAAAGCAAATTGTTTAATCATTGCCGTTCTGGTCCAGGTGGGCACAGAAATAAAGCCCAGAAAATGCGGGACTTTCGCCTAGACTGGTCACCATTGCAGGACAATGGTGGTCTGATCCATGATATTATGAACCATGATATAAGATCAAATACACATAGAAATGAAAAGATTCTCCAGTATCCCAACAGGCTAGTTAGTGAGTGACAGTGTTGAGTATGTGCCGTGTGGTCGTTGTGTGTTTGACACACTATTTCAGATTACAAGTGTGATGTCTCTATCCTTACTACCGTTTACGGTCATGTTTTATTCAATGAAAGCATCCTTTATTTATTTGCTCCCTCCTCTCTAACGTGTCTCCATATTTTTTTCGGCAAATGTTCCCCAACTGACTTGCATGCCATCTTCTCTCTCCGTCTCAAACACATGCTAGAATGCACACACTTTCTTTTTCTTGCTCTCACCCTCACCGTTTTCCTCTTCTTTCACTGGTTTGCTGTCTAAAAGCAATGAGACCTGACTGAGACGTCCTGGGAAATCAAAACGACTCCCCTTGCTGTAGCAATTTCACCCTGCATGAAAACACACCAGCGAACACACACATTGTGAAAAGCCTACAGGCAGAAGGAGTTACAGTTCACTGCTGGGGTGTTTGAGATGTCCAGATTTCCCCTCTGAATTACATCAGGTAGTTTGAGGAACAAACAACAGAAAAATCACATACAAAGTTCCGCAGAATAAAGACAACAGAAAGAAAGTGTACACGCACAAAAATGCCTCGAGTCGCAAACTAAAAAGGATCACCCACAGATGTTGGTAGTAAGCCCATAGCAACTTCAAGAAGTGTTTTTGTTTTTTCCAGACAGAAAGATGTTCCTACCTGAAAGCAATTCTCAATGATGTACAGTACAAACATTTAATTGTGGTAGATAAAAATGACATTCAAATTAAAATCCAAATTTGGAATTTTCCTTACTAGCTTGTTTGAACCTGTCAAATTTGCAGATTAATTGTATGCGTGAGTTACATACGCCGCAGCGCATGTGCGTTTACTGTGTTATAATGAAACACACCCCCGACTCTTCACCAGTCCTCAGTTAGATCACACTGTTGGTCACGGAAGTGCTACAGGTGAGATTTAATCATATTTTCCTTGTCCATGTATGATGACTGCCAATGTGATCTAACCAAAAACGGATGAGTTGAAGGAAAAGGCCGTGTTTCAGAGCAACAGACAACTTTCAGATGAACGATTCGAAAAGCACGTCCATTACTTACATACTGTATTTTGTTGCATGATATTATTTTATGTTGCAGGTGTGTTGTCAGTCCCAACGACTGGCAGTAGCATCAAGCACTAAAATACAGTTTAACTTAAAAATTACAATCAAGTAACTAATAAGACAAATGAAAAAAAAAACATTGCCATAGCTGATGTTTTATATTGGAAGCACAGGATTCAAGCTCGAAATCCAACCCATTAATCTTTTGTCCTAATAATGCATCTGCTGCTACGATCTGTTTCCACCACATTTCTTCAGCAGCATACCCAACTCATACTAATGAAAGTCACAGTCAGTCAATAATTAACTACAGTCTTTTTGAAACACCCATGAGGAAACTACAAATGACAATTCACAGATGGAAAACATTCATGCAAAGTGAAACAGAACAAAATTCTAGGGAACAAAAATGATGTATTGATTAATGTAACCAAACGTCTTCTTTTGCCTGGACATGTCCACAATTTTACATCTTGTCCGCGTGTCCTTGGAGGCGGGTCGTGGGGGGTTATAAATGTATGTAAATGTCCAGTTTTCATTGTTTTCACGGGACCAATTAGCATGTTAAATTTTAAGAACATGTTGCGTGACAAATGGGAGGCGGACTGCACCATGTTGTTACCACGATTGGTAGACTGCAGACTGTTCCCGAGACGATCGCGAGCGTTGTATGGGGGGGGTTGTTTGAGGTGGGGGTGGCAGTTTTTTGGTGTGTGTTATTTTTATATATCCAAAAAGTAATTTTATTCTTATTTTTTAAGAAAAAAGTAGGTCAGCTTTTTACGTTACAAACTCACTTTCTGAGCGTTCAAATAAGGTCCTGAGCTGTGTCAGTGGCTCTCTGGTAAAAAAAAATAAAAAATAAAAATGGAGGCGTGCCATCTGGGGCGCGAGTTTGATCCTTTACTCATTACTCTAGCAACAATGCAAACTTATCTTAAATGTAATGCTGCTCAGTTGCTGCTATTTCTCAATTGCCCCTAGGGGATGAATAAAGTTATATTGAATTGAATTGAATTCTATTTTAACTTGTGTAGGCCTGTCACAATAAGCAATCAGGGAAAATGGACACGCCGTTGTGTCGCTGTGGCCTGTCCTGGCTTAGCGTCTTCCTGTCTTTCTGTACTCTGGCGGATTTATCTAGTTGAAACCAATTAAGAACACCTGGCTACACATTTTCACATGGGCTAGGCTGAGCCGTCCCCTGTGTGGGTGGGCAGCCAAGACAGTATAAGAGTAGAAACCATTTTGAACAGATTAGACCTTCTTCCGCGTATTAAGAAAAAAGGACTCCACAGCGGTGTACTCGCTCTTTCTGGCATCCAGTAAATGGTTGAACTGAGAATATGCAGTCTTCTGGTCATTACAGTTAGTATACTATCACAAGCAATAAAGATAAAAGTACCGGGCAGGGGTTCATTCGGAAACTTTCTGAAACCTATTTTTTAAATTATGGGTCAATGTCACTGTGACTCATTTTCTTATGGCGGGTCACACATTTTTCCAGCTCACAGCAAAATTAAAGTAAAAAGTGTCATTCTTCCAATACTTTTTGAGGGGAGTGTACCTGCTCTCAGGCAGTTGTATTAACCTAGGCAGTAGGCACCGCAACTTACAAAATTTAATTAACATTTCAATTACCCAATATGAAGGTTTTCCTCATCCCTGTATTGCTCTACAAATCAGATGCCATCCCAGTCACTGACAACTGCTCTTTTCAATTCAAAGGCATGGATGAGCATGCAACAAGACAAAACCACAGACACGTACACTGTTTGTTAAGAGGCACTGGCAATATACTGGAGCTGACTGACACTTCAATCTAAATACAAGCTAATGAAAGAACAGTCCTGGCATTATTGACATATAATCCCTGCCCCTGGGAGAAGGAAGCTATCATCTTTCGTCCATAAACCAATCTTAATGGCCTGAAATTTTAATGTGACATTTCTAAGAATTTGATTTTTGGCATGCAGGGTGAGAATTCTTCTAACTAAGCATGGTGATGCTGGTATCTTTCTTTGTGGCAAAGCATTCTGCCATTGATTTCTTCTTGAGGATTATTATTCTTTCTTCTGTGAAATGGGTGAGAGGGAACCTTCCCATCAGCAAGATCATTTGGATTCATAACCCTTTCCAAATGAGTTATTGACTAGTAGAGGCTTCACTGCCATTTTCATTCAGAAGCTTATACTCACAATATAACTCTGGTGTTTGAACACATCTCTCTGACAGTGGAAACATAACAGCGATATCTGGAAAAGGAAGGAGTGATCTACATTTTCTACACATGCCTATGCTAGTGTTGTATCATATCTATAGTTTTTGTTATCAACAGTAATGTTTGATAAATGGTTTTATGAAAAACTGTCTTTCTTGTTACTTGTTTAAATAAAACAAACTATTCATTTAAACAACTATTTTCTCAACTCAGATGCCACAACCCCTTATCATTTTTACACAAACCTCACAAACCACATCCTGGCTGTTTTCTTGTTGCTGAAAGAGCTCCACACCTGACTCTGTTTATGCCCAGCCATGATGCCATTGTACAGTCAGACTGAGAGTGAGGGCTCTGTTTTCAGGCCCAACTGAAGTCTAACTCGGTGAGCTGTCTAAATCTGCATGAAAGCGGGTTAGACCCAGTATTGGTATTTTCACAGCGCAAGCCGTCCCAGTGTGGTGTAATTTGCGCTGTTGTGGGCGTGAACAATCAAAGCGGCTACTCCCATTCCCTTTAAATATGCTGCACGAGAGGCACACTAAAAGTTATTTACAAGGCGGAAGGAGAAATAAATCAGTATCAGTTTCAGCAAATCAGTTCAACTCAGGCGGGATATCGAAGTGCGCAAATAACTTTTATAAGGAACTGCAAGCACATGTTCAAGGACTTATAATGTAAAGTTAGCTAGGGAGATTACAGATCTGCGATCTGAAGTGGGCATTTGGAGACTGTCTTCCACCCTGATTGTTTGTGTCCACATGTGACAAAGACCCATCAAGGGCAGCCGTGGCCAAGTGGTTAAGTTAAGATTGTCACCTGCCACTGGGGGGGACCCCGGGTCAAGACCATCCCCCACATGACTGGAGTGTGCTCAAGCAGCCCCTGCGAGTCCCACTAACGGTGTGTGTTTACTCTGATGGGCCAAAGACAGAGGTCAAATTTCATGTACATGTGAGTACATGACAAAAAAAAAGAGGATTCTTCTGCATTCTCAAATAGCTGTGCAGTGAAGTGATGCCTCCTTGCTTACACGTTTCACACTTACCCAGGCAGAAAATATTCGCACCAACCAAGTATTATTTAGCTAAGATCTACAGTAAATAGCTTTATTACTTTTGTTATTGTTATACGATATTCTGTGCATTACCTTAAATGACTGATGTCCTAAAACTGGCAAATACTGGTATTAGGTTTCAATATTGATCTGCAAATCATTAATGAGGATAGGTTTCAGCTCAAGGAACAGTGTGCTATGAAAATTTGGTTCGTATTACTGTCACACTGACCCAGGTATCGCACACTTGTGCCCTCCCTTTGTTGAGGTTACAAGTACACCAGAATAGTAGTGTCACCTCAACCTCTAATGCAGGCAGCATGCAAAGCTCAAGTCACATATGCTGAATTTAAAATACCCAACACAGGGCAGAGGCTTCATGAGATGAGAAAAAATGTAAACAAAAAGGTTTTAAATATTCATTTTCCACAAATATCAAACTCCATTCATGACAGTATCTTGAACTTTTCTCTCTGCAGGGAGAGGCAGAGCCATCCATGAGAAAATAAATAAATAAATAAATAAAGACCCACTCACTATGCATGGATGCTTATTGTGACAGCCAGTTTTGAGAATCCATGTATTAACCAGATAATACATGGACATCAATGGCATTCGTGAAGCCGATGAATCACTGATCGGATCGGCGAATGAAGACATTACAGCCGATCACAAAAAATTAATAAAATGCAAAATATGGTCTGGTATAGCCGATCAGATAGGTAGATAGATATTTAAAATTGTACAAATCCTGGGAAACATAATTTATCGTGGCCAAGTATGATGGATTTAATGAGTCACTGTAGATTGAGTGATAAATCAGAGAATATCGAAATATCAACAATAATCAACAAGAAATTATCACAGTACAGTCATCCACAACTGCTGAGAAGGTTCTGGCATAAAATCACAAAATTATATGTTTTGAGTTTTCAGGGCATATACTGTACATCTTCAGCATGTTCTTATTAAGCTCCAAGGACAAATTAAACATTCTAAAGAAAAATTATCTGGAAAATGTGTTTGAATCAAGAGAACAATGATCAGATCCTGACTTTATACAGGTTGCGACAAAAAAAAAAACGGTCATCACCTAAACTTGAAAAACTTTAGAAATTATTAATCAATTATTTTTATTTTTCAGATTTACCAAGAAGAATTAATGTTCTAAGAGTCTACCAAATTTGACCTTCGAGATGCCATGGACTACTGAGGAAAATACATTTATAGTATATTTAGAGATAGGGTGAGAAGCTCGGCCATCCAGGGCGGACTTAGTGTCGAGCCGTTACTCCTCCGCATTGAGAGGAACCAGTTGAGGTGGCTCGGGCATCTGGTTCGGATGCCTCCTGGATGCCTACCTGGAAAGGTGTTCCGGGCATGTCACATCGGCGGGACACCCCGGAAACAACCCAGGACACGCCGGAGAGACTATGTCTCTCGGCTGGCCTGGGAAGACCTTGGGATCCCGCTGGAGGAGCTGGTTGAAGTGGCTGGGGAGAGGGAAGTCTAGGCTTCCCTGCAAAAGGTGCTGCCCCTGCGACCCGACCCCGGATAAGCGCTAGATAACGGATGGATCGCATATTTTTGGCTGAAGTCTATCCACGCAGCTCAATTGCAATTCAAAGAACGGTTCGGATGTCGTGAATTTCTGGTCCACTCAATGATCTACAGATGGGTCAACAAGTTCAGAACCCATGGGACTGTGCATAACCTCAATGGTAAAGACACTAACAGACAGCTCTGCGATCAAAATTCTCAGCACAGACTTGCTTGGGCTGCGGACAACGGAGTCTCTGACTGCAGCAACGTTGTGTGGTGTCCTTGATGATTTTGGTCGTCCAGAGTGTGATTTTCAGTTAGTGTCTTTACCATTGAGGTTATGCACAGTCCAATGGGTTCTGAACTTGTTGACCCATCTGTAGATCATTGAGTGGACAGGAAATTCACGACATCCGAACCGTTCTTTGAATTGCAATTGAGCTGCGTGGATAGACTTCAGCCAAAAATATGCCTCAACTATAAATGTATTTTCCTCAGTAGTCCATGGCATCTCAAAGGTCAAATTAGTAGACTCTTAGAACATTAAATCTTCTTGATAAATCTGAAAAATACAAATAATTGATTATTTATTTCTAAAGCTATTCAAGTTTAGGTGATGACCGTTTTTTTTTGTGTCACCCTGTAGTACATGTGAGACAGCCAAGCAATGCCGACCCCTCTATCTTATAAAACATAAGCACTGCACTTCTGTTTAAGTAAGACCAGCTTCAGCCCTTGCGAGAACATCAACATAAAAGTCAAGAACAAATGAAGGGGAGTCCGACCACTGAATGTGTGTTCTGCTGCCAAGGGTGTAACAAGAGTCACTGATGCATCCGATGCTGGAGTAACCAACCCTCCATGAAGAACAGTGAGTTTTATCATTCATGCTTAAAGCCAACCCTCACTAAAACCTTGAATCGCAAACCTGATGACAGTGTTTGCTAGCCAAACGTGAAAAGAACAAGGAGCAGTCTCCCCTATAGTACACTGGAACCTTTATTTAACAGACCCAGAACCAACAAACTCCAAATTTAACGGACAGAAAATAGCGTCCAGTCCCCTCAAAACACCCCTTTGTACAGTAGTTGTCAGAGTTTGTTAGCTCCAAAATTGGCCGTTGTTGTTTACTGGCACTGTGGAACAATTAACAGACAGCAATTCGTCGCTGTCCTATGAAAAACACTTGTGTCCATTTTTGTCATTTTTAAAATTTTTACGTTTTGTTCGTGAAACTGAATGCAGATATCCCAAAAACGTTTTTGTTTTTTTTGTTTTTAAAGATGGACATAAGTGTTTTTCACAGGACAGCGACGAACATATTTCCAGTTTGTGGCGCTGTTGTCAGAGATACAGTACAGACAAGAGCAGGCTAACAGACACGTCTACATGGTGGGTGGCTATGTTGGTTAGTGCCATCATGGGCAAGAAATGGAAAGCATGGATCTTAGCTTAGCATCACCATAGGCACACTGCTCAAAAGGAGCATGTTGCATCTATTTACTCACATCTATGGCTATTGTTTAATGGAGAAGCTCTTGTCATATAGCACCTGTACGCCTCTCGAACATGCTATTTTTGGCATAGTATAGTTATTTTTTGTCAAGCACTTATCTAGTCTAGTCTCATCTTATCTGCTTAACATTACAATCAGTGATAAAAGTAAGGGCGCTAACATTGTGGCTCATGAGAGCTGCATACCATTATAAACCCCCACCATCATTTTTTTTTTCTTGTCAGCATCACATTTTTAACATGTTCAAAAGAAATGTGCGATAAGAAAAATGCTTTGAGAGCATAAAAAGGCTTTGAGAGAGTATGACAAAGAAACACTCGCCACGTGCGTGAACCCTCTCAAGCCTGCGCCGCTCAGTGACATACGGGCTTAAGTGATTTTCATAGAAATGGTTTAGTTGTCTTCCACTAGTAGTTAATGTAATAATTCCCAATACCATTCACCCAAAACAATCAAAAGTGCAGGACATTGATTTTGGCTTTGAAAATGTATCCTGTCATGGTCTGAGCTTTTGGTTTGGTTTAGTTGGATTCTGTCATGTCTCCCTTTGTCAATGTCTAGTCAAGTTTTGTCATGTCCATATGTGCTTGTCATCCTGGTCCCTTGTGTCATCTGATCGGCTCCCTCAGCCACGTGTGTCTTGTCCAGAGGTGGCAAATCCATGTCCTGAAATTAAAAACCCTGCCACAGTTTGGCTTTAGCTAGCTCCCACGGTGCTGGCTTACCTTTTATGGAGCTAGCTAGCTAGCTAGCATCAGGGGCTAAAGCCAAACTATTTACTTTCTGAACCTGGATTTGCCACCTCTGGTCTTGTCCAGGAGTTGTCTCGTTAGCATACGTTTTAGTGCCCTGCTTTCTTTCAATCCTTGTTGGTTCATTGTCTATGTCCAGTTTTGTCACGTCCTTGCGACTCATTTCTGTGTGTTCCTTTGTTACTTGGTATCTTGTTTTGGACTGCTTTTTCATTACTCAACAACCTTGTTTGCCCTTTAGTGTTTGTTAAATAAATTACTTGTCGAGCCCCTCTGCCTCTGAATGCTTCCCTGCACTTGGGTCCGCCTTCCCTCAAAACCTGGCAATATCCTATATATAACATGTCTCCTAAAAGCAAGCAGCTCCATCAAATGAGATTAGGTCAAATGGAGTTCAATCAACATGCATCTAATTGACATGATACCCACTATATAACCTTTGCTTTCAATACGTTTCAGAATACTGCTTAGTAGGAACAATGTAAAGTGGGTACACAAATAGCGAGAAAATCAGAAAAGCACGAGGATTTTAATTCTGTCTACTCAATCATGTGCATGCTGAATGGAGCGGCACATTCTAGCTGGTGCTGTTGTAGTTTGAATGTGACTGGGGATTTGGAAGATTAAGATCTGAGACAATAACTCCCTTGTGAACGTGATAGCTCAGAGTTGCTGCTGCTCAAGAGGATTGTTCTCTCCAAAATGCATCACATTAACCACCTTTGTGCTTATGAGAAAATCCATAAAATCCATCCTTGCTTGACACCAAACTTTTGCCGCAATACATAACTTCATTGGCTAGGGCAATGATAACTCCTCTTTTTAGGGTGTATTTCTATTTACGGGAAATTACCTCTACACTAAACTCTATTTTAGTCTGTCTCCCGTCTGACAATTTGGTGTATTCATAGCGTATAGATAGCTTTATTTTGTCCGTCCATCCTGTCTAAAGATTGCATTACACATTTCATCTGTTATTTCACAAGAGACTGTGATGTGCTTCAGCTTCAGATGACTGGAAATGCCACTCTTCAACACACAACCACAGGGGAAACAGTCTCTGCTGGCTCAGTCCAAAATACCGTTCAAAATCAACAACCGCACACGCACACACCAGTGAGTGCTCTGAAAGCTGCATACTCACATCTCGTCTCCATTCATCCCCTGACTGAAAAGCTTGTTTTCAGCCATATATAACCACTGGGCTTGTTGGTAGTTCATTGTAAGCATTCGTGTTGTATTTGATTTTATGAAAACTGCTGACTGTTAAACATGGAAATGTCCTTTTTCTTCTCAAAATACAAGTAGGTGTAGCTTATTGGTTTGGAGCGACATTGTGTTTGGGGGCGTGATATGCAGCTCAGCTGTGACAAAACCAGGAAGCCAGTGCCAACGCCGGGGCAAATAAACAAACCTAACATGGATGAAGGGACGCTGCAATTAATTCTGTTCTCGCAGAATTACTCACCGTTTCCATGTTGAATGTTGAACAACGAGAGGAGCTTTGTGCTTTTTTGGCTGGTAAGCTAAATATGTTGGTGCTTTTTTTTTTTACCACCTGTAGATGGAGGACAGTGCCACACCCGCTTCCCGAATCAGTCAGCACCATCATAACAATCGTCAAGCAGATCAATTACATGTAGAACATAAGTTGATAATGTAGACAATTTATGACATTAATCCGCAGAACAAATGTAATGCTAATGGATAAAACACATTATAATCAAGTTCAGAACAAACTCATCTTCAGTGTTCACATACACTTAATACAAATCCACCCAATTTGCGTTCACCTGCGGCAAAATTTAGACCTACTTTTAGCTAGTCAAAAATGTTGTCTACTTTGACCAAATTGCCAAATGTGCCGGGACTTAAAACGTGCAATAAAATATGTAAATTCACAAACAAGCCAAACTAGACTTGACTTGGCATGAAAAGGGTCTATTTTGTGTCACCAAATTGTCAGGTGCATCAGCTCCATTTGCTTGAACGCCCGGCGAGGCGCAGCGCAGTCAGCCAAATTCCCAAACACGGCAAATTAGAGTTGTACATGTTTTTACACCAATCGTGTGGGTGCCTGTCAACAAATATAGGGCCCGTTTTATAATGTTATATTTAAAGGGTAATGTATATATATATATATATATATATATATATATATATATATATATATATATTAGAGTTTTTTTTCTTCAAACATGCATATAAAAAAACTGTCTGGTTATAAAAGTACATGTGTAAAGACAAAATATACAAAACATACAAAACAACAAACACAACATTAAAGCAACAAAAGCACCATAAGAAAGTTTTGCAGTGGTTCAAACCACCCAGATATAAGCTGAGCATTTACACATATGTGTTCAAAAAGGAGTAAGAAGAAGTATAAACGTATCAGGTCTTATCCCTTTAACATCCTTTACACAATAAATAGTAGGTATGTATAGTAAACAAAACAAAAAAAACTGCTAATATACAGCTAATGTATCTTGATTACCAATACCAAAGGGTATTATAGTAATTATTAATAGTGAACACATTGAACAGTGTACCTTATGCATATATTCTAATACTTTTACATATACATATAATTTTTTTTTTTTTAACTAATTAAAAAATTATTTTAAAGGGTCAATAAGAAAAGTGAAACAGCAGTAGTTAACTGAAGAATCATAAAATATATAATCACTAGTACCAGGATATACAGTACGTAGAATATAAAAATGAGACATTTAAGTCAAAGAAATAATATGCTCTTTCTTGTATTATGAGCCTAGACCAATAATATCACGGCAGATGATTCTCTACACAACAGACCACAGGGAGAAATGGGGACACATTATCTAGAGGCACTGTGCATTCTATATCAGTGAAAGGAGAACAATTTGAGCAGCATTTTGTTTTGGCTTTGATCAGAAGGTCAACAGTGAGGACTGACAAATGCACTCAGAGATTGTTCTGGGGCAAAAAAACAGGCAGCGAATAAAAATAGCCTTTTCTTCCTTTCTGCTCATCCAGCCCCACCTTATACATAAGTATCTGACATGTGGGCGGTCAACTACTTGAAGAATCAGGTTTGATAAAGATGTCATGTTATTTCTGGAGACCCCCCTAAATCCATTCTCAGGGCTCTGTCTGCATTGTAGTGGAAAAACACGTTTCTCTTTAACTCATACCACTGTTTAACATTGTGACAACTTTTATCGCCAGCATCTTATCACAGAAAACCCAACAGAAGAGAAAACCAATGCCAAGGGACTGGCAGATGTTTTCATCAACACTCTCCAACATCACAGAGTCTTTCTTCACTCAATTGAGGCAGTAGCCAGTTTGTGGTTCTTTAACTGAAGGTCATTCAGTGTGGCCTATCTCTCATGTCTTTCTTTCAACAGCACAACATCTGAAAATCACCTGGTCAAGAACCAACTGACACATTGCAGACTGCTGTATGCTGGATCCACAAACCACAACCATTCGAACTACCATATTTTTCTCGTAACTAAACTGAGAAAGGAAGTTATCTGTAACTACAATATTAAGTTGAAAACTAAAATATATTGTATTTAGAACAGAAGATTTTGCACTATTTGTATCGTCTTACATATTTGTATTACAGATTAGCAGAGGACTTGCATGCACATGATTTTATATTTTGTGGTAATGTGCGGATGTCCTCACCAGTCGTACACCATGCTGCCGCTTTGATATATTTTTCAATCCCATTTTATTATGACGATTAACTCATTGACTCACTAACTCACTGGCATGTGACAAATGTTTTTGTTTTAGTAAAAGGAAACACAACTGAAGAAACATTCCGTTGTTCAATGAACAACATCAAGGCAGTGCCATGGTGTGATGTTGAGCATCTGGATGATAATGCCAACTATTATTTTAATGCTTAACAGATGGGCCTCTCAGAGACAGGCTTCCACATTAGGCTCATCTAAACCATTAAACGTTGACCTTCATACCAGTGCTGATAGAGCAGCAGGACCATCCATTAAAAGTGGTATTTGATGTCATTCACAAGTCTACAGCTCCCAGGAAATCAATCAAAGTGATAAAAAAAAGTTTGGTAAATAATGTATGATTATATCAATTGCTTGTTGTTGTTTTGTTTTGTTACTGAATGTCCTAAAAAAGCTAGAAAAGTGTATAGCCTTACAGTACTTGATTGAAAAGTAATATTTTAACAAAACTACAGAACCTTGCCTCAAAAAATGCTTTGTTCCACCCAATACTTCCCACCTCTCCCAGGCTGGGCAGAGGGGTATGATGCCTTCCAATCATTCACAGTCTTGCCTTAAAGCATAGGTTTCAAACTCCGGCCCTCAGGTTTTGGATGTTTCCCTTCTCCAACACAGCTGATATATGATCAGCTCATCAGCAAGCTCTGAATAAGCCTGATAACGATCCTGCTGATTGAAATCAGCTTGTGTTGGAAGAGGGAAACCTCCAAAACCTGCAGGACTGCGGCCCTCGAGGACCGGAGTTTGACACCTATGCCTTAAAGGGAGAGTGCGGAGGATTTAGCATCATCTAGTGGGGAATCAAGAGAATGCAATGATTTTGAAGCACGCACACAACAGTGTCTCAGAGAGACCACACTTTGCAATCCTACCACCAATTACGACCAACAATTATTTGGAGTGAGCGAACGAGTGTGCAGCCCGATGAACAGGAATTAGTGGGACCGGCGAGAAAGAGTGGCCAGCAAAAACTAGTGGAGCGGCTAACAAGAGCGGTTAGCAAGAACTAGCTGGAGTGGAGAAGCTAGCAAAACCTAGCAAGAGAAAGCAGAGGGAGGCAAGCTGCAGGAGCCTGAATCACGGGACTCAGCAACGACCACCTGCAAGCCTGAGTGCGGAAGGTAAGCAGCGGTGGACCCATTTGGTCCAGCACTAGCTGCAAGCACCGCCAGAGGCTAACTACTTTTGCGAAGTTCTTCTCCTTTAGTTATCCGTAGCAGAAAGATGGCGGCAAAACATATCAGCCTCCTGTAAGGCGCGGCGTGACCTATGTAATATAATTAGTGATTACTAGACCCACGATTATATAAAAAATGTACATTGATGTGATCTGACCTTTTTTTTTGCATATTGTTTACATTAAAAGTGAATGAACTATTAGTTGACCACTAGATGGCATTAAATCTGTACACTGTCTCTTTAAGTAAGTCTTAAACCAGGATGCAGTATGTGGAACATTTCTTAATTTCGACTACACAATACCAATGCTTGTTTTTTCTGTATTTAATGATAGTTCACTGTTTATTTGTTAGAAGTTACGTCTAACTAGGAGTTAGCTGACATTTTTTGTGGTTAGAAAACGTGTCAGGTGGTCAGAGAGAGCACCACTGTCCTCCGTTTGAACTGAAAGTGAGAGAAACAACAACAATTGCTACTGACAAGCTCAAAGACTTGAAGTCCAATCATTATAACTCCTACTAGGACATAGAAGGAATTTTATATATTAGCATAAGTGTTATATTCACAAAACGTATTTATTTTAACCCTCCAAATCCGAAGCTGTCGGCGGTGACAGGACAACACACTTGTTTTTCAAATCACCGTAATTTCTGAACCGCTAGCGCAAGCAACGTAATTCCAACGGATTCTGAAAGCAGAGAAACTAAGCTTTACATGGTTACCACATACATTGCGGGAGCTAGCAGATTGTCACGTGTGGAGGAGGGGGAATTTCCATGTCAAAGAGAGGAGTAACTTCAAAGTACCGTAACTCCGGCACCATTTTAATGTGTTTCTACATGTTGCTTTCTACATGTTGATTTCAAAAGTTAAAACTACGTCCAACGTCCTTTTTTTAAAGTACTTGAAGAGGTGCTTCTGTATTGAAAAGAGTTGTCCTCACAAAGAAATTCAATGATAAATATGTTTATTTTATTAATTCTTAATTAATCCATTGAGGTCAGTGGGTTGGGGGGGGGGGGGTAGCACTAAGCAACAACCTCTGGTGCTCCTTTGAGAACCACACTAAAATTGTTTATTACATCAATGTTATAAATCTATTTAAAAACAGTGTGATCTACCGTATATGTGCAAGAATCTTCCTTGCGAGTGTATCTATCCATTCATCCATTTTCTATAACTATTGGGTCACGAGTGAGCTGGTCACCAGCCATTCGCAGGGCACATTTAAATGAACGATTGACACTCACATTGACGCTGCAAGCAAAAGTACAAGGAGAAAAGACACACAACCACAAGGAGAAATTGCAAACTCCACACAGGAAGGGCAGAGCCCAGATTCTAACCCCCAACTTCAAAACTGTGAGGCATTTGTTATCTACCAATCCACACCAACTGCACATGTAATATAATTCCATAAGAAAATCATTATGTATCTGTTATAAACAACTGAGCACTGTCATTTTTACAACCCACTCACTCAAACTATAGTCACCAGCCACATTTGACCACTTACAGAATATAATGATGATTTAAGGTCTGTATATATATATACACACACACACACACATATATTGGGTCTCTCAATTGAGTTTCAGTTGAGTTAAAAACATGATGAATACATATGAATTCTATAATAATATGAATGAAAAATGTCACTTACAAAAGTAGCTTTGAGTTTTGCGCAGCAGGTGTCTGATAAAGCTCAATCTCATCGTATTTTCTGTTTTCTGAAGATTAATTTATCCATTGCTTATATTGTTTCACGCTCCTGATTAATTCAAAACAACAGAAACTGACATTCTAATTATGGTTCCTATGAATTTATTGCCGAGATTATTGCATTAACAGCTTTGTTCTCAAGGTCACTTCTCAAAGAGAAAGCTGTTTAAGTCAAGTTTGAAAGGAAGGACGTCAGAGGAGCTCTCAGCAGCAGGGTTTCAACTCAGCTTGATAGTCCTGCTGTAAAGAAGCTTTGTCAAGTGTGAGAAAATGTCATCACTCGTCAGATGATGTCAATATAGGGATGTGATATTAACATCACTTTTTTGAGCTGCTGGCGTAAATCTAATAAATACAGCAAATTAGAAATATGTCACATTCCATTAGAAACTGAAGCCTTAAGACAGCAGGTTGGGCAACTGCTTCACAGAAAAAAATAAGAAGAAAAAGAAAAAAGTAACTGAAGCCTTAAAAAGCACAAACAGATCTGTCAACTGGTAAGTGGTAGCTGGTCGTAGATTAAGACATGCTCAATTTATGCTAAATAGGGTATTTGTCAGTCATGGCCCTACGCAATTATCCTTAATGTTCCCCCTTATGGTGCCTCTCTTAAGGTACCCCTGACAACGTGTACCATTTCAATGTCTAATATCAAAATAACGGACAAGTAAAATCCACAGTTTAAACAAAGTTGGCAATTTTCATTTATTATAGAAAAAGTATTTGGCTCCCTGAGTATGCACACAGAGATGGAGGTATAATTGGGAGGAAAGGATTGTATCACATCTAAACTTTCATCTGCATATGTGAAACATTCTAAATAGCAACAGGTGTCAGACTTCTCGGCATTGCTGTTCACCGAAACATAAGGTGTACTCCATTCACTAATTCCCATGGGGTTAGCTAATGTTAGTGTAATGATATTATTATTTGATACCTGCATCTCAAGTGATCTATTGGAAGCATTTTTGAAGACAACATGCCCATTTATTCTTATTTCCCCAAACATGACTAGATAGATCTTTACCTGCCTGAGGTAGCAAAAAAAAAAAAAAAAAAAGCTTTGTGACTCTGTGGTGTAACTTTACTGTTTCTCACATGTGAAGGAAAGCAAATATAGGATATACTGTATGTGGAAAAGTGGTCACATGGGGCTGGACGGCGACGGTACAATACAGCAATCAAACTTTTGAGGTAATATGAGAGTTAATATGAAATGACTCACCGAATCTCAAGACATGTGGCATCCCATGAGAATATCCCACACATTGCAATAGCAGCAGAAGCAGCCTGCACCTCGACATCAACTGCGAGGTAATCTTCATGTTGCTTGTGCGCTGCACAGTATTGTTATTCCCTGAATCGGTATATTTCCCAGATCTATGCTTTTTCTCTTTCACTCCGGCAGGTTGGGCGACTGCTTCCTTACATCCATAAGGCAAAAATAAAAAAATCACTGCCTGTCCGGCTCACTGCGCCAAGAAGAAAATATAATAGTCCTTGGCCGAGGAAGGAGATGATGGTGATGAGGATGGAGGAGATGGTGGGGGACCTGAAGGGGCATCCATGTTAGGCTGGGCTCAGTTTGAAGAAATCCATCTGGGGAGAGACACAAGAAGAGAGAGTTGGAGCGAGTTAAGCGGCGATGTGATCTGCCGCTGCACTGCCGCACAGCATTTGAAGTGGAGCCATGAGAACGCATGTGAAGAAAGAACAGATCGGGTATGTTCCCCGCCTGCCGCTGACCACTCGACACACTCTTACCTGTACTGTTTGTTTTCTCTTAAATTGTTCGCATGTTTTGCCGAGTTGCCGCTCCAAACAATGAATTCGACAAGATTGCTTTTTGATCGGTGTCAAGTTTGTACACGAACCGTACGAGGTCACTCACCATGATGAATACTTCCATGTTGCTCCTTTTACTAATGCCTCTTAAAATTGCGTACAGGAGACACAAATACGAACATGGTCGGTGTATTATAGTTTATAAATCAATTCAAACAATTAGGAAAAGTTGCTCAAAATGTATGACATAAACGTTGACCTTAAAACTCGATTTTAGAATGCGACGCTAGAATGTCATTGCTGATGCGTTTTGAGGAAGTTGGAAAGTTATCCGTACGGAAGCCTCGGTGGTTCGGTTTTTCTGTGCGTGTACGTATTTAATTTGTCGTCAGGTGCTACGTTTGAAAATACTTTGTATAATGATGTAGGCTAATATAAATTAAAAGTAGTTTATGCAAGTTATGCAAAAGCTGACATTAATTTAAAAAAAACTTAGGGCATGTTTTTTCGTATTTAGCATATAGCCTATATGTAACCGTGCTGTGTAGATTTTAGTGTTGCGGTATTTTGTATTCTTCTATAGAATTACTGAACTGGTGCACCATAGTTTTTAAGATTTAATTAAGTCGAGGTGTATCGTGGATAAAGTTGATACTACGCTTTAACGCTGGATTTAAATTCAGGACTCGTCCCACAGATCATTCATAAAGCAGAGCACAGTATATGCCCTCATATTGTCTCTCTACACAAAATGCGCAGGCTTTAAAGGATGACAAGAAAAGCTGTCCAAGTAGGGGTCAGCTACAGTGTAGGTCATCATTTCCTCCATAGTTTTTTTGTGAGCTACTTCAATATGTAGACTATGTGTGCTGCACGTGTGCCAATTTGATGTGAGCGGCTTTTACCACACTCCGTTGTCGGGCATGTACACCAAAATTTTTGCAAGATCCTGTACCTATCTAAAATAATTTCAAATGCTCTCACTTACATTTCTTGTCTTAAAAAAAGGTAAGCATGTTCCTCTAGGTGTGGCGCCAGAACAAAGACACAATGTATGCCCAAACATTGTGCAAGAGATGTTAAGTTAGCTGTATTTGACTTACCTTGGACAGCGAGGAGCATGGAAGAGTCGCCGGAACAGCACAAAGAAGTTGCTTTGTTTCTCGGTGGGAGAGCAGAGCGGTTTCAGCACCAAGTCGCCTACGGAAAGCAGCTCTCGACCCGGCCGTGGGGAAGACACGCCCCCTGTCGGACTCTGGGACTTACTGCTTAAAGCACAACAGTTCACTGGACCGCTGCACACATCCGGCGGGCACGACTGATTGTCGGGCTCTTTAAGCAATATTATCATATATGTTGATCTGTTTTGTTGTTCGACGATGACATCTCTTGATTGCATTGTTGTCACATCGCAAACATGGCTCATCAGCAATAAATGACGTTTTAGTTCCTTTTGTGCATTCATGAAGGTGACAATAAATGTTTCTTATTGGAATACTGACTTTAATTAAAGTGGAATGGGTCAAATATTTGAATCATACAATTCCAAAGAATACAACACCCAACGCCATTAACCACAAATCAGAAATTATTATTATTATTGTTATTATTATTATTATTATCATTTAAATCAGAGCAAGTAATATAGGATATTATGGTAAATGACAGCCAAATGACTGCAATTGGGATTAAACATTTGTAATTTTCCAGTATATCTGCACACTCTTTTCATATTACAATATCAATTAATGTTTGTCAAAAAATACAGGACTGCTATTAGGGTCAGAAAACACATAAAAATACAAAAATTGCATACTATTATGAAACTAGTGGTAACCTGCAGTGTCCCCTTCATTGTGATTAGATGTATTAAAATGATGGAATGCTATAAAATAGATTATCTACAAATCTACATTCTAAATAGCACAATAATTAACAGCTACTGGAATGAGATTGGAGTTGGTGGCCAAGTGAAAAAATATCACTATGGGCAATACCACTTCAACTGCAAATCGAAAATATTGTTATCAGGGTCCTTCCCTGTCCATAGAATCAGAATCACTTTTATCCCTCCAATAACGGCACTGTTGGGGATTAATTTTGTTTGTTTAGGTCGCAGTATTAGAAAGCTGGTGTTACATAAATCAGGTAGAAAATGTGCTTTACACCGTTAATTAACACAAAATTAGTACAATTTTGTCATTTAAAAGCTGTATTTGTCTTTTGATTAAGGTTATTTTGTTGTATTGTTTTGTGTTGATGAAATTAGATTTTTAGGTCACATGCTGACTGACAATATTAATATTGCATTATTTTATTGTTAAAATGGATTTAAGTCAATGTGAGACTAAAGCTTTGGTCAAAGTAGTCTATGTCCTGTCGCTGTCCATACGTATCGTTCTGCACACACTGACTTTGAAAAATGAGTTTCAATGGATGTCATAGCAGCTATCAAAGAAATGCAATACTTTTTTATGGGGGGGGGTGTAAATAGTAACATTTTATTTTTAATTTCCCACTCAGTTGAGAAGGTTTGAACCAATTTGCTGACAGGACTCAAAATACCTTTGACCTCAGTATTGCAACTGTAACTAAACCCCATCTGTGGAAATCCAAGTCATCAACAAACGTTAAAGCAAGGCAACTGGACCCTTCTTCGTTGTTGAAGTAGACGACCTATAAAGGACCTTTAATTCAAAAGACTTCTTAAATTTACATCTTAGGTGTGGAATTCCCCTTTGTATGGCTCTGGCGGGTGTGGAAATTAGGAATGGTCACATGAGATTTGTGGTTGTTGCTAGGTGTGACTGTTGAATGATCGTTTTACCTAATGGACCCGAAGAGGCTGCCCTTCTATTTTATGGAATGAGTTTCTGTACTGTAGGGTTTGCTTGTCTTGTCCACTGGAGAGGTCACTGCACTCCTCACTACAATACAGTGCATAAGAAACATTGCTGATTTTGTCCTTGGGATGAACCAGCAACCTTCTCAGTTTTTTTGCAGTGTTTGAAGTGCATCGGTAGCTTATGTTTGGAGAAAATCCCTCTGAATTTCTCTGAAAAAACAGCAAAGTAAGGTCCTTTCATTCTCTGACCTTCACAACTCAACATGAGGACTTTAGTTTTAGCATATTCAGCCAATCAATTGAGAGAATTAAAAAAAGGACAACAAAGTAAGGCCATCAGGCAGCAGTAACAGCATCAAGCTATACAATTTAAAGGTGAAGGAGAACATCCCTACAGTGATGAAGGACTGATCTAAAGGCACATTCTGGAGCTGAAATGAAAGGGAGCTTTGATTGCCCCCGGTCTCTCTGATACCCTCCTGTGAGCTGCATGAAAAGTTGAATTCTGAGGTCGACAAATAAATAGTCAATGACATCTCTGTAATCTAGCAAGCCCTACTCTCTCAGTCATGGGGAATTAAAGCCACTGGAACGTACAAAATATAAGTACAGCTATACAAGTGCTGTCTTAACACAACACTGTGTTCTTTTTAAATTTAAAAAAAAACCGGTATTTGCCATTGTATTATAGAACCTGATTATAGGACAAATAATTATAGGACACCTGGCGTAAAGTTTATTATAATGGGGAAAGGCAGCTCGATAGATTAGTTAGCAAGTCTACCTCACAGTTCTGAGCTTCAGGGATTCAAACCTCTGCTCTGACATCCCTGTGTGGAGTTTGCAAGTGTGAATGGTTGTTTGTCTTTATGTGCCTTGCAGTTGGCTAGCAACTAGTGCAGGGTGTACACAAGGCTGGACTGGCCATCAGGCGTACATGGCAAGTGCCCCGTGGGCCGGCGTCTTTTAGGCCGATGCAATGCTTTTTAGTTATTATTTTCCTCCATTTTACCCCAAGAAACTGGCCCATAATTTAGAGGGACTAGTCCATTAACTCATTTTAAATATATACATCAAACTGGGCCAACATCAGTCAATATCAGTGGCAGAGCAATGTGTTAGACAGGTATGGTCAGGAGTCAGGCTGGGCCGGTGTGCATAAGTCAAAATGCCAGGGCCGATTCTTTTTTTCTTTTTCTTTTTTGCGCCAGTCCAACCCTGGGTGTACACCACTTCCCACCCAAAGTCAGCTGTCACTTGTGACCTTGATGAGATGGACAGGACCAAATACAAAAAAAAATATTTAAAAAATTATGATGATGATGACATTAACTGCAATGAGAGCCAAGTAGAATTTGTTGAACAGAGCAGTTTAACCCAATAAAAAATGCCCCATGTATGTCTCATAATAATAATAAATGTGCAGCCACACTGTTGGGTTTGCAAACATGAGAGGCCAAAATATATACAATGTGCATTCATTCATTTGGTGATAATAATTGCACATAGTGAATATGTAGTGTTATGTTGCAATTTTGAAAGAAAAGGAAGGGAAAAACTTCTAAGAGGACAGAACCATGGGCGAATCCGTGTGGGTGTGAAAAAAGGTTTCTGTTCTCACCATGCATTTGATTGATCACGGTTGCTAAAAGAGCCAACAGGTGTGTCAGTTTATTGAAGAAGCCAAAAGCAAAATGCTATGCCCACAATTGTATCTCCAGATGTGTGGGCGCTGCCAGGGATTTAGGGCCCTTTAAAATCATCATCATTGCAACCCCCAGCTACCCTCATAGAACAAACAAGTCGATTCTGTGGGCGCATCACAGAACTCTAGCGAGCCATGCATTCATCATGCATCTGGAAATTTACAGTGTTGTGCGAGTGAGAGCAATACCTTCACTAATCCTGTACTGGCATTAAATTTGACTTTAGCTCAAGTCAGTAGCCCGTGATTGGTGTCTGTTGCTATGAACTTAATGAAATATTATGTTAATTTAGTCACATTTTGAATATTTTTGTTCATAGAAAAAAAATGCAGATGATCACATTTGTATTTATTTTAATTAAGTCACTGCAACTCATCAAAAAATCGAATAGTATTGTTATGTCAGTTGTATTTGGTTACTTGGTTCAGCGCATATACAGTACATGTACATATGCTAAAGAGCAGTGGTGTACTAAATAAAGTAAGGTTGGCATCAAGTATAGTTCAAAGAGAGGGATGCTTGGTCCATCCCTCTCTGATTGTCAATTAGTGCAATACACTGGAGAAGAAGTTCAAACAAAGCATTTTAATGAGGCAAGGGGCCACTGCTATGTATCACGACAGCAGTTTTATAAATACCAGCGTCTGAACAGGTTCAGTGGCAGAAATGAGGAGAGGATAATCAAAGAAAGAAATGGTTGAGGGGAAGTGGGTAAAAGAAAGTATTGAGAGATCCACAACCATTTTCTTTGTGCTCACCCTGCTCATTGTAAGTAATCAAATGAGTTTTGAAATATAATTAGCTGACCCTGACACACTGTAATGACTGTGATATTATGATGATGATTATTATTATTATTATTTTATTTTTCGCATTATTATTATTATTATTATTATTATTATTATTATTATTATTATTATTATTATTATTATTATTATTATTATTATTATTATTATTATATATACGAGTCTCACTATTCGGACACACATTTTCCTTGGGTCATAAAACTTTTGTAGAAGTCAAACCAAGCGAATTGTAATTTACTTTATTAAATAAAATAAAAAACTTTAAAATGCCACCACCACTACAAAACACATGGAAAAAAATGGTAGTGATATTTACTTGAAAAGCTTAGTAAAGATTGATTGACTCAGAATTTCTAAGTAAATTTTACAAGGCGTTTAACTAGAATTTCTGATGTGAAAAAAATGTACTATACTTTTTTTGAAATAAATATAAATTCCCATTTTTTTCCAGTAGAAATTGAGAAGAAAAATAAAAGTAAATATAATAATAATAATAATAATAAGACAGCAGCATTTCAGCATTGAGCGCATGTTTTAATCAATCATTAAATCTCCTGAAGGCTGAAATACATGATAGATTACTAACTACATTTTTTAACAAGTAACTAGTAACTGTATATACAATTTTAAGTAACCCTCCCAACCCAGGTTGGCAATTGAATACATCCTCTAAATTAGGGTAAAGCTTCAGACAGTTTTTTTGTTTATTTTACAAGATCCAGTAGCTTGTGGAGCCTTTGAGGAAGGAAACAGAAAAACTACAGGGGAATGACACTGCGTGGAACATATATATTGAATTTGAAAAACAAACCTGACGGACATATTGCAAGCCATGCAGGCTGTGGAAAATAAATGATGATGATTAAAAAAAAAGATGTAATATTTGTGAATGGTATTTTCTATCCATCATTTTCCATAGTGCTGGTTGTCATTATGAATCTAAATTCAAAGGCACTGAGCTAAAACCAGAGTTTTCCTTTGTGGTTCAGGTCATATTACTTTGCCCATGGTAATGTCATCCACCGAATATTCATTTGAAATGAGGTTTGTGTTGGTTACAACAATATTAAGGATGACAAGACAAACATGAGAAATTCACATAGATAAGACTCAAACTGATGTATTGTTTCCTACAAGCTATGCCCTTCAGTGGTGTGCGTGCGTGTGTGTGCGTGTGCGCAGTATACGCACTCATTAGACTCGCAATACTTTCTGGTTGCAGAATTTTCTTGCAGCAATGCCTCTGGCTCACCATTCATGCACAGGACTTGTGGAGTTGGGATGTGTACGGTGCAATGGTGGCTGGCCAATTGAGGGTGTGGGCGCCATTCCACATTCACCAAAAAAACATGAACATTTCAAATAAAATGAAGTAATAAACTACTTAATTTTGGGGGAATATATATGGATAGATGATTGCATGGGAATTCTTTCACGTGATGAATGAAATGTTTGTTGATGTCTTTGCATGCAACATTAACTTGAGAGATAGAGCAGCTGGATTTTTTGAAAATCTAGATCTCAAGCTAGTCCCAAATCAAAAACATGTATAGTTGTCTACTGCCATTGACTGCTACCATTTCTCAATGGTGTTTTCTTGTTATTTTCTGCCTCTGCGGCTACAACTTTACAGTATGGCATACAGTTGTACCATTAAGTCTGGGAGAAACGCTACATGCACATTTCATTGCTAAGAATGTGATTTTTAATTTGATCTAATATGGTATAACTCCTAGTGCCACTCAACGCTTCATCTGTATCATGTTGTCAGAACAGAACCATCAACAATGAAATGAAAGTAAAAGACCATTAGGGGGGTGGGGGGGGGGGTGTCTAAACCTAACCTCTGTGAGTCATGATTCATAATACTGAGAGATGAAGGAGTAAATAAAAACTGTGAAGTTCGTTCTTTGAGAGGTATTACTCCATACAGGGATCCTAGCATAGAACACGTACTGATAATAACAGGGGTTTTACCTGGAAAAATAACATACACTGTCAGTCAAAGTGGCAATGTAGTCGTGGGACTGCTATAAAGTTAGATTAGTGCAATTCTTTGCCGATCATTATTACTTAAAACAAATACTATAAAATGAACTAACACGCCTTCTTATGAGGTACATATTACATTGTATATCTGTACATTTCTAAATAATTAGTGATTATTCTATCGTTATCCTTATTTGCAGAAATTTTGTTTTGATTTCGTTTTTCAGAAAACTAACTAGAGCCTCGTATGACGTAAGTATTTAAGTGTATGGGTAACGTAGTCTCTTCCGTTGTCTCTTCTAACTAGTTGATGTAATAAAAACTACGTCACCCACAATTCTTTGCGCGGTGGAACTTTTGTTGACATGTGCCTGCCTGCCTGCCCGGTCGGCCACCCTTTGCTTACTGGCGGACCGGTGTTGAAGGTGTTTAGTAACATATGTGTTGCTATATGAAACTGACAGTTTTCGATACGCTCTGCTTCTCTTTTGTCACCACATTTATTATTCTAAATGCTAAACGCGTCTAGCATAGCTGTAGCTTATACAGATAAGGAAGTGACAGTCAAGATCTCGAGCTAACATTAGCTTGGGTCGAAGTTTATTTGGACTAGTAAAGCATACCTGACAGATAGAGCCCGTACATTATTTCAATGCAGCGTGAACGTTAAAGTGACTGTACATTTTATTCTCTTTGTTTTGTCTCTAGCAGAGATATATTAGAGCAGCATTTTGAAGACGTTGTGGGAGTAAGATATGTCGCCTCCGCGGCTGACAGGAGCTCTACGCTCCTTTTCTAATGTCACCAGGAATGAGAACTTCGATGAAAAGATCTGTGATCTCAAGGTAAGAACATTTAAAACCTGTTCACTTTAAGCTTGTATAGTTCAGTGAGCAAATATAATGACTGTATCCCTGTTGAATATACCATTATTGCTGTTTTTGTTATAAAATCCTACATAAGTAGCCTACATATAGAACAATTGCAGGCTATTGTAAATTCAGATCCAATATGGGTAATTCATTTTTAAAATTTTGGAAAATTGGGACAGCTTTCAGGGGCCACACAAAGCTAACCGCAATTGTGTTCATCATAAACGTTAAGACAAGTTGTAAGGAGAAATTTATATATATATACTGTATGAGCATTATAGCGGTACATAATCAACATTCACTAAAAACGTGTCACCGCTATGCAAAATTATTCAGAATTTTTAAAGTGTGCTGAGTTGCGGACATTTTGAGAATCAACTTATAACTCCCACCTCTCCCCATCACAAATGTGCCATAGACACAAGATGGCCATACTAAAACATTCCGTTTGATACTTTTTTAACAGTTAACAGCTGTAAAAAATAAAATAAAAAAAATAAATCTGTATTAAATAAATTAATATTAAATAAAGTTAACTTCAAAACTGAAATAAAGACAAATCTAATGTGAACATGCAAGTATGCGTTTTACAGAGGACCACTTTTGATTTTATGCAAAGTCTTCCATTAAGTAATTGAATGACAAAGCTGTGCATTGTCATAATTGATGATACTCAAAATCGGCTAGCCACTCATACGTCCTTGTCTTAGTCAGCTTTATTTATTTTTTTAAAGCGCCATTCAGCAAAGGCAACTGAAACAGGGAGAGTTACTGCAATGTGGAGGGCAATCCAGAGATTTGGATACAGTATAGTTTATCAATCTTCACTCTAGACAGAGACTGGATATAGATGTTCTTATCTAATAAGTAGTAGGTTTGAGCCACAAAGTTAATTTCAACAGCATCCACCATCAATTGAAGCATGAGCTTCCTGTTCTTCCCCTCCTCACCTCTTACCTCTTGCTTGGTCCCGTCTCGTGGTATCATTTAGACCAAGTCTTGCTCTGAGCGTCCCCTCTGATTGGTCAGATGTTGAGGCTCGTCATTGCCACGCCTTTCTCTTTCCTTAAACAAATGGTGCTAATTTGGGTACCTCACGAGATCGTACGCATTCCACACATCCATTGCGCGTTTGCGCAAATGCGTCCCCTCGTGCAAAATGTGCCCCCACCAATAGAAAATGAGGCCCTTGCCACAGTGTGTGTTCTGTATTTAACCCTGCACTATTCAATACAAGTTATTTTGTGGCTATTGGGGGAAATTCATTGGGAAATAAAATTCCAGAATATACGTTGGTGCTTGGGAATTTTTGTAGTTTAATTCGTGTCCACACTCAAAACACAAACCACACTTCCTCAATGAAATGAATGGAAATGCCATTTCAGCCTCTCAAAATACCCAACAAATATGTTTGTGATGTGTTCATGTGTTCAGCATTGTTTTTTGGCATTGTGAAGTCACAGGCAACCATGCCGAAATTATTAAATGGGGCATGGAAAACACATGCAAGAATCAATTTATTTAATTAATAAATTCTACGCATTTTTAATATAATAGATATATTATTGCTATGAATAAATTAAAATAATACATACAAAAAAAAAAAAAATTAATTACATATGCAATCATCCATCCGTCCGTCCTTCCATCCATTTTCTGAACCACTTATTCCATTTTCTGAAATGTAATTCTGTTTTATCTCTGGTGGCTCATGTTAGACCAAACGTTTGAAGAGACAGGAGCTGTTTGCAAGAGATGGGCTCACCTGGCAGAAGATTTTCCACTTTTGCACCGATCATCAGGACAAAATGAAGCAACATGCTGTCCAACAGGAATTAAAGAACCTTCTTTCAGCAGCCAAACAGATAGGTAACGCAGGAATGCATGCGCACACACATGCAAACCTAATTAAAATTTGTCGGAAAATGTTGTTCTTAAATGGATTTGTTCATGAATGATGTTCCACTAAGGGTTTCCATCTTAATTGTCACTTGAGCAATGGAATGTATTAAGCCATTTACCAACACTTTCTCATAACACAAAATATTAAATTGTCCAAGTGATGAACTTGTAAATTTATGAACTGGTAAGTCAAGGTAGCAGACATGTCAGAATGTCATGAAGCAGAAAAAGCAGGAACTGTGTCTAGATTTGAAATATAAATCAGAACACTATTTTATGTGCTATCATTACTTAGGATATTTTTTTTTCTTATTATTTGCAGTGGGGAGTGAAAATGGTCAAGAGGCAATTGAACATGCTGCTGTCTTTCTTTTGGAGACATTCCACAACAAAGACCACGTGGGCACAGAGGAGACTCGGGCCATTAAGCAGATGTTTGGCCCTTTCCCCTCATCTGCTGCGGAAATTTCTTGTACTTGTGTGACACGGCTGATGGATTCTCTTAGTGATTCCAGAATTGAGGAATTTATCCAATCCTATTGCCCACGACACAAACCTCAGCAAGGGTCTTCTTTTGGACACAACATTGCCTTCTCCCATGAGTACTATATGCTCGAGCCGCTGGAAGAACTGCCCTGCTCTGGCATCCAAGATCAGAACATGAGCTTGGACTTTACCAACTTCTTAAACAATCAACAAAGTAAGATCAATGTTGTCAATGAGGAAGAGAATTTCTTCACAGAAAGATCCTTGTTGAATGGAACTATCCTCAGAACAGAAGTGGAGAAATATCTGAATGAAGGAAATATATCATCCAGCCCAGAGGATCTGTGCACCTCTTTATTTGAGATGCTTGCCTCCAACAAGAGTAATGATGAGCTGCAAAATGAGGTACGTGTTTTGTAAAAAATCTCATTTAAAAAAGAAGGTTCATGGCGTTTAGTTTTGGTTCAGTTTTGTTGTTTGTTCTTCGCACTACAAAGCAGTATATATTGATGATTAAATACAATTAAATTAGTAACTGTGGTAGTAGTTATATTACTTTTTGATCATCTTTTGAAGATAATATATTAATGAGCTGAATACATAACCGTAAGTCTTTTTGAGTGGTGGTGCAGTGCCAAAGACATATTATGGCTTTTGGAATCACCGTTGCAAAAAAACGTGTATTCGTGTTGTTTATATTTATTCATGGCGAGGGGTGGAGGAGGGTCTGATTGATGTTACTGTACTGTAATCTGAATTTTAAGCTTGGGCAGAGCGATAATGAGGCACAACCCGTAACAGATGGCAGTTTGGGCTGCACACAAAGTCGGTCAATTTGAAGCATTCATTCGAACAGATTGATGATGTATATGCATAGATTTCGTAAAGTATGTGGTGGAGGTGGTAGTTAGCAGAAGTGTGTGTCAGAAATGTGAGAAAGTTCATCTGGGATCTTGGATATATAGCGTGAATGAATGACATGAATCCATCATAAACATGCTATTATGTATGGAGGACCAAAACTGCCCAAATTAAAAATAAATAAATGAATAAATAGATGCATAAATGACTAAAAGTTAAAATAAAAATAGATGTAAAAAATAAAATTAAAAAATATATATAAATGAAAACAAAAACAACAAAATATAAATATATCCCAAAATAAATAAATAAATACAAAAATAAAAAACAAGATTCAAAAAATAAAAATAAATATAAAATTAAATGTCATAATAGATACAAAAAGAAATATATAAATAATATTAAATATAAAAACGCTCTGCTCTCACATTTATTTATTTTGTGCTGCAGACGGTCGGCCAGGTCGAAATGTTATTTAAATGAGAGGGCGGTCCTAAGTGTGTGTTGGGTTGGACGCCGCCGTTGCAAACTGCCTGTCAATGGTCGAGTGAGCGGCTCGGCGAACAAGGAAAGCCTCGCTGGCTTGCATTGGAGAGCTTCAGCAATGGACGACTATCTTGTCCACTTTCACCACAACTTGCGACTTGAGTTGCTCCACAACAAGTCGAGTATTATATTTAAGTGAATTATATTTTTTATATCTGTTTTTATTTTCACTTTTAGTCATTTATTTATTTTTAATTTTGGCAGTTTTGGTCCTCCATAATTCTCGGATAGTCATGTCCTCATGACGCGTGTGTGGGGGTGGCATGGCTCAATGGTAGAGTGGTCGTCTCCCATCAGTGAGGTTGTGAGTTCGATCCTTACCCCTGGTGACCATGTCAAAGTGTCCTTGAGCAAGACACAGAACCCTGATTTGCTCCCAGTGGACCTGGCAGCACCCTGCATGGCAGCAGCCGACCACTGGTGTATGAATGTGTGTGTGTGAATGGGTTAATGTGAGGCTTTGAAAAGCGCTTTGGGCACCAAACGGTGTAGATAAAGCGCTATTTAAAAACAGTCCATTTACCATTTACTGAATATTGATAATTACTTTTCGGAATATATATTAAAACATGCTTTTTTAAATCTGATACTGTTGATCAAAAGATTAAACGCTAGTTGCAGCCCAATGGTATTGATGAAAACCGATGCCTCAAATGGGCAAAGAGTCAAACAGCAAATATAAAATTTTTATATTCATAATTTATTTTGACTAGCCTGAATGTGTGCAACTTTTGTGTTCCTTTTGTGGAACACTGGTCTAGATGAGCACACTTGTATACTTGCTGGACACATGGATGTTTGTATTATTGACTTACAGCAGCTACTGTAATTTTTTTCCCTCTCTCTCCTTGTCCTTCTAGTTATTTGAGCTGCTTGGCCCAGAAGCTCTTGAAATGATCTCCACACTTCTGCAGCAAAGGACAGTGATTGTTGACTCCCTACTTTTCCAGCCACAGTCAAATTATTTACAAGGTAGTAAATACAAGTTTTTCTTTCTTTCCTATACTGTACATCTGGAATGTATTCATCATTCATCACATTCTCCATGATTTGTAATGTTACAGCCTTATTCCAAAATGGAATCAATTAAATGTTTTCATTAAATGTCTATATATACCACATAATGACAACATGAAACAATTCTTGTTGTTTTTCAAAATGTATAAAAATAAAAGAAATGAACATAGTCTTTTATAAATATGATGCTACAAGCTTTGTTGAAAGGAGAGTGTCAGTAGCCAGCCATTTTCAGATCTCTCCAGAGTTCATTTGGATTCAAGTCTGGGCTCTGGCTTGGCCACTCAAGGACATTCACAAAATTGTCCTGAAACTAATCATTTTATCTTGTCTGTGGACAAATGACTAAAGTTACAGATGTGCTAATTCAGGGTCTAAACAGCATATAGGCTATACAGTACTACATACAGTATAACTGGGGAGGGATGAGAATAGTAAATGCTCCTGAACAAGTCTGAGTGTACTATTAACTTGCTCGGTACTCCACTACAATAGACTTGCATGTTTTTAAACTTTTCTCCTTCGACTAACGAACTCTCCAAAAAGTACGTTAGAAAGGACGAAAAGAGAAATGTGTGCTGGTTTTTCACACGACTGTGACCCAAAAATGTTTTAGGTTTTTGCCTTGGTATCATTTCCGCAATTATAATACCAAAAATGTTGGCATTGCAACAACACTAATATATATAAACGTGGGAATTTAATGTTGTTTTATTGGTTGTTCCATGATTGAATGTTCACAGTACATGCAAGAGACCAAGGAGAAAGTTATGTCATTAAAAGTTAAATTAAATGTACAGTGGAAATAAATGGCAAATGTGCTTCACTTGTATTCTAACTTTAAGATGCTTAACGTGCTTTTACACTGTCACTTCATTCACCCAGTCTCACAATGATTACTGGTACAGCATAACAGCATAATAACCAGAACGTGTGGAGCAAAGATGATGATTTTTAGATTCATTTAGACCATAAAGGGCGCTCATGTTACAGGAGTTGGAAAAGTAATGTGTCGAGGGCACTGGTGTGTGGGATACTAGTGACAGGATCCGGGTAGCAGCAAGATAGAAACAGCAGGTTGAATCTCAAGATGAGATAAAGTAGAAATCATTCAGTCAATCAGCACAGGCTGCAGTGCAATCATCACATCTCATCAGTTTTCAGGAGCGAATCTGACTTTATTGAGCTGTTGTGCCTTAAACAGATGGGCTGTGAAGGGGAACTTTAACACCTTCAATGCCACCTTTGCCTCACACGATCAACATTTCTGATGCATTTGAATTTCTTCTACTTATTTACTGTTATCATTTGTCGCCCTAAATTCTTGACTGCCAATACTGCATCCATTTCCCCCCTGTACTTGACCATTAAAAACAAATATTTAGTTAAGTGAAGTTTGCAAACTCTGAACAAGGAATTTATTTTCATTTTTTTTCTTTTTTTCTTCTTCTTTTAAAAATAAAACAATTGGAGGGTAATTTGCCTGTATGTATGAAAGTGACTGTAAATTGTAAAGTATTAACATGCCTCTCACCCCAACGTCAGCTTGGTCAGGCTCCAACTCAAGAAAGATGCTAGATGACAGGGTTTATGTTTGATAGTTGACAGCTGAGCAAGCTGTGATTTCAGTGCATTCAGTGGATTCACCCGCTGTGTTTGAGATCAACCCCGTAACCTCATTTCCCCCGTTCCAGATTCCATCCGAAAAGCCAGTGACGAAGTTACTCGGCCCACCTACGGCTGTCAGGTGACCATTCAGTCCGAACAGGAAAAACATTTGATGAAGATATTTCGCAGGGAGGAGAAGAGAGAGAGGAAGAGAGGAAAAGGAACTGATGATGTGGAATGCTCAGACGCTCTCATGAACTTTGACCCAAAAGAGATGAGAGCCCAGCGGTATATCAGATCTCTTGTCTTCTTTCTTTACTGTTTTGTCTTTGTTTGTCCTTTTCTCCACATGTGCTTTTGCTAAATCTGACAACCTCGAGTATTTTTAGACAACTGACATGGTGATGTGGTGTAGTAAAAAAAAAAAAACTTATGGGAAATTACTTTATCTCTCTCCTTTTAAGAAAATATTTATTTTGTTACTTGACTAATAAAGGATGACAAAATGATAGTGTTCCAATTTTCTCAGCCCAGCCAAATGAATTGTGGTATGATGAAACACATTAGTACATTTTCATATAAATGATTAATTGTACAAAGGGGAATGCAGACGTTGTAGGTTTTTGCCTTTGCTCCTCACACATTTGTATGTGATGGTAAAATGCATTCTTGTTCTTTCAAACAGGGAGCAGGCTCTGTTGACTGCACGCCATGAACCTGTACTTGGCAGAGAAAGAGTGTATGAGCGGATTAAATACCCAAATGTCTATGACTGCTATGGAGAGGCCACCAAGACACCTGCCTTCGTTGGAGGATCTAGGGTGAGCCTTTTTTCGGCATCTCTTGAGACACATATGCATTTACAAGAAATGTACATATACAGATATGTACACACATTGTATATACACCATAGAGTGCTTGTACAACTGTTAAAGCGATACAAGACTTATAACTCATTGTCCAGTATTGGATTAGGCATTGTGTACAAAGAGTAAAAGTGCAAATATCTCTGGCATCAGTGTATTCCTTCCTTTATCATCTTAACATAATACTGTATAATGGATATTGTTGCTAATATACGTACAGTGACCAGCCACACTTTATGACCACTTGTGCAGTATGATGATATACAATACATTAGCTGTATCAATTTTTCTGGCCTTAAAAAGTTGAAAAGTTTGGGATGTATTAATTTAACATTGTTTATGATTGTGGTTATTGTGGTTGTAGTTCTATACAATTGCAAATGATAATACACAATAAGGAACATAGTGAGAAATGTTATACCTCTGGGACAACTTAATACGAAATCATGTTTCACAATATTATTTTTGTATGTTTTTTGCATTTAGTTGCTACTACCTGAGGGAATCCGCAGAGAAAATACCAAAATGTATGAAGAGGTGGAGATTCCACCTAATGAACCAATGCCTATTGGCTTTGAAGAGAAACCTATATACATCTCTGAACTGGATGAGGTAAGATCACATATATACTGTACTCTTTGTATGTAGCACTGTTAGTTTTGGCTGCCGTTTTAGTCATAATTTTAGTCTGTTGGACGAAAATGCTAATTTACCTTAGTCACATTTTTATCATCTCTAGTTTTAGTTAACGAAAACTCTAAATTGTTCGAGTCTAAATGTGGTCACATAGTTCTTATAATTGCTAATGATAATTTATATATTATAAATTTCATAATTTAGACAAAATTGTGCCACAATAAGAAAATAGAAAACTAGCAAAAAAGTAAAACATAAATATAGTAACTTCTTTACCACATGACTAGCACCCACCCTTAAGTTTTTTTTATCTTTCTCTCTTGCAAATGGCTACAAATACTGTAAAGTGTTTGTTCTGTTGGGCTCGTATGCTTGTTTTGGGTGTGGTAAATCGCAACAGGTGTAAAATGCTACATTTCCCCCCATGTTTACACCCTCACTCAAAGGTTAGTGAATGTGGACAAGTTAGAGAAAGAAAGATCCCTGCATATTCACAACATAATAATGGTTAACACACATGAATTGACCTGAGCATAACAAAGCTAACTTTAGCCTGAAGCTACCTAGCACCCCATTTGTGCCAGGTGTTATGTGAAAAACTTTAAGCTTACTCTGAATTTGATCAAAAGGAACACTGTCTGTATAAGATATGTTAATTGGACTTGTTGCTCTTGTTGGAGAGAACTTAGAGGCTATTCTGACATCCTGGAAATAAATTCAAGCAGAAGCTGTCCAAAAATTCAAAAGTTCAATGGATGCGAGAATTGTGACGCTGCTGCTATTAAATAAGATAAAATGTGACTTGATCTGTTGAAATGTTTTGACTGCATTAGCCTTTTTCTAACAGTTGATGACATGACATTTGCAGAGTATTTGTAATAATCAGAGAAAAACTTAATTTGCATAATAATTTGGTACGCAGTATGTTTTATGTTGTGCTGCCCTTATATGCAGAAGTTGAAAGAAGTACGCTTATATATTGACAAAGTCAGGAATAGAAATAAAAAGAAAGTCATAAAATAAGTTGTCAGAGAGCAAAATACTTTTGTTAGGTACATATTTCTTAATCTACTTAAGTACAGTAACCAAGTATTTCAACTGAACTTTTTCCTATTATAATTTTCCTATTTCGTCCACTGTTTGTATATGTGCTTGTGCTGGTGTGTGTGTGTGTGTGTGTGTGTGCGTACGTGTCATTTGACCCAGATTGGACAACTGGTATTCAAAGGAATGAAGCGTCTTAACAGGATCCAATCTTTGGTGTTTGAGACTGCCTACAACACCAACGAAAACCTCCTAATCTGCGCCCCAACTGGTGCTGGCAAGACCAACATCGCCATGTTGACTGTCCTTCACGAGATTCGGCAACACATACAACCTGGTGGTGTCATCAAAAAGGATGAATTCAAGGTGCAGTATGAACACGAGTGTACGAATGCAAATTTCATCTGGAATTTAATTTTACCTCCCCCTTACATACACTTACGATTAATGGAGACACTGACGTCTCCATATAAGTGTGTGAGACGGGGCGGCGTGGCTCAGTGATAGAGTGGTTGTCTTGCAACTCAGAGATTATGGGTTCGATCCCATGCCATTGTGACCATGTCAAAGTATCCTTGAGCAAGATACTGAACCCACAGGTGCTCCTGATGCTGTGTCATCAGTAGGTGAATGAGTGTATGAGTGTAAAGTGCTTTGAGGGCCTTGTAAGGTGCAAAAGCGCTATATAAATGAAGTACCATTTACCATCTTTGCACACACTATTGTGAATGAAAGACACGCCCATGCCAAAGTTAGTCTTTATGTATATAATGATAATAATTTAGCATTTAGCATGCAAAGTAATAAAACAACTGGTCACTGGATTGACTTTTTTTGTTTCTTCTGTTGGAGGAAAAGTAGCCCCTCCCATTCTTCGCTTGAAGCAACCCTGGTGTAGATAACCCGGAGTGATATTTCGTGTTCGGTCCGAACTTGACATCACTGAGGCGCCAAACTTTGATGTTGGTGAATTTAATCTGTCCATTATATTGTTTGAAAGCGCTATATAAATAAAGATGACGTGACTTCATGGGGTATATGCCACGGAGGAGGCGTGTCTTCCGATTTCCGGGTTTCACACATTAGCTTTGTTTCGTTTCCTGTTTGCGAGGTGTGGGCAGCGTCCCAGTTCTTGCGCTTTCGCTTTTGTGCCCCTCGGTTGCGCGTTCCCGTCGATGGGTGGGAGTGTGTAAGGCCATCAGCGGGAGTATTCAAATGGGGGACGCAGGGGTGGGGGTGCTAGTGTTGGAACGCAGCCAGCAGTGGTCAGAAACGGCGCTGATGTCCGTGGCATCTACCCCATTCAGTGAACTACAAAACCAGGCAGAAAAGAGGGACATGACTTTCGGGTAGGGGGAAATGTGCATTTTGGGTACAATCATTTCTGGACTATAAGGCGCACCCGACTAAAAGCCGCGCTAACTCAATTTGGGGAATACTCGAGTTTGTTATACATATAATTCGCACCCGACTATAAGCCGCAGGTGTTTTAATGTTACCGCACCGGATTCCCGCTACTTTCTTTTCCATAATGAGGGCACAAATTGTCTCTTTCTCGTTCTGTCTCTCCTACTGTATGTGGGCTCACTTGGTTTGTTTTGCTCTGCCTGATGCTTTTGCGCTTCCTTTGTTGTACTCCCCCTTGTGATCTTTTGGATAAGCCGCACCTTTGCATTAGCCGCCGGGTCGAATGCAAGTGAAAAAGGTAGCGGCTTATAGTCCAGAAATTACTGTAAATTGAAATGAGTGAATTTGATTAATCATATCCAAGCATTTACGACAGGTTTGCTTGAACTTTGGAACATCGCTAACTGAAACTGCACATGGCAGCTTGACAAATGAAAACAAACTCTTCCAAATTCCTTCTCCACTTAAAATAACTATAATGGGCTAAAGGGTTTGACAAGCTACATTTTTTATGTTTTTTGTCCTACAGGGAATGTGCTTTGTTGAATAATCATTAGAGTAGCTATGGTGCAATAAATAAATAAAATCAACTGAATCTATGCTGCAAAAAGTTGCTTTTACACTACCTCAATAATTTTGTTGGGAAATGGCTGGTTAGAAGTTATTTTGGGTTGTTATATTGTGCACAGCGCTTGTATGGTGACGGTGAAACAGCATGCTCAATCTAGACAGAGGACCCATGCTAAGATCTGTCCAGCACCAAAAAAATCTTCTGCACAGTGTGTGTGTGCGTCAGAATTGGATCACGGAAAATAAGAAAAAGAGGGCTGATTTATAAGCTAGCTCTTTATTTATCAAGAAATGTAGCATCAAGATGCCCTTTCCAAAGACACAAATGCATAAGATGTTGAAATATAACTATATAAACATCGTTTTGGTTTTTGTTCTAATATTCAACGGATGGCAGCCCACTCAAAAGGTACCAGTGTGCATCTTTTAAGTCCATGGTGTCAAACAGAGCATAAACTAAATAATTCAGACACACAGAGACTTTGTTCTCGATAAACATACTCACACATACAGTAGGTTCTCCTGTCCTCCCGTGACAAAAAAAGCACTTCACATACTGTATGTCACTGTTGAGCTGTTTGTCAGTAAATTTAGAATTGTGACATTTACCAATTTTTTTTTTTTACGAACATTTATCACCAGCATTTTACCAGGACCTTTTTCTTGTCCATTAGCCTTTAACACTGACCACTTTCTGTATCTTCCATCATCCCTAATCCAATTTACCCCGCTGTGGTGTCTACCCTTCTCATTTATTCTCGAATGTTGTGTACTTAATTTTGTGTCTGCAGATAGTGTATGTTGCTCCAATGAAGGCTTTGGCAGCTGAGATGACCAACTACTTCAGTAAACGATTGGAGCCACTGGGCATCACTGTCAAAGAACTCACAGGTGACATGCAGCTAACCAAAGGGGAGATTCTACGAACACAGGTACCTGCCACCCACATACACACAAATACTGTATGTCCCCGAGGAAGGCCAAGTGGCTTAACTATGTGTGGTCCTGTTTATGTCACAGCATTATTTCATTGCAAATCTTTATTCATTTATATTTTTTTATTGTCTTTTGCTGCTAAACATATTTTCTGTATAGTTTCAATCTAGCGTATCAATCTTGGGGGCTAATATGCTTGCACAGGACAGGTTAATGTGGTGAATACCAAATTATTTGACATATCCAAAAGGAAAATGACCTCTAATTGGGTGGCTTCTCAGTTCTGGCTACCATTAGAATGTTTTTACCCCTTTTCCTGGAGTACTTCACCTGTAGCGTGAAAGTCCCAGCACGTCAAGACAATAAACAGTACACATTACATCGTAGAAGTTATTCAGGAGACATGAGAATTTCAATTGAATTCCGTATGGCTTTAAAATCTACACATGCCCCTGTTCAAATGCCAATTGTTTTTCTTTTTTTTGTAACACCCCCACCACCAACACCATTAAATGTGGCCTCAACCTGTACAATTACCTTGAAATAAATTTAAATATTTTTAAGTGGTGAAATAAAAATAAACAACTGAGATAACGTTCCAAATTGACCAATCATATTCAAGGATTTTTTGTTGCTGCATCTTCCGGCTCATCTTAATGATTGTTTCTTGATCCTGTCAATCAATCTGCCGTAACAACGTTGTGCGTGCATGTTAATAGCTGCGCGTGCGCACTTTGAGTGTTTGTAGCATGTAGCTGCTGAGCTTCGGATTCAGCCATTCATCGCTGAAGCTCCACCGAGCTCACCGCATACTTTGAAAATAGCTGAGAGCCGCAAGAGTACATCCGTCTATGATGTGAGGCCGGCTGCAGAGTCTGATGAAGATGAAGCTGATAATGAAGATGAGCTCGCGCGTTAGTGACATTTGAGAAGTGTTTCCCCGGACGAGCAGGAGAGCTGGTAGGATGGTCTTCCGCATGCACATTTTTTAAAGCATGACAAACAGACATTTGACTTAACTTTTCGAGAAAATCCTTTAAATACACACCTGCCGATTTTTTTAAAGTGGCTCTGATTAACCTTGAATAAACTTCAGATGTACTAATAGTTGTCCTGACACTTTTGTAATCACAATATGAGGTAACTCAAAATGATAGCCTTTTTTTTCTCTCTATCAGGCCATTGTATCGATCACAACTGGACTGCTGTGATTATCTTAAAAGATGTTGCCGTCACAGTTGATTCAACACCTTGAGAAAGAAATGACCAGGATGAATGGGAATATTCATAAGCCTGACTACCATTTGTACATCTTATGATGGAGTATCTTTATTTGTAACACCATTTGTTTGGTTTGATAACATTTCAGTTTTGAAAATTTGAGCTCTTTAGTCAATGCGGTGTATAATTTATCACCTTTTACAGTACATGCTCCAAAAGTCCACTTAAGCATTTCACTAAGTGTAATCATCAAGAAAGTCTGGGCTGACAACAGGTCCATGAACAAAATCCACCTCGGTGATTCCCGGCGAGTTTTGTGCAGGTATCAATTGAATTTAAACTTGGAAATTTTGCCTGCTCATGCCGTGGTCTGAAAATAGGTCTCCATGCAAAAAGTCTGTTCAGTTGTCAAATGCATTTTCAGAAAAAGCTATTAAAGGTTCCTTTTGCTCTGCTATCGCTTCCTTTGGAATAACCTAAAAAATGACTCGAATAGCATCATTAACAATTGTATCAGCCGTACTCTGGGTTGTAATCATTGTCAGCATAAGGCATTGTCTACAGTGAACTTCCATAGCAACAGAGCGCTCTCCTTGTTGAAAAGTATCAGTCAGCATAAGAGAGAAAGAAAAAAAAGAAGAAGCTTCGTATTGCCACAACCAGGACATTACCAAGAACTGGACGTCCTTTCAAAATAGATGAAAATAACAGAACAAATTGGTTAGCGACGCTGCTGAGAGGCTGACAGCAAGATTGAACAATCTCCTGTCTTCTATCTGGGATACGGGGTAAGATGGTAAAATTGGAAGGCTCATCTTACACAGAAAAACATCCAAGCCTGGCTGCATTTTGCAATGTCACACTAGAAATCTCACAATCGCTATAGGAAAATGTGTTATGGTCCAGTGAAACCAAGGTTGAATATTTTTTTGGGGCTGGGGGGTGGGAGTGGCATCTAACCACAGGGAACTTTATTTTTGTAAATTGCTGTACTAGCATAAAGTGTAATTGCACATCCACCACAGTAGGTGACAGTGGCGCTCTCATTGTCAGTGTGTGCAAGGAGTATTAGCTCCTCTGCAGAGCTGTACAAGCACTGCCATAATTCCAAAAAGGAAGGTTTGCCACACGAACACCATACCCACAGTGAAGCGTGGTGGTGGCAACATTGTTCTTTGGGGATGGTTTTCTCTGGAAGTGGGTCCTTGGTCAAGGTCCAGTCTTTAGTGGTAACTGTTGTAAAATATTGATCATGGTCAACAAATATATCATTTGTTAATGCATATTTGTTATGGAAGACCAAATGTGTTTCCAGATGTTAGTGACCACCCCCGAGAAATGGGATGTTGTGACAAGAAAGAGTGTTGGAGACATTGCTCTCTCCCAGATTGTACGTCTCCTAATCTTGGATGAAGTTCACCTTCTTCATGAAGATCGAGGACCAGTACTCGAGAGCCTTGTGGCCAGGACCATCAGACAGGTATAGGACTACATTATTGTCATCATTAAGCTGTTTTCCCTGAAATGGTTCAGAATCCTGCTTTATTTTTAATCTCAAGATTAGTATTTATATTAACTGCCTCTTAAATAATAAAATAATGACATTAAATCAGCAAAGATGCAGACAGATTAAAATTTGTTTTTTGATAACTGTGCAAAATACAATGAGTGCATGCTTGTTCGCACTGACATGGGCAAAAGAGACAGATTGCTACATACACTGTTTGTTTGAGCACCTGCATTTCACTTCACCTACAATAAGATGAACTCTTTAGCCTCACGTTTGCCCTGCGCCCAATGCTGCGGTCAGACTGGTGCAGTTCCATATACAATCAATTCCTGCCAAAGTAATCAGCAGTAGTTCATAGATGAGTATTAAGAAATTCAACCGCTTTCCCCCAAATCCTGAGAAAATTAGCTTTTTGTGAAAACAAACGTATCAAGCAGAACAATGATTTTGCTAATATTTTTGCTTTCGTGACACCTCTGACATGAACAGTGGTTTTGTTTTATAAGGCAGCTAAAACAACATTAATGAATGCTTTTGATTGCAAAATAGTAATATACTGATATTTGATCATTTACAAGCACTGTGAGTGATGCCAACTCACCGAGCCTGCTCTTAAGCTGGTAGTGGCTGTCCACGTGACATCCTTGTCATATTTCATGATCGTTTCCCATCATTATGGAATTTACTGTTTTTTTTTTAAATTATGTGTTTTTGCCTACCAGGTGGAGTCCACCCAGAGTATGATTAGGATTCTGGGATTATCAGCCACTCTTCCCAACTATCTAGATGTGGCCACCTTCTTGCATGTCAACCCGTATATTGGCCTCTTCTTCTTTGACAGTCGTTTCAGACCAGTGCCACTCGGACAGACCTTTGTTGGCATTAAAGCTACGAACAAGGTAAAAGAACACTGATGGCAAATATTTGGTAGTGCCAATGTTTACTTTGAATTATTCTATCAAGTTAGCATTGATCTTAAACATGGTATACTGTATCTATATTTACAGAGGAAAATATGATACCTCACAACAGTACTACCACTCCCGTCACGTCAGCAACCCATTTATATTTTCCCAAGGGACAATACTAACTTAACTAGTAGTCTCTGTACAGTTTGTATGACGGCATAGATTTACTGTGCTTTGAAAAGGACTACAGCTGTTCACACAAGTATGTCACACTGCAGTGTGCATTGGAATGCATGTTTCCATCAGTGAACCACAGCGCTGGTAGGCAGCGTCTGATCATAATGCTACCATCATTCTTGACTCATGGCAATACATAATAATTGTGGTAGTCCTTACCAGGATGCTACCAATCTTTAGTTATTTGCCATCAAGCGCTGTGCTGAACATCCAGTGGCCCATCTGAGAGAAGTGTACCTTAAAGCACCAAATTTAACCACTCTAATCTATTAGTCAGCCAATCAGTAAAAACATCAACATGATGTACTTGGCATAGATGAACGACGTTCATACGCAACATGAGGTTTGTATCTTTGTGCCAGTTTTTGGCAATAATGACTGTGTTGAATTTTTTTCTGTGGATAGTATATCTGTATTGCTGTACAAGCTGCAAAGTGACTAAAGTACCTCCTTTCCAAGTTACATTTCTATCGTATTATCCCTTGAGAAGTTATATAAGATGTTTTGTGAGCTATAGTGTATCACAAAAATGAATCCATGATTCATGATTGACATACGGCATTTTGCTGCATGAGGACGCGTGGTGTCTTTTGACTCCACAAACGAAAAGCTGATATTGATAAGAACAGAATATGACTTTGAATTATAATAATAATTGTGATTTTTCAATTGTTCTTAGATCCAGCAAATTCATGACATGGAGGAGGTTTGCTATAACAAAGTTGTTGAACAAGTTAAAGCTGGCCATCAGGTAATTTCTCCACCCTATTCAGATAATCACAAGTACTGCAACAATTATCTGCATCATCTGCACACATATCATTGTATTGTAATTACTTTGTTTTATTCTTTGCGTGATGACTCTCCCCGTTGTTTGCACAGCTGTCATTGGTTGGTGCTACAGCACAAATGGTACCCTTACTTTATGTAAAGACTCTAAATCAGGGGTCACCAAGTCTGGTCTTGTGATCATAGATCATTGCATCTTCAAGCTCCGCAGAAGCCTGATACAAGGCAACATCTTTCTTCAACATTAGAAAAATTCCCACACACCAATATTTTATATTTTTCAGCAATAAAATTTCCACAAAAAAATTCCCATTCATTCCTAATAAGACATTCATCAAACAAGTTTCACAATGTTCCAGCTCATATTTCAAAATATTCAGCTCACGTTATACAGTAATACCATAATAATTTTCGTAATTTCGACCCATGATAGAATTGTTCGGGGGAAAAATTGGCTGGGGCCAATCAAAGTTGCCGACCCCTGTTCTACCGTATTTATTTTAATCACACTCCCCAAGAAAACAAGATAAATATAACTTCACTTTGGTGCTGGAAAGAATGAATTGCATTTCCATTCATTTCGCTAAGAAGGGAAACATTACCTCTGCAAACGCTTTGGGTTACAAACTGGGTCACGTAACAACTAAACTTTAAACCAAGTTTGTACTCTATATCAAATTAGATATGACGTAACAATATAGCTAGACAGACTGACAGACATTTGTGTTAAATTTGTCATTTAATGCTTAGGTAATGGTGTTCGTCCATGCTCGTAATGCTACAGTGAGGACAGCCATGGGGCTAATTGAGATAGCTAAGAACCATGGAGAATCGTGTGTCTTTCAACCAGACCAGGGTCCAGACTACGGCCAGTGTGAAAAACAGGTACAATGCAAATCAACATTTGCAGTATATTTGTCCATTTGTATCTACATATAGCATAAATGTGCGTGTGTGTGTGTGTGCTTGCCTATGTTGGTATGTGTGCACACAATGGAGATAAAGAGTGATTGCAGTCAAGTAATTAGTAGTGTATGTACTGTGAGACTACACAGAGGTGGAGCTCTACTCTCACACAGAGGACGGTCAGTCGAGCTGAAATTATCCTTTTTAAATCACTTGCATGCAGCAAAAGCCAATGTGATAAATTTAGATGATTTTCCTTCATTCCCTGGGGCTGAGCCATGATTGATGTGTCTCTAATCTCCTCTCTATTTAAAAGGGATATGTATACAAATCAGATCACTTTCCCTGCTTTCCAAAGCTGGAAATAGAGACAGGAGATTACGTCGGGCGACTAAAAATGGTGCCTTGTCGCCTGATTAGTCTTTGAAGCAGATTTTCAAAGGCAATTGTCGCAACTGTTCCTGAAATATGTGCTCGTAGAATTTAGTTTGTTTTATATGCACTAAGTTTACATTACCTCAACCCAATCTCAGCGCAATGAGTATTATCTACTCCATTATTTTTTTCTGTGAGTGTTTGTCGGTTGGGCATGTGCTTGTGAAGCAAGGGGCATCAAGGCGATTCCACTTTAAGCCCACACAGAGATAATGCACCGCTTAGTTGCACTCTGGAAATTGCCCTGCATTAATATTTATAGGTGTGCTAATCTCCAATATGCATATGCAGATAATTAAAGCACCTCAAAGGTCAGTCATATTGTGTGTTTATTTATCCAGCTTTAAAAGATGGAAGTCAATACGACTTTTCTGTGTTATTTAATTGGTTTATCATGGGAGTTTGAAAAGCTGCCAATCAAGCTTGTATGTATTACTGCTGCTACAGAAATCAATTATCGCTGAATAATTTTTTGGGGAGTGAACTGGTGATTACTGTGTATCGTTTGCTAAATGAGTGAATACTATCCAATAGCATGCCGCACGATACACGTCACCACACTTAATTCACTCATTTGCTCCCAAAAATGTATAAATACGTTCTATTTTAAATATTACCATGCTGCTAAAGACATATTTACACGTAAAAAAAAAATGTATACAGAAGGCTTTGATGCAGCCTCTGAACTGAAGAGGGACGCTTGAAGAATGGTAGTTATTATTAAAACAGCCATACAAGTGGCAGCAGACTATAAGAGATCAACCAGGGCCATTTTGCAACAAGCTGTTTTCCCTCACTGTTTTAAACAGATTTGTGAATAATGATGACAATTAGCTATATTCTAATGCTAATTGCTGCAAAATTGAAACAGATAGAAATATACTTTTTTTTCCTGATGAAAGAAGAGACTCTAATGTTTATTTTGGTAGGTCCATGTTTTTATTGCAAAAGAATACAATATTCTATAGGCCTTGCAAAATCAGTCAAAATCCAGTAACAGCCGGGAGCAAAGGGGGTTGCTTCAGTGAAAATGGATGGGAGTGAATTAATTCATATTCAATGTGGGGGTCAAACTTGGTGGGTCAGTCATGCTAGACTCATGTAAACAGTGTACGAGCGAGATGTTGTAGTATCTAGCGCAAAAACGGTAAAGCGGAGACCTGAGATAGAACATCAAGCAAAAACTTCTACAATTAATCTCCTCAGTTCCCAAACACTTTCTGGGTGTGCTTAAAAGGAAAGGTGATGAAACACAATGGGAAAGATGCTTCTGTCCCAGCATTTTTGGAACGTGTTGCAGCATTACATTTGAAATTATTGAATATTTGCACACACAAAAAACAATTTAGCTTATCAGTTTGAACATCAAATACATTGTCTTTGTAGTGTATTGAATTGAATATAGGTTGAACAAGATTTGCAAATTCCATTTTTGTTGTTGTTAAATTTTACACAATGGCCCAACTTCATTGGAATTGGCGCTTGTACAATTTCTTGCTCGTTATATGCTTGAAAACAAGACTTCCATTGTAATTAAAATGTACCCTGTTTTTACAGTAATGCACTGTTGGGGAATGTTTCCATAAAACAAATCAGTGTTTAAAAAAAAATATATATAAATCAGCAATAACAAATTTAATGAACATAACATGAAGTGTGATGCAGAGCAATTTAATGCTTCCCTGCCTTTATGTTCATATTTAATTTACCTCTTCATTGCATTTTTTCTGTATGCTGTAGTATTTTTGTTAGTTTGAGATTATACAGCGTTTCTATCCAGGCTTGCTGTCTGCATGAGCCTGCTTGATTTTTCTTCTCAGCCTTATCCTCCATTCTTTGCCTACATTACTTTTTAATATCCAGTCCCTCGAGATGAAACCCCACCAAAATACTGTGGAGTTTAAGAGACACCTTGTGGTCCCATGGGCTTATTACAGTACTCTTGTTTTGTAACACAGTTGCAATTTTGCAGTCTAAAGAAGGAAAAAGATTTAAGATAGTAGGCTTCCATGGACATAAGTTGTGAATGTTTTCCAAGCAGTATCCACGTTACTGAAGTAGTTTCAAGTAAATAGTGATCATGACCATGTTGACACCCACCCACCCTTGACATTTTTTGCCTTAAACATCTCCTCAAAATACTTGCCACCTCTGCTCAACTCCGCTACATCCTTAGTTAATCAGATTCAATTCTCCTCCATAGATGAAAATATTAAGACATACAATATCATCAGTATTTGGTTCAGGTATTTTTTGTGTGTTTTTTTATTACTTGAGGGAGATCTATGTTTTCAAAATCTGTGTGTATTCTTCAGATGCTCAGCTTTAGCTTTGTTGCCCATGTAGACAGACTGCATCTGATTATGTAGCCCCCAGGGAGTTCACATCACCGCCACACAGACCTCATTAATATGTTTGCTTTCATTTGCTGCTATTTTTAAGAAACTAGCCCACTACCTGTCCACGCGTTGTCAGATCCATGACAGCCTGTCACCATGCTCAAAACAGCTCTGTGCTACATTGATCAACAGCGATAAGCCACAAACCAAAGAAAAAAAGAGATTCTGTTGAATGGCATGCCCATGTATATGAAAATAAATATGGTTTTAAATATGGTCAGTTAGAATCCCATCCATCCATTCATCCATCCATTTTCTACCGCTTACCTGGGGTCAGGTGATGGGGGCAGAAGCTTTAGCAGGGAAACCCAGATTTCCCTCTCCCCAGCCACTTCATCTAGCTTGTTTGATGTCCAAGCCTTCTATAAATTAAGGTTACTAGACTTTGCTTGACTGGCCAGCCAACTCGCCTGACTTAAACCCCATTGAGAATCTATGGCGTATAATCGAGAGGAAAATGAGGACCATCTATTCAGCGAGTGCTAATTGGTATTTGCGTGCATTTGCACTGACAGTAATGCAATGAAACAGCTCCACGTTTTTCTTTAAACAGAAGTAAGGCTTGTTTGTTTGACACATTTTGGTGTGATTCTTTTCGCATTGAAATCTCACCTTAGATGTTTTTAATGTTTCCAATACTAAGGCCAATTTTATTGAAAGGTTGCTTCTTTTCTATGCAATTTAAGTAATCTTAAATCTTCAAACTGCTTTTATTTCTATTTAATGCTATTTCAGTAGTTCTTACAACATTTTCAACATTTAAATAAACCTCCAGTGCAAGCTAAGATTCTCCGCACGTTCGCAAGCAGGATCAACAATGAACAGAGCTGGCAGCTAGTTATCTGTGGACAGAGCGAGCTCAGCAACAACAGCAGCAGCATGTGGTGGAGCCTAATGGGATGTGATCAGGAGCTTAGGTCACTGCCATCTCAGATGTAGCCATGGCACAGCAGACATCAGCGCTGACTCACCTTAGATTAGTGCCTAGAATCAAGTTTGTAACACACTGACACATCAAAGCAAAGCCTCTGCTGCAGCATTTCAATTACCTTCCCTTCCCCACATCTCGCATGGCTTTGTTGTACAAACTTGACTGAAGGCTCCACCAGGCTGCATGTGTTTTCCCACAAATGCTGTATGTTGGATATTGTTGTTCTCAGTAAAAAAATATTATGTAGCACACAAACACATTTAAGTGCAAATTTTACACGGCCCACAGCCTTTTTTGCACCAAAGTCATCTTTAATAGCACCACCAGCACAAATATTTTTGAATGTGCAACCCTATGCCAAGCTGTTAAGATCTTCACTACCTTTACCTTTTTTTCTTCTTTTTTTTTTTTACAGTAGAGAGAAAAAATACGGAATCGCTCAATTCTGACGAAAAGAGAAAAGTTAAACCAAGACAATAAAACACTACACCACTCCGTACTTTGTTGCACCACTTCTTTCACCGTTTGCAGTCTCTGAGGCATGGATTTAACCAGTGACAAACAATATTCTTCATCAATCTGGCTTAAATTTCCTCTTTGCACAGCTTTGCACATTGGAAACTCCTCATTAACCATTTTCCACCACAGACTTTTGATTGTATTAATATTTGGACTATTTGAAAGCCATGACACGGACATTATGGTTTTAACTGTTTTTGCTCTGTTGTAAAATGTGTTAAGTGTTAAATGTATCTTGAAAATGATGTCATCGCTAAACATCATTTCAAGCGATTGAATCAGAAAAATGCCCAAAATGTCATGTGAACGTGTGCATTTATTGAAGATGTAATGGCTGCCGTTACCTGACATGCAGCCTAAATCTCATCAATGATTTGCACATTTTCCACGTGCAGTCTTCGTAAATCTCTTTGGAACGGCACCAAACAAAAGTTCCAGCATCATCACCTTGCCCAACGCAGATTTGCGATTCATCCCTGAATATCACTTTCATCCAGTCATCCACAGTCCGTAATTGCTTTTCTTTAGCCTACGGGAGCTTTGTTTTTCTCTGTTTAGGTGTTAAAGAATGGCTTTCATTTGGCTTTTCTGTATGTAAATCCCATTTCCTTGAAGCGGTTTCTTACAGTTCGGTCACAGTACCTCATTTGTTTTGTTGCGCATTTCCTATTTTCAAGACATATAAAGTTTTCTATGTTAATGCTTAGAAGTTTTCCTTGGTCTACACAACGCTTCCCTTTTTCAACCTCCCCAATTACTATTTATTTATTTATTTATTTGTTTATTTATTTTTGTGATTACCATAGATGGATTTTCTGCTGTAGTTTCAACAAAGCTCATTCAATTCCAATGTAACCTGTGAGGCCGCGTGGTTGTGCTTGTGAATGCATGAGAATCATTGTCGGTCATGCCTTCTGTCTCTGATTGGTTGTTTTTCCTCAGTTGTGGTGGTTTCTTAAAATCAAAGTCGAAGTATAAAATGGGTCCAGACAGGGATGATTTTTCGCAGATCATTTAAACTTTAGCGTAGTATACAGTATTCCTATATTTGAATGCCTCTGTTGTATTCCAGGGATTTAAATTTCGCTAATGTCTAAATGTCAACACCAAATCAACATTTTTTTGTTTTTTGCTGTTAATCTGTATAAATGGGTGTCTATCAATGCTGTCTACATGTCCTAGCCATTATTTTGACATTTTAGTGCATGTTTGTTTAAAGCTTCAATTTGGGGCAAGAACCGTCTGTGTGGCGCCATCTTCAGGCTTAACACTGGGATAAACACAATTTGTCTTTTTGTCCTCTCATTGAACAAGCACGGATTGTCGTCCACTGGCTCAATCTTGTACATGCCTCCTTAGCGAGTTGGAGTTGGAATGCTGTAGTAGCGTTTGCGAACATCTTTGTCTCGATTTTCAGGTTAGTGATTTATTAGTATACCATTTATTTAGTTTATTTAGCATAGCTTGTAGTGTAGTATAGCAATTTGTAGTTTTCACTGCTGCTGTCAATCACAGCCAGACCCCGTCCAAATCTCTCCCCCCTCGCAAGACCAACAGTCCACCGTTTTAGTTTTAGTTTGTTAATTTTAGTATGAATTTTGACTTTGACTTTGACTTGGTGCTGAGGACAAACTGTAATGGTGCCACTCGGACGACAGCTTTAAGTCGATCAATTTAAAGCATACTCTCGGATTGATAATGTATATGTATACATTTTGCAGAGTATGTATTGTGCTCCTCGGGGTATTGAATCAATCACAGCTGGACTGTTCTGGTTGCCTAGAGACTAACGACCCTTGGTATGCAGCCAAGATATCAAAGGAGTGGATTCAGGACACCTCTGTGAATGTCCTTGAGTGGCCCAGCCAGAGTGCAGACTTGAATCCGATTGAGCATCTCTGCAGAAATATGTGCAGCGATGCTCCCCATCCAACCTGATGGAGTTTAAGTGGTGCTACAAAATGGAATGGGCAAGTTGTCCAAAGATAATTTCATGCTGTCACTCCAGGGTGTTATGTGTAGAATTTTAAGTGGGAGACTAATTTATTCCATTTTGAAATAAGTCTGTAACAAAATGTCGAAAGAGTGAAGCATGGACACACTGGGGATTCACTGTATAAAAGCCAAAGTTAAGTTATAATTATCAATTAATTTTGGCCTGTCAATAGCGTCTTTCAGCATCAAGCTAATCTAGTAAGGGAATTTTGCGATTCCTTCCTCAGATGTCGATGCTTCAACAATTTATAGGTTGAACATATCGCATTGTTGGTTTGAGCCTCACAAATCTAATTGTTTCCGAACTGCAGAAGTCAAACCTAGCCATTTAGTATTTCCAACTATATTAACTATATTCACTATACAGTAGTTTCAGATTTTTGCCCTGAATTGTATGTGCAGTACTGCATAAATACATGTCTATTGCCACTAGTTTTATGTTGTAATGATCATGTTATTTCTCCATCCACCAATTTGTTATACCTCCAATACAATCAGAAAATTCTGAATTTGTTCCTTTGTTATTCATTAATCCTATGAAGGACATTAATTACTAATACATTTATATATTTTTTTCACAGCAACATTGCATTCACATCTAGTCCAAACCGTTCTTTTAACACCAACTCTCAGCGCAACTGCTGACAGTTATGGCTCATATTTACTGTGCAGCAGTCTGGTGTGCTTTAACCTCCATCTAGATGCCCCTGGAATGAGATAAAGCTTTATAATGAGGACTCCCATCGAGCACAATCAGGTCACGACCTACCTGTCAATCATAGATGCATTTCAATCTGAGTATGTGTGTGTGTGTGTGTGTGTGTGTGTGTTAGAGGGACTTAGCAGCAAATTCAGTGTAAATAGCAAATCTTCTTACATCTTTTTAAAATCCATCTCGTCTGTATTATTTGTACATTATTTTCCAAATGTTTTTCAAAAACATAAGAATCTGTTTGTCTCCTCATTCACAATAAAGTCTTCTCTTTTTTTTTTTTACCGGCCTCTTTTGTCCGAAATTTTAGATCCAGCGCTCCAGAAACAAGCAAATGAAGGAGATGTTTCCAGAAGGTTTTGGGATCCACCATGCAGGCATGCTGCGGTCTGACCGCAATCTAATGGAGAGTATGTTCTCTAGAGGGTACCTCAAGGTGCTTGTCTGTACTGCCACCTTGGCTTGGGGAGTGAACCTGCCAGCACATGCTGTTATAATTAAGGTTCTTGTTATTCTTGGTTTACTTTTTATTTGTTTTTGTTTTTTACCTACAGTGGATGTAAAAAGTCTAGACACCCCTGCAAATGCTAAGTTTTTGAGATATAAAAACACAAGACCAAGATGAATCATTTAAACACGTCTTACTTACTCATTCACTGCCATTGACGGTTATAGACGTCAAAATTCTATTTGAACTGGGCTGGCAGTGTAAATGAGTGAAAATAAAAACAACTTTATAACTGGGGATGTGGCTGTTTAGAATAAATCAGTTACATTCAAAGTTATGTTAAATAGGAGTCAACACACACCTTCCAGTATTTAAAGTGTCTCTGATTAAACCCAAACAAAGTTCAGGTGTTGTTGTTGGCTTTTCCTAACTTGTTTTCTAGTCTTATCTTAAGCCATGGTCTCCAGAGAGCTTCCATGGCATCAGAGTGATCGGTCTCATTGTTTAAAGATGTCAGTCACAAAGTAATTTCCATAGTCATCAACAAAAGAGAAGGAGAAGGGAAGAAATATGTTGTTGTTTTTTGTCATACACTTTATATGTCCTATTAATGGTGTAAAAATTTTCATATGATCATCTTGGTCTAATTTTTCAACCTCACAAAATCCTGGCATTTGAAAATTGGTGATGTGATGTGCTAACCACTCTGAGACAATGCCACTTTTATATCCACTGTATAATGCCTATTTTCATCTTCTCACTGTATTGTTTTTGCTCAAATAATTGTAGTTCTATTTGTCTCTGTCTCTTGTGGTTCCAGGGGACACAAATTTATGATGCCAAGCGTGGTACCCTAGTGGACCTCGGCATCCTAGATGTGATGCAGATCTTTGGTCGTGCAGGACGGCCACAGTTTGACAAGTATGGAGAAGGCACCATCATTACCACCCATGAGAAGCTCAGCCATTACCTGACCCTGCTCACCCAGCAGAATCCCATTGAGAGTCAGTTTCTTGACAGCCTGGCTGACAACCTCAATGCTGAGGTCAGTCTTGAAGTTTTGTTTGGAAAATTGTTAGTTGGTTGTTGTTAGTTTTGTTTTGTTATATTTATTCAATACCTTTGAATGTTGAATGTGAATTATTAACATATATTTTTGAAAGAAAGAAAAATACAAAAAGAAGTTGAAAACATACATTTAACTCACCTTTCCATTTTTTTCAAATATTTTTTTATCATTCTATCTGAGCTCAAGCAGTTCTGTTAAAAAAATGCGGAAGGGGGTGAATATTTTTTCTAGTGCTGTCAAAGTTAAAGCGTTAACCCATTGATTAATCACACAAAAAATCACAACAATCATGTATTGACGCAGATTAACCACACTATTAATTCTGACCACAGAAGATCCTTTAGCTTGACAGCGGATGGTTACGTTAAAGGTAGCACAGGTTGTGTTTGAGCAATAAACATACACTACATGCATTGAACAAAAACATTTAATAAATGTTTGCATAAGACATTCAGAATATGAGTTCATGTCAAACTACCAGGGTCTTTTTTTCTTAATTTTAAACTATGCAAGTAATTAGCTGATTAGAAAAAGAGGAGGAAAGTGTGCAGTGGATCAACATTTTTTGAAGGTTTCCTCATAACATTAAATGTAAAAAGAATTAACACATCACAGCTGTTCTTCAAATTTGGAGGGGGCAAACATTTTTTATAAAAAAAAACTTTTTAATTAAGTGATTAGTCGTGATTAATAAAAATTCTAAAATGTGATTAATCTGATTTTTTTTTTTAATCATTTGACAGCTCAAATTTCTTCCCAACACTGTTTAAAGTTACAGTAAATACAGTGTGTAACATAAATAAAATCTGGTTAAAAACTAAGTGGAAATGTCCATAAAAAATGGTACTTAATCTCATACTTAATGTAAAACTGTGGCGTACATATTTTAAAATAACATTTTTGCTCATTATCATTTTCAGTAGTGTAGTGTAGGTAGATGACAGCTCCCCCAAGAAATATTCGTCCCTTGAACTGTTTATGCAAAAGCTACATTATGAGAATGAGTTCAATGGAAGGATGAGGAGTTTTGTTTCTCTCTGCAACTTCTCTCAGTCTCCATCAGATGGTGACAGAGACCAGTAGTTATAGTGATCTCCTTTCTCTTGCTGTCTTGCTGCTGTAGATTGCTCTGGGTACTGTCACCAATGTGGATGAAGCGGTGAAGTGGCTCAGTTACACATACCTCTATGTGCGCATGAGGGCTAATCCACTTGTATATGGCATCAACTACAAGGCCTTGCAGGTTTGTTTTTAAATAGTATATACAATGTGTATCTTATGTAAACATTAGGATTCTGAATAGTTTGAATGTTTTAGATGGATCCATCCTTAGAGCTTTACAGAAAGGAGCTTGCGGTAGAGTCAGGCAGAAAGCTGGACAAAGCCAGGATGATTCGCTTTGAAGAGCGAACCGGCTACTTTGCCTCCACTGACCTGGGGAGGACATCCAGCCACTTCTACATCAGATACAATACTATAGAGGTAGACAAATAACAGCTGAAAAGCAGCAAGAATTAATCTGTCCACAAGTATGATAGGCAAGAATATTCAATACATTACTCACTGATTCGATCTATTTCTTCTCCCTGTGTCCATAAAGACGTTCAATGAACTTTTCAACTCTCAACGAACAGAAGCTGACATCCTCAATATCATCTCTAAGGCTGAGGAATTCGAACAGCTAAAGGTAAGCTTGCCAAGGCTGTGGTTCAGAAAGAAATGTATTTACAAAAGACACACCACCAGCCAAAGGGGAATAATACTGTGGGTAAAACAGAAAAAACAAAAAAATAGTTTACTAAACAAATATCAAATGTATTGATTCCTGATAACGTAAGGAACTGTTGTTAAAACACATGCACGTGTTTCTTTCTGGGAATGCATTAGTATCCTTATGAACATGCCAATGTTGAAAGCAGTCTGTAATTTTACATGACACAAAACTGTAACAAGAAAAATCGCATTTACACCTGAGATAGGCGGCAATCACCCTCGCGACCGACAGCAATCACCCTTGAGCCAATCATGTCTTGTACCGGTCATCCCACAGTGGTTGCTCATGTCCTCATTAAACTGGACCCACAATAAACAATAGTTCTTTCTCCAAAATAATTCTCCCCTTTTTTGGAGGTCATCCATTAACCCCCGAACCTAAACAGTAGTGTCCCACTACAAGATTGGATGTGTCTTATGGTTCCCATGTTCTCATATTGGGGAATCATGCTGGCAGGTTCGTGAAGAAGAGATGGAGGAGCTGGAGCAGATGCTGTGTAACTACTGTGAGCTACCCGCATCAGGTGGAGTGGAAAACGGCTACGGCAAAGTTAACATTCTGTTGCAGACATACATAAGTCGTGGAGATGTTGACAGCTTCTCCCTCATCTCAGACCTTTCCTATGTTGCACAGGTAAGAAAAAAACTACTGGTATTCAAAGCGGGCAACAATATTAAAGATGATTTATTTTATTTATGATAAATTTCTGTTTTTCTTTCACTTTTGCCGCTTTTCAGAATGCTGCTCGAATTGTTAGGGCATTGTTTGAGATTGCTCTAAGAAAGCGTTGGCCAGCCATGACCTATCGGCTGCTCACACTCTGTAAAGCCATTGACAAGCGGCTTTGGGGCTTTGCCCACCCTCTTCGCCAGTTCTCCAACTTGAGCCACATTGTTCTGACTCGATTGGAGGAGAAGAAGCTCACTGTTGATAAACTGAAGGATATGAGGAAGGATGAAATTGGTAAAAAGACATTTTAAATGTAATCGTTTTTATTTTTTGGGTGTGCAACAGTCCAAATTTGCGAGAATGTTTATCTATTCCTGCCCACTTTAATTACTCAAAAATCCATAGACAGTAAATATTCAGCAATGACAAGCTACATATTCCAAATAATGACACATGTAACATTTATTAACATTTATATCAGACATGATCTGTCTACAGCAGGGTCACCAATGTGGTGCCCGTGGGCACCAGAGGGCCCTCAAGGGCCACATGAGCAGCATTCGGGCTACTCACCAGTGAGGGGAAATTGTAACTTTCTAGGAATGTTGTAGAATTGAGTGCGAACATTAGCAGAGATTTATAGAAAATTTTCTACGAATTATTCTACAAATATTGATATTTGTTTCCTAATTTAGACATTCTTAATGGTGAGTGTCTTCACATTAATGAATATCATTAATCATTAATAGTAATGCCGTACAATAATATTTATATTAAAGGTCATTTGAGCAAATTTGTTATTTCAGAAGTGTGGATCAAAGTGTTATCCCTACACATTAAACAGTACCTAGTTTCAAAAAGCGTGGTGGCATCCGATTTAAAGTGTTCTCTGGCATAATCACAACAGTTGAATCAAACAAGGGTGGACTCTGGGAGAAAATGATTTTTATGCATGCGGATAGTTCTTGCTAATATACAGTACTTAAAATCAAATTCAAAAAGGTGTTTTGTGATGTATTACTGGAAATAATTTCTTCAGTAATCAATGTCTAAGTGTGCAGTGTACCGCAAGTCAACTTAGCATAGGCACATGATGAACTTGGTTCCATTTGAGTATATTGTCTGTCTTCTTTGTCGTCTTAGTATGTTAATACCTGGTGTATTGTTTCCAGGCCACATGCTGCATCATGTGAACATCGGGTTCACAGTAAAACAGTGTGTCCATCAGATCCCTTCAATCACAATGGAGGCCAGTGTTCAACCAATCACAAGAACTGTCCTGCGTGTCCGTCTCATTGTCACACCTGACTTCCGTTGGAGTGATCAGGTAAATATGGTGGCCTGTGGTGAGGAATTTGAACAATGTTTTTTTTTTTTGTTTGTTTTTTTATTACAACTTTTACACAATTGTATTTGCTACGCATGATTAGCTGCTTGGTGATCCAATATATAACAAAAATAAACAATTAAACAAAACTAACAATTATCCAATTTCACTTCAATTGCCTGAAAAATATTTGGTAATGAGAAATATAACTTTATTCATCTATCAATGATAGTGACATGTTATGAAAGGCAGACCAATAGAATGCTCCTCCAATAAGATAGAAGAAGATGCAACCTTTTGCCATTCATACAACTGAATAGTAGCTTTGTGTTCAAATGAACAGGCCCTGATTTCAAAGCTACGGTTGTCAGTTTGTGAGTGAAGGGAGACAATAATTTAGTGGTGTCCCTTGAGATTTTTCCTGTGTAAAATGGGTGAGTGGAGTCAGTAAAGGTTGGGAAAACACTGGGTTAGAGGTCTAATTAATTGTTGGAAATTAATTATCTTGTTTGTTTGTATTATGCAGCAGTCCAGGTAATTCGATATGATCCCATACCTTTTCTTGCAACTGTACATTCAGAGACATTGGTACTTAAGGAATTATACTGTTGTTATGAATGAAAATCTGTTAGTTTTGTTAATGATGCTTGAATTCATTTTTAAATGTGGGCTAGTCATTTTTATTGGTTTTATCTGATTATTTTCCAATTTACCATTATTTCACTATTTTGGTACCCGCAAATCATCCATTCTGGTTCATCATTCAAAGGGATGACAACTACTGGTGATGCTTTGCCCCCGTCTAAGACAAAATCCAACATCTTTCTCCTTTCTGTCCATGGTTTAGGTACATGGGTCTGTGGGTGAGCCATGGTGGTTATGGGTGGAGGACCCAATCAATGATCACATCTACCACTCTGAGTATTTCCTCCTCCAGAAAAAGCAGGTTGGTTTTATGACACCACAAATTCTATTATATTATTACTTGTCTTCAACAACAAAAATAACAGCAAACAAAAATGATCACAACCTGAAGTTCAGTGATTCAGCATATATTTTTTTTAGTAGAGATCCGCTGTTTCAGCCAAGATTAATTGGAACTAAATATAATGTGATATTGTTAGCCTATGAAAGTCATTTTTAACCCACTATCAATAAAAAAAAATACAGTGTACGTGATAAAAGTTTATTTATTTATTCATTTATTTTAATTATTACTATTCCTTCATGCTTGTACCCAGGTTATGGTAATTACAAAGATTGAATTAAGGCAACCGAACTCTTTCTATTTGTTGAATTAATTGTGTATATATTTGTTTCTGGAAAACGCACCTTCTTATCCTCCCTATATAACTACCTTTGAACATTCTGCAAATCCATTGTCTACTGAAAATAGGATTTGAAGTGTGTATCAAGACTGCTTCTTTCTAAGAGAGAGTTTGTGTGTGTTCCTTATTTTATTCAGGTGGTAACAGAGGAACCCCAGCACATTGTGTTTACAATTCCCATCTTTGAACCCCTACCCTCTCAGTACTACATCAAAGCAGTGTCTGACCGTTGGCTTGGTGCCGAAGCCATCTGCATCATCAATTTCCAGAATCTTATCTTGCCTGAGCGACACCCTCCGCACACCGGTACATAATGTCCAGGGTTGGGAGGGTTACTTTTAGAATGTATTCCGTTACAGTTACAAGTTACCTGCTAAAAAATGTAGTTAGTAACGTAATCCAAGTACCATAATATTAAAGAAATGTAACGATTACTTTTGGATTACGCCAATACCAAGTATGCTCATGAAGTCAAAATAAAAATAAATATCACCACAATTTATGTTTCTATACAGTGCGCCCCTGCTATTTGCAGGTGATAGGGACCCGGGCAGCCTGCCAATAGTAAAAATCCTTGTATAATTGGCAACCATTTAAACGCATGTACAGTATTGATTGATTGATTGAAAGCCATATGCTGTTTTCCAACTGTTACTGAAAAGCACCTTACAGAAAGATAGATAGATGGATGGATAGATAGATAGATATCCAATGAATAGGGAGAAAAGGGACAAAAAATGCACGCATGCACTAATAATGCTATGAGGATGACCACACGTGACATTAACTGCAAAATGAACTTTTATCCCAGTCACGAGTTTAGCCATATTGTGTATGGTGAATTGGTGGGAGGGATATTTGTTCGGAAGACGTACAGTAACTCACATTATGTTGTAGCAGCAGATAGCAAGAAGTTCAGCGTAGCATGCCACAGGATCGACTCTCAGCTGAAACTTTTTCTTTGTTAAAGATAAATCAGTCCAAGTATGTTCCAAACCTTATATACCGGTCGCCACTTGCTTCCTCCTTTCACCCGGGAACCCTTTTAAACAGGCCGCGTGCCCTACACGTCAGCAAGTCTCTCTCTCTTGCTCACTCGCTCATTCTCTCTCTCTCTCTCTCTCTCTCTCTCTCTCTCTCTCTCTCTCTCCATCTCTCTCTCTCTCTCTCTCTCTCCATCTCTCTCTCTCTCTCTCGCCTGCTCTTTCTCTCTTTCTTGCTCGCTCCCATTGTAGGAATTGTAATCCCTCAAAATAATTTAATACATTTAATAAATGTACCTGTAATCGGATTATATGTTTTTTTTTCCTGTACTGTAACAGAATACAGTAAAAAAAAAATTGGGGTATTCTGATTACGTAATGGCGGTACATGTATTCCGTTACTCTCCAAGCCTGATTATGTCATACAGGAAATCTCATGAGAACCAGACGCTAACCAAATAATGTAATTTCTGTGAATGCTAAAGAGCAGACGTTTAACTCTGAAATGCTATGAAATTAGATGAATTGTTGAATTTACATTGTGAGAATCATTTAAGGATGAGGTAAAGTTGATATAAAAAGTGGATTTTTTTTTTTTATCCACCCTATCTTGTTTTTGTGATATATAAAAATTAGACCAAGATCAAGTTTGAAAATGTATTGGTTATGAACAACTGTACCTGATTTGAGTTTTTTTGTTTTTTTTGTTTCAAGAAATGTATCTTCCAATTTCCAAATTATATTTCCCTCACAGAGCTGTTGGACCTGCAGCCGCTGCCGGTGACAGCTTTGGGACATCGGGAGTATGAAAGCTTGTACAAGTTTACTCATTTCAACCCCATCCAGACACAGATCTTCCACACACTGTATCACACTGATACTAATGTGCTGCTGGGGGCACCAACGGGCTCTGGAAAAACCATAGCTGCTGAGATGGCCATGTTCAGAGTTTTCAACAAGTACCCAAGCTCTAAGGTTAGAAATGCAACTCTTGCTTCCAGTTTCAGTTTGTATGTATGTAGGCCTTTGTATGTATTGCCTTTATTTTTTTCTCTTTTTTTCTTCTTTTTTTAAATTGCCGGTGCTTTAATGATATCTCCAAATTCATTTTGGTTTAGGATACAGTATGTGTACATGTCACCTAAAGCAAATATTAGAATTAATACAGCTTTAATTATTTATTTTTAAATTAAGTTGTCTTGCAACTGCAACATTAACATACAATAAATACATAAAAACGGTTTACAGAAAAGGATGACGTTTTGAATAAATCACTAGTATAATATTAAACTTGTCTAGATTTATGATAGAACTATGAAACTGGTCTAGATTTATATAGCCTAAACAAATTGAAAATACAAAATACAAATACAAAAACAATTCTCCAAGGCTGTTAACGGAACTGTTAAGGTGGAGCTTACCAGTCTAGTACCGGGGTACCCATCCCTTTTCCTTCCTGAAAAGATACAGAATTATCTTTGTGAGTAATAATGATCAATAATTTTGCCTTTTTTCTGACATGTTGCGTACCAAGCCAGAAACTGAATTACAATTAGTTATGATTCTGGATTTTCTTCACTTTCAATTTGAAATAATGTTCTGTTTTTGAATAAGGGAATTGAAAAAAAAAAAAAAAAGGCTTATTTAATTAAATGAAAAAATGTTACATATTAATCAATTATTGACATAATCGTTAGTTGCAGCCATAAACTCAAATACATTTCACTCATTCAAAAATGTTTACAGTATATGTTTTTTGCTGTGATTTCAGGTGGTGTATATTGCCCCTCTTAAAGCTCTAGTCAGAGAGAGAATTGAGGACTGGAAAGTCAGGATAGAAGAGAAACTGGGCAAAAAGTGAGTTTGGCGAGATGAAGTTCACACAAACGTATACATAAATGATTCTATTATTGCTATATTGCAGGATGGGGTTCACATGCATGTTGCCAATTGTGTGTGTCTATAAACAATTAATGTGCATGCAGAGAATCACGATAATTAATGAAATGAGAAAAGTATTCATAATTGTAGATACTTGACTCTGTAACAAAGGCAAAGTAAATATTTTTTTTAACTTGGTAAACATTGTATCCTTTTTTCTTGTGTGTATAAGGTAGGGCTGCACGATATTGGAAAAACATGCGATATGCGCTATAGTTGTTAAATATCGATATTATTGCGATATTTAACATTTACCTAAATAAATAACATTTTTATCATCTAAAAAATGAATAACTTTTTTTCATGTGGCAAAATAAGCAAGCTCATTGTATTTTTAGTTAATGAATTGTAATTACCTTAGATATATGTTTAGCTATTGGATGGTGATGCACATTTAAGTTTGTGTCTGACTGGTCAAATTGAGGTAAAAGCAAAAAATTCCTTCCTTGCATATTGCATGGGCCAATATCGCAATATTGATATTTGTTTCGATATATTGCCCAGCCCTAGAATAAGTGTGTTAGAATAAAGTTTTTGTTTTGTTTTTAAAAGACAAAAGCATGTTCATGTTTATTATTTCCATGGTTTAATTTTATTGTAAGTTGTATCTAAGTTATATCCAATGTATGAGGGATCTAAATTGTTCTCTGTTCTATATCGATGTGTAGAGTGGTGGAACTGACAGGTGATGTGACCCCAGATATGAGAGCTATAGCACAGGCTGACCTCATTGTCACCACACCAGAGAAGTGGGATGGAGTAAGCAGAAGCTGGCAAAACAGAAGCTACGTTCAGAAAGTAGCAATCCTGATCATTGACGAAATCCACCTGCTTGGTATGTAAGGATGGTTTGGATTGATACTAATGACACCTGACTGATCTTCCAGTATTGTTTTATAGGTTGTTAATAATGATATTATGAATAACACAGTCATAGGAGGCCATTGTGTGGGTTCATTCAAGTGATATATTCAGAACTGGATACACATTGTATGTGAATAGTTAGTCAGCTAATGAGCTTTAAATCTACTGTTAAGCAGTATGGTCAATGAACCCCATCACGGCAGTTTATCAACACATTTGTCGTTAGTTTGTTGACAGCCTCCCTCTTATTCAGTCTCACACAGCAGCAAACAAAGTGAGTTTGCCACTGAACATCACCCCAGCTAGCTAGCTTAGCAATAGGATGCAGCTGATCCCCGCCGGAAACGAGGATTTATTATGTACAACACCAATAGGTGCCACAACCCAACCGGATTCTACCTTTGGTCGCAATGCAGAGCAGGATCGTATGTTAAAGTAAACCAGGTTATACTAAAAAAAAGAAAAACTGGTAGAAGTTTTATGATTTAAAAGCGACAACCCACCGGTGTGCTTTTATTCACTGTTATTCAATTGCACTGGATTCTTTTGTACAAGAAAAGTGGGCCAAACTCTTCTACTAAGACTCATCACCAGTTTAAACCCTTAATTTCAGTTACTGCTGCCAAGGATGGCACATCCAGTTATTGGTTCCAGGAGCCAATTACTTGTTCACTTGTTTGGATTTATTTTTCTCTTAAAAAATAAAATAATAATTTCATACATTTTATATTTACTTTGTGAAATATTAAAATTGGGGTGATAATCTGAAACGTTTGAGTGTAAAAAAAAAATATATATATATATATATATATATTTATCTACGGTATGTAAAAAAAAAGAATCAAAAGTTAGGAATAGGGCAAAAACTTATAATGTATGTGTACATTTTATTAGTTAAAACCGTAAACTTTAACTTTAATATCTTCACTCTACCGTGTCCTGACAACATTTTGTGTGATTATAGGGGAAGATAGAGGTCCAGTGTTGGAAGTCATTGTGTCAAGGACCAACTTCATCTCCTCCCACACTTCTAAAAGTGTTCGAGTTGTCGGTCTCTCCACTGCGCTGGCTAATGCGCGAGACCTTGCTGACTGGTTGGGAATCGTACAGGTAAGGAACCTGTGCTGAAAGGTCGGGGGTCAGCTAGGCCTCCTCTGCTGATCTAAAACTAAAACATGTTACATTAAATTATATGAGATTATTTTCAAAAGTCCATTCTCTCATTTCGTAGCAATGTTTTTGCCTGCACTGTTTCCATTTTCCAGTGTGTGTTGGATTTTTTCCATGTCATTCTATATAAATCTATAAACTAACGGTGGTGTTTCTTAACCCAATCTGATTTCAGCTTTATTAGCAAAACACACATGTAGCAATATACACACTAATACATTTAATAATAACCATCTCTAGTGAGTATTATGCATTTTATTAAAATTTTGTTTTTTTGTTATTTTATTTGATAAATGTTGATTCTGAACTGCTTCACATGATACACGTGACACAGTTGCGTGCTGTTGCATTGCATTTTTGTTTTGTATTTATAGTGTGATGTCAGTTTTTATGATCCCAGGTAGCATAGAAACTGTATTATTATTCAGACATTTAAGATTCATGGGAGTGTTTCATGAGTTTGTTTGTTTTTTAAATAATTAGTTTGCACTATAATCCAAAAGCAATGTCTGATTTTCATTGGTTAAAATTGTAATAACATTTTTATTTATGACGTTTTTCAGATTCAAGTTATTTTTGTGCCCACGCTTGTTTTTTGTTTCATTAACAGAGGGGTTGCTACCAGTTTGTCCATGTGTGGAGATGAGTCTTTAGTCCGGCCACAAGATGGGGTTATTGCCCATGCTTGTACTCCTTGAGCCTGCTTTACTTTTTGCTTTCTGTAATGGGAGGGCTGATTTGCAACTCATTGTCCAATTCTTTATTAGTGCATTTGAAATACACAATGCACACAAAGACAGAACATGTTAGTAACGGCATCCTAAATCACAATTTGATTTCAATGTTGTTGACACGGCGCTGCTGCACACCACCACAATCACATTAAAATCCATCACCACCATAAAGCTTTCAGACTTTATAGCACCAGTCCGGCAGCTATTTGTGCCTCGCCTTCTCAATGACAGTGATAGAAACCTCACATTACTACCAGATGGGGCTTTGTAATACCAGCTGCTCACATGATACTTTATGCATTCTGTTTTTCCCTTTCCGCTTTTCTCCACACCCTTCTTGTCTTTTGTCTGACAGGTGGGCTTGTTTAACTTCCGTCCTTCTGTTCGCCCTGTACCGCTGGAGGTTCACATTCATGGGTTTCCGGGACAACACTACTGCCCCCGCATGGCCACCATGAACAAACCCACCTTTCAAGGTATATCTGAAGGGACCTGAAATTGCATTGTTTAGTTCATATCATACACTCTTGACAATTTTCATTTAACTGCCATAGTAGGATTAATGCTAATATCAAACAAAACAAATCAGAATGTCACTAATGAAAATACATTTTCATTGTATTTTTTGTTTTAATTTAACTCGTTCACTCCCAGCCATTTTCACTGAAGCAACCCCGGCTGTTTTACTGGATTTTAACTGATTTTGCAAGGTCCACAGACTATTCTATTCTATTGCTATAAAACATGGAACCTACCACAAGAAATATTAGAGTCTCTTCTTTTATCAGGAAAAAACAGTATGTTTGTATCTGTTTCAGTTTTGCAACAATTAGCATTAGAATATAGCTAAGTTTCATCATTATTCACAAACCTGTTGAAATCACTGAGGAAAAGAGCTTGTTGCAAAATGGTCCTGGCTGATCTCTTGTACTCTGCTCCCACCTTCTGGCCATTTTTTGGATATAACTACCATAGGTTTAAGCGACCTCTTCATGTCAGAAGCTCAATCAAAACCTTCTGTATGCTCTAGCATGAAAAAACTTTTTTTTTTTTAACTTATTTATACGTTTTTGTGTTTCAATGAGTTAATTATCTTTAACATACTTGGTGTGCTCATCTTCACAGCAATACGTAGTCACTCTCCAGCTAAGCCAGTGCTGATCTTTGTCTCATCTCGACGTCAAACCCGACTCACAGCCTTGGACCTCATTGCATACCTGGCGACAGAAGACAACCCCAAACAGTGGCTGCATCAGGACGAGAGAGAAGTACTGTGTATTACCACCAAGCGGCTCATTTACATCACTATTGATTTCACAGTTTATACATACATGCATTGTACAATTCCCCAGGAATATTTTCTGTGCTAAAAAAAAAGTCCGAAATAATCCACCGTTGGAAGTGAATTATGGTCTTGAACATCTGCAGAAATAAAATGTTTGGGAGATTTGGTCAGTTCAGCATCTGTATAGTTACACTGTAGTTATGGTTTCCCTTGACTGGAAAAAATATTTACACAATAATAAAAATAGAATACATATACTGTTGTTTGCCCTTGACTAGGTTTCATGTTAGCCCAAAACGTTAAATCTCCTTAGTACGTGTCAAAGAAAGAGATCTCAGACACATGATGTTCAAATGAGCTGAGATCAATTGTCTTTGCCCCTCTTCTTTATAAGTACATTGAAAGCAAAGTTGACAGGCACTTGCAATTAGACTAACATTGTCTTTGGTTATTTAAAGACACCAAAATAGAATTCTAATTCTGATTTATGTGACTTTCTTTTGGGCTGTCTGTAGATTGAGGACATCATTGCCACAGTGCGGGATTCTAACTTGAAGCTAACTTTGGCATTTGGAATCGGGATGCATCACGCTGGCCTGCATGAACGAGACAGAAAGACTGTGGAAGAACTGTTTGTCAACTGCAAGATCCAGGTACAATCTTGCTGTATTTCTACGGCTGCTTTGTCCTGGTCTCCTGCCACAGGGCTTCTTTGCCAGTCACCTCAACCAGAAGGGAGTATTTATTTTTTTATTTTTTTATTTTTATTTTTTATTTTTTTTTTTATTTTAAGAGCTCAGTATTGTTCATTCGGAAATGTCATCATCATTGCTCTTTTATTATTATTATTATTTTTTTATTATTTTTTTTTTATATATATTTATTTATTTTATTTTATTTTTTGTGTGTGTGTGTGGGTGAGTATGTGTATTTGCGTGCGTGCGTGCGTGTATTTGTTAGCTCACCAGAAAACCTATTAGAAAAAATCTCATACCGTTCACCTAAACCGAACACCAGGAGACCCGAGGGGACCAAAGAAAACCAAGGAAGGTGAAATCCAGCACCGACCAGACACCCCCCACCAGAACTCCTCCCCAGCCCAAGAAACATCCAGACCCCAACAAATCCAAAAAACATAAAATCAGGGAGGCCTCAAGAGACCAAAAGAGAGACCGAGAAAAGGAAGGAAGGACAGACGAAGCCGCGTGAGATCCGCAGACACCAGCCTCCACCGATTCAATAACCTGAGGAGGAAACAGATTGTGTCTGAGTTTCGGTAGATGCTGGTGTGGTGGATCTGGCATGCATGAAAATCTCCACCAAAGAGGGGAGCCGTCGACCCCCGCCGGAACAGAGCAAGCGCAACACCTCAGGGCCCCCCAGGCCGCGGCAGCGCCAAAGGACGACCCCCGGGCCCCGCCAGGGCCACCGGCCGGAGAGCAAACCCAGGAGCAGGAGCGCCCCCCGCCCCAACACGGCCCGCGCCCCCGGCCCAACGCAGCAGGACGGGGCACTGCAGGCCCACCAGGCACCCCACCGGCCCCCAACCCCCGCCCCAGCCGCCCCCACGTCCCCAATCCCCCAGACACCCCCCCACCCCCAGCACCCCCCCACCACCGCCCACCCCGACCAACCGGCAGCCCCCCAACCCCCGACCCCCAGCCCCCGGGGACCACCCGCACCCAGGCACCGGCGCCGAAAAGGGGCCGGACAGCGGAGCGGAGAGGGCAGCCGCGCCCACCCCACCCCCCGCCGTGTGGAAGGACGGAACACCGGGGGCAGTAGGGGGAGATGGGGGCACCGAAGGGCGGCCGACACCCCCGAACCCCAGGCCCAGCGGGGGAAGGCCCCGGTCGTCACCCCAGCGTTCTTTGTGAAAATTAACCCCTGTTACTGAGTCCGCCAGCTCGCCGACTGGCGAACTCTACTCCTAAACCGTGAATGTGACCCCACCCAGTGTATATACAAGTGTGTGTGTGTGGTGCATTAAAATTAGGAGCAGGTGAACCAGAGCCGATGGAAATGATATTCCCACGCTCCGATCCACCCGCCACCCAAGCATGTTACTGAGTGTATGTGGTGCATTAAAAAAAATAGAACCAGAAATAGAGCCAGAAGGGAGTATTTTGTCCTGCTTTGCCGAAAGAGGAAGTTGTTTGCTCATAAACCTTCCTATGCATGATTTGCATCTTCTCGTGTAACCGATGCACTTTTCTTCCTGAAGTTTTTTGTGACCAGTAGTTTATGATACCTTCACTTCACTCCTGCCCACTATATGTTGTTGCTAACGATTTGTATAGATGTTTTAATGGACTATATGCCACGGAGAAAGCGGAATTTTCGGGTTTTCACTCATCAACTTTGTTTCAGTTTCCGGTTTGCGACGTGTGGGCTGCGTTCCAGTACTTGCGCTTCCATCTTTGTGCCCCTCGGTTGCGCGTTTCCGTCGACTGATGCGAGGCTACGAGTGTGTAGTGTCTGTCTCAGTGTCCGAAGCATTTCAGATAACTGAGACGCCCTCCCGCCGATGAGCGGGGAGCGCACGGTTGGGCGGCGGAGGGGAAGGGGTGTGAGTGTTGGAACGCGGCCAGCAGTGGCCGGAAACCCAGAAATGGGAAGTCCGTGGTATCCACCCCACACATTTGAGTGAAGACATACAGTACCATTTGTTTGAATCAGCAATGTAATAGGACACACCTGGACAGCCAAGCACATCTGTCACCCACATATTGCAATGCTCTTACTCAAAGGAAAAAGGGGTGGAGTCAAACACAAAATGTACCTCATTTTTGTGTATAACATCCTTGTGTAAATGCATAGAAATAAAAGCTAAAATATCATAGCCATCTTTTGTCACACTTAAATATCATCAAGAGGGGAATGTATTTATTTTATTTGAAATTGGCAGGGTTTAACGATTGTCAACTGATCACTGTTGTGTGTATTCTCAGGTTTTGATTGCCACAAGTACTCTGGCTTGGGGAGTAAACTTCCCTGCTCATCTGGTGGTTGTCAAAGGAACTGAATACTATGATGGAAAAACCAGACGCTATGTGGACTACCCCATTACAGGTACAAATTCGTTGTGCATAAAGTTCTGAAGTACTCGAGTTAAAAAAAAAAAAAGGATAATGGTGGGCCATGAAAAAGCGTGAGTAGTGTAGTTTGTTTTGTAAATCTTTGAGACACTAATTTTGGAATAGTTCTTGTTACGCATTTTAGGACAAAAATGTATAATGTTAAACATATATAATGTTATGTTGTGTGTAATGTTAAACAAAATTGCAGTACACTCTTCACATTTTTTATTTTTACAGGTGTTTTTTAAATTATTATTATTATTATTTTGCCGTAATGTACTTATATCTATTGGAGAATATTGGTGCCACACTGAATTTTTTGCCAATGCAAAAGGGGCATTTCGGGGGAAATTAATTATTTACACATTGTACGAAACACATTTATGTGATTGATGTTATTGAAAATGAATGCTAATTTAATTTCCCTGGTCAAAAGTTAGTGAAACATGGACCATCTTGACCATCTCCATTTCTCTTCCTATCTGCATCATGGTAAAACAATTAAAAACCCTTGCCTGAAGCCATTCAACTGTAGTTTAACAGCCCCGATGGCAGTTGTTAACTTGGGCCACAGCCACAATGCAGTATGGAATTCTTTGAATTTGAAGTTTTAAGCCAGATGCCCTTCCTGACACAACTGCATTTGCTTACTGGGGCCCCCGTAGGGTTGCATTATTTTTTCTCTATTTGGCCTATTCAAAAAATAAAAATAAAATAAAAAATACAACAAATTCAGACAAAGTCTTTCTTAAAGCCAGAAGGTTGACATCAGAATCAACATAGAGAATTCTGGAACTTCCGTTATTTTTCCTTTTTTTCCCCAGAATTATTCCTTAATTTTTACCATTAGTTGCAAACAATTCTGATTTGGAATAAGCAACTGTAATATTGTGTACAGCACATGAAATCTAAAATATAGACCTGCAGTCAATATTATTTAATATTTTTCTGTAGATGTTCTGCAGATGATGGGGCGAGCCGGTCGGCCTCAGTTTGATGACCAGGGCAAAGCGGTCATTCTTGTCCACGACATCAAAAAAGATTTCTACAAGAAATTCCTCTATGAGCCTTTCCCTGTTGAGTCCAGGTGAGTGCAAGAAGGGATATCGAAGTCTTAGCGTTTCCTTCAACAATTTAAGAAAAGAAGGCTGAAATAAAAATGTTTAAGTAATTATTTTTTCCATGTTTAATGAAGTTGTTATTGTTATCTATATCTATCCTGTGAATGACTTTCGGCATGGAGTAGGGCGTTTGATGTAAATGCTTTATATAACAGGTTATAAGGCCTTCATTTTTATTTTTTTATTTTTTTTTATTACCGTCATTATAATTTTGTAATGATTCATGTAAAAGTGAGTGATTGTTGTATCCTCAGCCTCCTCAGTGTGCTGTCAGACCATTTGAATGCAGAGATAGCTGCAGGGACCGTCTCTTCCAAGCAAGATGCAATGGACTACATCACTTGGACTTACTTTTTCAGACGGCTGGTGATGAACCCCAGGTTAGGTTTGCTGTGACACGCGTTAACAGTTAACTACTTCATCTTAAAGAAGAATCAGGATTTGATAATGAACTTAGAAACACAACGTGTGATCCTACAGTACTTTTTACGTTACATACTGAAGTTATTTTCCATTTAGAATTGCTCTATGTTTTGTACCTAATGGCTTTTAATAAAGAGTCTGGTATTATTTTCTCTTTCATTTGGCACATCCAGCGCAATCCGGACCTGGTGAAAATTGTCTTTGATTATACTTTGGCGAAGCCTCATGTGGTAACTCTTAAATGGCTCTGCCAAATATGGAACCTATTTACAACACAGTTTGATAGTGTAATCTGGGAGTCGTTTTCTGTTTAGACTGGTCATTTTCCTTTCGGATGGCTATTATTTTCTTCTGTAAAGTGTATACAGACGTGTTTCCAGTAGTATAATTTTTTAATGCTCACCCAGTGTCAGACTTGTTACAGAGTAAAATTACCCTTCACACATCTAAGGGTTCTATTCTGTACATGCCTTTTTAATATGTTTAATAGATGAGGGATAAAATGTTAAAACAAAAGAAAGAAATAGACATAGTTGTTATCATAAAATATTATATAAAACTGACTTCAAAATGGTTTTGTCTGTGTTCAGTTATTACAGCTTGGAAGACATCAGCAATGATTCTGTTAACAAATACCTCTCCAATCTGGTGGAAAGGAGCCTACGAGACTTGGAGTGCTCCTACTGCATTGAAATAAAAGAGGTGTGTCCTTTTGTTAAATACTTTTGTCTGAATTTTCTGTTGAACTTGTGACATTTCTATGCTTGTGAAGGATGACCGGTCGATTGAGCCTTTGCCGTATGGTCGCATTGTGTCATATTACTACCTGAAGCATCAGACCATCCGCTTGTTTAAAGAAAGACTGAGGGGGGAACTTCCCATCCACGAGATTCTTTCCATTCTGACTGTGAGTATTCACATACGGCATCCATATTTGTTTGTCTGTTTTTATGATAGCAGAATACTTTCTGGCAACAAAATAATTTCAAGACATTAGTTGAACAGGGTTCAACTAGTTGCCTTCTGTGGTGGGTGCACTGGTTTGGGGTCAGTTAGTCATAATTAGTTACGTACTCTAACTCTCAACAACATTTATTGACATATACTATAATCCCAATGAATGCCACCAATAACGTCAATTGACGTCAACTACAGGGTTTTTTTCTCAATGGGCAGTGCAACGTCTTGTGCAGCGCTGCTTTGTAAAAGGGGGTTGTGAAAATACACAAACAGCCACTAACTATGGCCAGCAGATGGCACCATTGTATCTCTTTTCAATGGGCCCTCGGGTATCAAACTACATGAAAACATGGCGGATCTGTTTTCAAGCATGACATGAATGATCAAAGCATTTGTCACATTAAATCAAACTCACAGAGCGTCACTAAACAAAAAATATTAGTGTAAAAGTCATTGTTGTGCAGAAAATGTATCTTGTTTTCTCCTTATTTTTCCCATTTTTGCTTGATGTCACTCAAATTACCCATTTTCAAATGGTGATTACTAAAGAATGGAATAAGGTAGAAACATATTTTTTCTAATGAAATAATGGAATCCAATCTTTCATATGGTATCCACCATGTTAATGTAATCATAGCACACAATATTCTGTTTTCCTTGAAATATGAGTGAAAATGCTTGAAATCGGCTGGCACTGTAGGGGATGTTTTTTGGATAACGTTTGGCAGTAAAAGAGCTAATTATAACAACAAAAATAGAAAATGAATTCTTTGTTGTTTTGGGTAATGGTTCATTCTAATTTCAAATGAGAAATTATGCAACAGATTACGGTAAATATTTTGTGAACTGCCTATTTCCAAAACATTTTCTGTAAGCGAGCCGTTCTAAACTTAGCCAAATTTAGCGTAATTCTCTGCCCATGACTTGGAAGCTAGGCTTCCATTTTCAGGAAATCCAGCCACCAAACTGGAAGGAAGCACTATCATATTAAAGCAAAAAGTTAAAATGAGCTGTAGTGTTAGCACAGATTACGCATCGCGTGGCACAATGTTAAATACGATCCTGCATGTAGCAGCTCATCTCCGATTGACAGAGGAACAAGGCAGGAGGGGGGAGAAATATTTTGGAGAAATGAGATGATGCTAATCGATCTCCTCATTTCATGGAGATGTCTACTAAAGATGACATCGCGCCAGTGCCGTATAGGTCTGAAGTGTGCAGATGAGTGTTCATACTGAAGGTTATACTGTCTCGAATATAAAAAGTTTATTTTCAGACTGAGTTGCTTGAGAAACAAGTAGCCACTAAGTCCCAACACTTTAACGCCGCCCCAGGTCTTATTGGTAGCAAATGCACACTTTGCATTGGCTCTACCAGAACCGCCCCCCGTAAATGTGTTAAGTGTGCTGTAATTAATTATCCTACAAGACGTTTCATTTGTGTGAACGGGGCCTAAAGCAGCAGCAAACCAACCCCCATGGCTCCTACCCCCTCCTGCCTACAAGCTGCACCACAATAGTGAAGTTTGTCAACCTGCTGCTCCACTTACTTTTTATAGGTGTCAATTCTTTTTTTTGAAATACGAATGCCAATCTTGACTTGTTTGTAATGTCTTAAAGCATGTTTATTGAACAATTTTCAGACTTCAAATTTCTAATGCAAAGGTGCGGCTTATCCATCAGATCTCAGGGAGGCGCACTATAAAAGAAGCACAAGAGCATCAGACAGAGCAAAACAAACCAAATGAGCCCAAATGCAGTAGGAGAGACAGAACAAGAGCGAGACAATTTGCACCTTCATTGTGCAAAATAAGTAGCAGGAACCTGGTGCAGTAACATTAAAAACACCTGCGGCTTACAGTCGAGTGCGGCTTATATGTGTAGTAGTATTCCCCAAATTTAGCTAGTGCGGCTTCTAGTCAGGTGCACATTGTTGTCCAGAAATTACTGTACAATTTGTTTTCCTGTACAAAACGGAACACAAAAGTGCTTTTTTTTTCTTTTTTTGCAATTTAAGTCATCAATCAAGTGAACTTGTTTATAATTTGCAAATCAAATACATTATATGTCTGAGGCACAATCAAAATAAAAACTGAGAAGAATGTGAATATTCATATTTGTGTTGCTGTTGTCTGGAGTTTACATTCTTATGTCAACTATTCTATTTTTTTTTTACACAATCCATAAAAATGATTCAGCTGTATGTTTATTCCTGTCACACTTTCTTGTTGCAATCATTACTTCAATGCTGAAGTGCCATTTTTCTATTCTGGTGACAGTGAAGTAATGTTGCTGCTGCTTATGTTTGCTTAGCAAAGTTAAATGGTATTTTATTTTTTCAGAACATTCATTTACAGACCCAAGACGGAAAATAAATAATTCATTAATGATTCCTTTTTATCACTCACACGAGCAACCTTGACTTGGCTATGGTCATTTTTCAGCTCCTTGATTTTGAGACTGACTTTGAGCAGTGATTGATGGTACATGAACACTCCTGGAACTGCGGGATGATGACTGCAAGGCAATCACAGCCTGTTGATGGGACTATATTAGCCAAAGTTAAACTGGAGGGAATTAGTGAAGGTGTGCGTGTGTGCGCATCTTTACAACAAGAATACTGGAAACGAGATCAAGCACAAAGATAGCGAAGAACCTTGAGCTTTACTTTAAATATTTTCTGTTGTGTTTTCCAGTGAATTTCCTCAATTATTACAAACAAATATTTCCAATGTAGTAGGCCTTGTGGATTAGTAGAAATACATGATAGGTTCTTATATATATATATCTCATGTTATTCTTCAAATAGGAAAACATAATAATAAATAAATTAGGCTGCTTTTATTAAAAAAAAATTTTTTAAAGACAGCCTGTTCTATCTCTGTTTGATACAGGATGCGGAAGAATATTCCGAGATCCCTGTGAGACACAATGAAGACCAACTCAACAGCAGCCTGGCTCAACAGCTCCCCCTGAAGGTCAACCCCCACTCCTATGACAGTGCCCATACTAAAACCCACTTATTGCTTCAGGCTCACTTCAGCCATGCCCAGTTACCATGCAGCGACTACTCAACTGATACCAAAACCGTTCTGGACAACGCCATCCGAATCTGTCAGGTATGTTGCTGGGACCTTTACATAGAGCATAACCTACTTAGGTGTCAGAATCACACAATAAATCATGTTTGATGACTGCCTGTATGGTGGATTAAAAATGCCAAAATACATAAATAAATATACGTGAATATAAAAACGGATATAAAAATATATAATTCAAAAATATTTCAAATAATAAAAATAAAAAATCTGGTATTTCTTTACAGCTCTCTCATGAACATAAACATGAAATATCCATCTAATCTCACCTTCCCAATTGCTTGTTCTTCTTCAACCATAGACATGTTTCGGAATTTCATGGTGATTCCACCTGTAAACAGTAAAAAGTGTAAATGCACTAGTCCACAAGGTTGAAGGAAATACGATGGGTATTAGAGAGCAGACGGGGCGATGTGCTGCCATGGCCATTGATGTTGCTGATTCCTGTGCATATTGGAGCTGTTCCAATATTTTGCTCAGTAGTCGAGCCAAGGAATCCGAGGGTAATGGCGGCGTTCTGTAGATGAGTGGCTACAAAGGGGATTTAGTGAATGATTCAATGTGTGGCTGTAATAAGTCGGCGGAGTCCAGGATTACACTCGGGCTGTTTACTTGTTGGGATTGGCCAGAGTAGTGAGTAAAGCTAGGATTTGTTTCTCCGTCTCCACTTGGGATTGGAAATTGTGCATACGGTGCCTCCAAAAAGTATTTGTCCCCTTTCTCATTATGTATTTTGAAATGTGTATTTTTTTCTCATCTGTATCACTCTAAAATGTTACAGAACATTTGTGTGACGTATCACAGACAACCAAAATACTGTAGTAATATTAACAAAATACTATTCATAAGTTGATGTTGAAATCATTATTTTGATGCAATGTCTGATTTCCATTGTTTATATTTAATTTCATATTAATTAGGGGTGTCAAAATTAGCGCGTTAATTTTGAGCTAATTTAAAGTTCCTTTAACGGCACAAATTTTTTAAACGTGCGATTAATGACTGCCCCTTACTTGGAAAGCCTGTACTGGGGGAATTCCAGTCACAACGCAGCAGACACGTCCATGTCAAAATTTAGCAGTAAGAAATTTAATAATAATGCATATATTTGTGGAGACTGGGGTCAAGTTATATTTTACAATTTTTAAATGTAAAAACTTCATAAGTTACTTCATGTTAAAGATTAGATAGCTCTTAACTCATTCCCAACAATTTTCACTGAAGCAACCCCCTTCGCTCCCGACTGTTTTACTGGGTTTTGATTGATTTTGAAAGGTCCACAGAATATTCTGTTCTATTTTTATAAAAATTTGGAACTTACCAAAAGAAAGATTAAAGGTACATTTCTATCTGTATCTGTTTTGCAGCAATTACCATTAGAATATAGACAAGTTTAATCATTATTCACAAATCTGTTTAGAACTGTGGGTAAATTAGCTTGTTTGCAAAATGGCCCTGGTTGATTTATTCTACTCTGCTGCCACCTGCTGGCCGTTTTTGTAATTACTACCATTGCTTCACTTGTTCTCTGCAGTTCAGAGGCTGTATCAAAGCCTTCTAGCATAAATAAAAAACATAAAAACGTATAAATATGTCTTTGAGACACTTAACATAGCTAAAGGTTTTGGGAGAAAATTAGTTAAAATGAAAAGAAAAAGGCACTGAGCTGTCACCAATGTCTTACAAATGCAATTATGCAGTCTAGTGGCAGAAAAATGACCTTATTTACAAATCAATATCATACTCGTTTTTTTACAGTACAGTACATCGTTTTAATTATAACTCAAGTTTATGAATTATTATGAAATTACTGTATCATTGACTAAAAGATGCAGCCATATTTCTTTTAGTTTAACATTTTTTCCACTTTTATGTTAGCAAGAGTATGAAAATCTAGACAAAAATATTTTATTGTACATTTTATTTTACATTTAGAACAGATATAAAATTTGCGATAAATCGTGAGTTAACTATGGTGGTGTGATAGATATCGCATCAATAATGAAAGAATACTGTATGAACACATAAAGCCTCATCAAAGTTGTAGCAACAAGAGAGGAATGTCAAAATTGCCAATTTTTAGCATTATTTTTTTTTTCGTAAATATAGATTACCTTAACAACTAGAGCCCATTTGGCTGGAAAAAAGTTGTGTCATTTTCAGATTCAACAACATCAAAATAACCTAAAACCATTTACACTTTCTTGGCACCAAAATACGTGTTAAAATGATACGATGCTGTCTTGTCTTGTCTACTCAGGCCTTGCTTGATGTAGCAGCAAATGAGGGCTGGCTTGTTACAGCTTTAAGTATCTGCAACCTGGTGCAGATGATTGTGCAAGGCCGCTGGCTGCATGATTCTTCGCTACTGACCCTGCCACATGTCGAGCAACAGGACCTTTACTTGTTCAGGTAAGCATTACATTCAGTAACATATATATATATATATATATATATATATATATATATATATATATATATATATATATATATATATATATATATATATATATATATATATATATATATATATATATATATATATCTATCTGAACTTTAATCACTTGGCTTCATGGTTTATCATTTTTTGTTGGGCATTTTTTTACATTTATCTCATTTCGGCAAACATTTTGATTATGTTGTGGCATGACATGTATTTTTTTTTGTCTTTATTCTTACATGTCCTTTTTTTTTTTTTACAGACCACGGCAACTCGTTTAGCTTCCGTATGAGTAAAAGCGCCAAACTGGCAGGTTTTTACTTTACATATATTATTTCTGCTCTGTGGTAGCAATGTCATTATTTGAAAATAATTGATTTTAGATTATGCACTATTATTTCTGCATTATTGTAATGTTATCATGGACTGATGTCTGCTGTTAATAATTAGCCTATATAAATGCCCTCTAATTGCCCATACAAAGACATGGCACAGTGGCCTTCTGTGCGTACAAATCTTAAATGAAAGCTGTTGCCTCAGTAACTCATTTGTTCCCAAAAACATATAAAAACACTACAGTATTTTAAATATTGCCATGGTCCCAAAAACTTATATATATAGCCTCTGACCTGAAGCGGTTGCTTAAAGCAATGGTAGTTATTACAAAAAACGGCCAGCAGATGACAACAGAGTATAAGAGATCAACCAGGGCCATGTTGGAAAAAAAGCTCATTTGCCTACAGTGCTAAACAGAAACGATACAGATACAAATGTACTTGTTATTCCTGATGAAAGAAGAGACTCTAATCTTTCTTTTGGTAGGTTCCATGTTTTTATAGCAACACAATATTCTGTGTAACACAGCCGGGAGCAGAGGGGGTTGCTTCTGTGAAAATGGCTGGGAGTGAATTGGTTGACTTCATTATAATGATGTCGATATAATTGGAGTTTAAATGCCATAATTATATTACTTTTAGATAAAAATACATTATCAAACATTGTTTTTGCTCAACCATTCCTTCAAATGTGCGTTGATGTTCTCCTGTTGAGAACAACATTGATGAAGGGCACAAAAAAGTGCCTCCAAACTTAAAGAACGCTTTTTCACTAAACTGAACAAACATTGCAAACAAATACCAATTTCTTGTTTCTTTCTTTTTAAGGATTTTGTGAAAAGGAATTTTAGGAAAAACAAGAGGCATGAGGCCTTTTGTCCTTAAAAACTTTAACATTCTGCTTGATCGAATTTAGGAAATGGTCAAACCAGAAGGGGAGAGGAAACGCAGGATGCTACAATGGACCAATTGAAGGGCTTCCTGAGTTGATGGCTACTTGCAGTGGAAAGGAAAACATTTTTGCAGCAATTGTCGGCCATAATTTCGCTTCAAGCCAAGTTACTCAGGTAAAATTTGTTTATAATGTATCCATTTTTACCCTGATCAAAAAGGATATCTATTTTTTTAATAAGCATGTGGTGTTTACATTACAATAGGTTGAGCAAACGTCTTCTTTTGTCTACCTTTTTACTTTCTGGCTATCCAGACGGGTTTTATAAATTCATGAAAATGTCCGGTTTACATTGTGCGGCAAAAGCAAAGCAGAGGATTCAGGTACGAGGGCGGCGTGGCTCAGTGGTAGAGTGGTCGACCTGCAACCCTGAGATTTTGGGTTTGATCCCAGGCCAGTGTGACCATGTCGAAGTATCCTTGAGCAAGATACTGAATGCTCCTGATGCTGTGTCATCAGTTGGTGACTGAGTATTCAAAATGAAAAATGAAAACTGCCCATCATACTGCTCAGTGGTGCATTTGGTAAATTGCTTTGTCCAGTAACCAGGAGGTTGCAGGTTTGAATCCCACCTCCAACTGTACATTGCAAATATATCCTATGGCAATTATGCTAAGGGATATAAATGTATACCAACTGACTATCATAGTTCCACTTTTCCATCTAAATGAATGGAGGGTACTGCATGCCTAGGTGGTGCTTTTGCTATTTTTTTCATTTGATATCATTAATTCCACTTTTCCAACTAAATGAATGGAGGGTACTTTCACATAACACTTTTCCACTAGTAGGGATGTTTGATACCACTTTTTTTTCAGACTGATACCAGTACGAGTGCTCAACGTTTGAGCAGTCGCTGAAAACCAATGCCACTGTTACTTTGAAAAAACAATGACAGACCATTTTCAAGAAAGACAACAATATCGACTTTTTCCTTAAACCAACATGAATTTAAATGCAATTTTCTTTTCTGCTAATTTCTAGTTTCTGATCTTAAAACGGTATTGGCCGCTGTGCGTACCGATACCTTGAAATGAGGCTGGGGATCGGCCGATATGATGGCTGTTGTAACTTGGAGAACAACCAAGAGCAATAATTAGGATTTTGAGCCTTGGATAAGTTGTACGTATTAAAAAAAGAATGAATAATTTTGGAACTTTTTGTCAAAATGTAAATGCAAATGAACGTCTCTTAACCCAACAATGGTGACTGAATTTCCCAACTATGGGATCAATAAAGTTTTAGCTTATTTTATCTACTTTTGTTTCATTTCCTGCTAAATTATATCCATTGATCCACCCATGTTGCAAAAATTAACGCCTCGCGGGTTCAAGTGTTCTTTTATATTATTTATTATTCACAAGTAATACTTTGTAATTTTCACATAATTCTTTCAATTGACTTCATGAGCATTCAGCTTTCAGCATTCCCACGCAATTTCTGCAGAAATTGCTCTCAGTCTAGTTAGTTATTGAAGTGAGACCGTACAGTACTTGAAGATTGAGTTTTTAATAGTTACCAATACCATGCAAGAGATGATATTAAACTCTTGCACACCATTAGCAATGACATGCCATGAGCAGTCTTGCCATTGCGACCCCAGATACCTCCAGGATCCCCAATTACAGCTCCACTGATGGGGTTTACTGCTCCAATCTAAGTGCTAATTGCAGCAGTAATGAGAGTGAGCAGGCACTGCGGCAGGCTCTGCGGCTTCACCCAATCAGTGGACCCGCTTCCATCCTTCCCCACCTTTCCTCCCCTCATCACCCCTGCCCTCCCACAGTAGGCTGGCCTCGCTAATTAAATAATTAGATGTGCAGCAGTGTTCCTGTCTGGTTTGCTCAGAGCGCGCAATCCTCACATAAATAGCCTTTTGGCTTTCTCACCCAAGCTCCCATATAACGCACATGCACACAAATGCATCTTTCTTTGTACTGTGTTGTTGTCAGCATCGGACATTTAATTTGTCATAGTGTTTTACCTCAGCTAAATTTGGACAGTTTATTTACAAGCACCCCAAACTGCTATTGTGACCTCTTTTTTTATTTTATTTTTTATGTTTGGTCAGATGTGGGCCTTCCTCAGTCATCTTCCAGTGCTGGAGGTGGCGTTGAGTGTCAAGGGCTGGTGGGAGGAGAGCCAACAACAAACAGAGCGCCAGGTACCGGCTGCAGGAGCAAACCTGAGGGAGGCCAGCAGTTGGTTGGATGTCCACGCTGACCAGGAGTATGTTTTGCAAGTGTCACTGAGACGCATCAACCAGGGCCAGCAGAGGGTCAGTAAATTTTGTTGTGGATAAATAAAATGTAGTTCATATTAATTCAAGGGCAAGTCCTTCCAAAAACTTTTGGACAATAATAGGTTCTATGTGCCCCCACTAGTCTAAACACGGTATTCTAATTAATATTGTGTTTGGGGAATATGAGTTGCGAAGCAAAATCCAGGTAATGACCAATCATGGTTCAGCATCAGAAAACAGGTAAGCCATGATTGGTTGTTAGTCGTTAGCTGCGCAACTGTGATGTCATTTTCAGTCGACAGCAAGTGACAAAATGGCCGCCCCGAACTATAATGTTTAATGGACCTGACATTTGTTTAATGTAATAAAGACTACAGTCATTTCTGGACTACAAGGCGCACCTGACTATAAGCCGTGTAAGCTAAATTTGGGGAATACTCGAGTTCGTTACACATATAAGCCGCAGGTGTTTTAATGTTACCGCACCTGGGTTCCCGCTAGCTTCTTTTCCATAATGAGGGTGCAAATTGTCTCGCTCTCGTTCTGTCTCTTCTACTGTATTTGGGCTCACTTGGTTTGTTTCGCTCTGCCTGACGCTCTTGCGCTTTCTTTAAAGTGCGCCCCCTTGTGATCTGAAGGATAAGCCGCACCTTTGTGTTAGCCCAGGGTCGAATGCAAGTGAAAAAAGTAGCGGCTTGTCGTCCAGAAATTACTGTAATTGCTTTTGTTTGAAAAATTTATTGGAAAAGAACCTAGAAAAAAGTAATCACATATTAAATCGCGATTGCAATATTGAGGGGGAAAACATTGCATTTAGATTATTTTCCAAAATCGTTCAAATGGAATGGAGACACTATTTGTCGTATTTTTTTCCATGTTTCAGTGAAATTAATTGCATGGGTCAGGAAAAGAAACACATTTAAAAAAAAAAATAGGGAGGATTATGACGGAAGAAGGATTCAAAGCTGTTTTAGGTCATATCAGCATACTGCACTGCCCCTTGTTAATTTTCTATAGTGAATTGGAATTTGCTTGAATTAATTGGCAAATGACATGCTGTCTTTGCTGAAGTGGTATGCTGTCACATTAAATGTATGTGGACGTATTTATGTGTGTGTACTTGATCATCATCACGGATCTTGTATTATTGTTTTCCTTTTAATAATAGATTTTTTTTCAGAGTTGATTGACTACCTACAATAAGTTTGAAAATCACAAATTGTGTACATGAATTTGAAATTATTTAGAAATTTTCTGTACTCCAAAAAGAGTTCAATTTGTACACACATCCACATAAATACATAACACGTTAATACTTGGCTAAATGTCCCTTAGCCAGTTTGAACTCAACTATATTTTTGTTTGTTGTTGTTGTGACTATCAACACGTTTGTGGCCTATTTCTGACAGGGTAGTTGCCCATTCATTTTGTCTCCATTATCCATTCCCAAACCAGTTTTGGAAAATATTTGGGGTTATTAATATGATCTCTTTGGAAGAAACAATTATGTCCACGTGTCATCTCGCTGTTGATTTTGAGTTGATCTCAAAAGAAATTGCAGTTACTTCATTATTCCATCCACTTAACGCAACCACCGCAACGCTACTATGAGACCGTCCTTAAGTTTAAAGCTTCACTTCGAATACTTGATTCTTTGTCCTGTGTAGCCGTAGAAGCCTTTGAAGCAGAAGGCATTTGGTTTCTCCATGCAAGCAGCTGCAAATTTCAGTAAAGCTTTGAAGGTGTCGATTTCAGAGCGGGAGCTTCTTTCTTGCTCAGCACCCTTTCAGTCCATCACGTTGTATAAAGCTCGCTTTACTGTCATCACAGGCACTGCTTTCCTAGCCGTTCTACCTCATGGCAGGCTTAGAAAAAAAAAAAAAAAGAAGGGTAAACTCAACTCAGTTGTTAACTGTTTGATCATTTAGTGAATGTTGCCACTGCTGTCTTTGTTTGAACAGAGGAAGCAAGACAGTAAGGCTCAGGCTCCAAGATTCCCCAAAATGAAAGATGAAGGCTGGTTCCTCATCATTGGGGAAGTGGATCACAAGGCCTTGCTCGCAGTCAAACGAATCGGATACGTGCGCAACCACACGACAGCGTCCGTGGCCTTTTACACACCAGAGAAGACTGGAAAGTAAGAACCATCCTATCGAGAACGTTTGTTCATGAATTTTATAAGAGGCCATCATATTGGTGTCACGTGGTTTGTCAAAACGTTTGCCTTGTGCTTTCAGATGCATCTACACGTTGTACTTGATGAGCGACAGCTACCTGGGTCTGGACCAGCAGTATGACATTCACCTCAATGTGACGCGGGCCAGCATCAGTGCCCAGGTCAACACGGAAGTCACCGCCTAAATTACAGGATGCTGCTGTTGGCGCTTCAAAAAAATGGCACCCAACAGCGGTCATCAATCAGTTCAACACAGCGCATTCTCTGAAACAGTCAGAGGTGGGCATTCCATCAATATTGACGGAAGGTCCGTCAATGACGGACGCCCATTTTGTTGGCGATTGATGAGAAACTTTGAAGAATTGCTCATTTTGCTGAGCAATGGACGAGTGACGGATTGAACGTTCGGCTTGAAATGTTGACAAATCGACAACGACGCAAGGGTGTCCCGACTGTTAACGATTGCCGAATGATGGACGCTCAACATTTTTTGACTCTGGAAACAGTCACTGTAACATGAACTTTTGGGTGGGTTTTTTTGTGAGTTTTTTGTAACCAAACAATGAAGAGATGTATCAAAAACCACAAAACCTGCTCGATTGAATTTTCTCAATTTAGCCTTTTGTGAAAATGTGCGCCAATAAATAATTGACTTAATAGAACAAAAATGTACTTAGATATGCATTTTATATTATATTCTATTAATGTCTGAATTACATGAGTGGATCCTGATCATTGTAATGACTGCTGGTTCCTTGTTTTGGACATTTTTTTTTTAATGTGACTTATCTTTTGTGAATAGATGAAAAAAAAATTGGCACAACAGGTAATAAAAAATAAATATATTTGCAGAGTGGATTTGTGGCAGTGATGATTCCATTTGTGTGTGTGTGTGTGTAATATATTTTTTCAAAACCTTGCATACAACAATATCAAGTATAATCTTAGAATGAGTGCATGCCACAGTAAAGTTTATTACATGAAATTATTAAGATCATAATATATGAAATATGATTGCTGAATATAAGGACATCATACAATTATAATATTTAGGATTCCTCATGCACTCACAGTTAAAATCTTCAACGCATATTGAGTGCAATACAGGTCTGTATCAAATAGGTTTGTTTTTTCATCATGTCTTCTGTAATCAGTTCTTTGGTTTTTATTATTAATCACACACACACTTGCACACAATTTCCCCAATGCATTTCAATGGACATCAATCATACACAGACTTTTGCTATTCGTGGGCCGGCACTTGTTTTGTACATCTGGTTAGGAAGTGTGTGGTCCTCATATGGCCCTCAGGAGTCCTGGTGAAAAATGGTGGCCCCTTCCATCATTTAAGTTGCCCAGCTCATATAGTCATTATAAGTTAGAAGTCCGTCTTGACTTCCATGAAGCTTGAACATTAACTTTTTATTATTATTATTTATCCTATGCTTTCCCAGTAAGAGACTTGTAATTACTAGTAAATATGGACTTAAATTGAAGGTTAACGCCAGCGTCAAACACGCCGTGATCTTCAAGCATCCTCGATGATTTGCTCGCAGCAGGCTGAATCCTATTAGTGCGCGCGCTTACTTGCACACGCACGCACACGCACAAATAAATAGCCAACAAAACGAATCATACTCCTCCAACGTTGTCATGTCACATGGCATGGAATGTGACAATAGTTTCAATCCAACATAAGCGTTCTCGGAAAATTAAAAAAAAACTCCTTTCGAAAATATATTAATGCTATTGCTTGCTATTCATTTCAGATATTAAAATGTAGAAATCATATATCAAATTAATATACTGTTTTGTAATAGTTTGATTCGTAGCTAGTTCAAATTAACCCTGGAAACGGCGATTAGTATTATAATTTTATGACTCGGGATTACCAATTTCTTTGGATTCCACGTTTCATCATAATTGTTTTTATGTATGCATTATTTTTAAAAACAAAACAAAAACGTTTTGCATTCCGTGTTTTGCCCTCATTCTGATTATGGACAGACAGACCCGTGCTTGGTATCAGGTGTTTAGGCCAGAAGTGATCAAGTCTCATTTGATAGCCAATCATCGTTCATCATACAGCACGTGACTAAACGCTTAGCCAATGGGAACCGGAACAATGTGCACTGTTGTCCAATAGAAGCGTAGCTGTATAGAATCTTTTGGACGCGTTCACTTGAGCCATTAATTCACCCGGGATGCGGAAAGGACGATGCTCACAGTTTTGGACATTTTGACCACTTTCAACTCTCACGGACTGTGGCTAAAGCAAGATTTTTTTTTCGGGTCTTTGCCGAGGTAAGAAAACAAGCTTTATGAGTGACTTTTTGAAGAGGATATTAACACAAAATACCAGTCGGCCGTGTGTGTCTATAGCAGTGGTGGGCAAATTCGGCCCTTAAGGGCCGGCGTTCTGCAACAGGATCGTCACCAATCTTACGCAGAGCTTGCTGATGAGCTGATCATACATCAGCTGCGTTGGAGAAGGGAAACATCCAAAACCTGCAGGACTCCGGCCCTCGAGGACCGAGTGTGCCTACCCCTGGTCTATAGGGTCTTCCCCTAAACTTGAACTCACTTCTTCCCGCACTCCAGAATCTCGCCACGTAAAATCCAGTGGAAATGTGACGACTTCCTTCCAGTTGCTGCTGCGGACCTGACGCCGACCTTCACTTACGTCCACGGGCGTCGCAGCTGCTTTGGAATGCGGACAGACTTTTCCACGTAACTGCAGGTGGACTCCGAGCTGAGGAAGAAAAGAAGACAGCATGAAAGAGAAATCGAAAAACGCTGCCCGGACTCGACGGGAAAAGGAGAATAGCGAATTTTATGAACTGGCCAAACTGTTGCCGCTCCCGTCGGCCATCACGTCGCAGCTGGATAAAGCCTCCATCATCCGCTTGACAACAAGCTACCTCAAAATGAGGATCGTTTTTCCTCAAGGTAAGACTCGCGCATTAGCTCTAGCCTATGGGCTATTTCTTCTATTTCATTTAAAATATATATGTATATATATATATAATTTAAATGTCACAAAATGCATTTTATTTTTTACCTTGTACATTCAGGTCTACTGTGCATAAACACTAAACAGGCCTACAGCGCAACGAATTTATTTTACCACATGGCCTATTATAATAGCATAATAATTTAGAGAGAATAAAAAAATAATAATACAGGGTCCTATATATATTGAATGCGTTTTCCGTTTCACAAACCAATCAGACCTGAGTGAAACCGGGAACAACTTGGAAGGCCGAGATTCGAACCCACACCCTCTCAACTGCGCTCCTTACAATGTTTTGCATTTAAATATGAAATGAATAGCTTTGAGCCAGACTCATTTAAGAGCAACATCGGTCATGTGGTTTCCTGGAGTCTCTTGATGAGGATCCATGCTGCACGCGTGACTGCTACTTCGCCTCGCAAATTAGCAGCACGCACATGCCTGATCCTTCAACATATTTGGAGTTGGGGGGGGGGGGGGGGGGGCTTGACGGGAAGCACCAAAAGCAGTGAAACGGTGTGCCTCGAATGCGGCAACCATCGGCATCCAGGTAATAAATAGTCATTCATTTATTTATTTATTTGTGGACAAACTTTTTGCGGTACATGACAGAATGTGAAAGAAAACCCGAAAGAAAGAAAGATACCTAATATATGCCATGAACACAAATGACCATCAATACTAAAAAGCAACAGCAAATGTAAAAATGTTATTTTCTTTTATGACTGTGTTGCTGAGCTTTGCCACGGCGGTCCACCTCGGTCGAACGGCATCTTAACTGGCGAATACTTTCTTGTGTTCCCTTACTGAAAATACGTAACTTAAATAAACGCTCCAATTTAACATCGTGACGTTGGAACGTTAGCGGTAGTATAAATTCTGTTAAAAACTTAAATTCTGTCTTCGAGGCCCACTTCGATCAATGATCAAACAATCAGTGGGCAACACTTTATATTTTTAAGGTAGGCCTAATAATTATAGGCCCAATTATCACTTGTAGTCTAGGCTATAATACTCCAGGTTAATCCAGTACGGTGTTAATATTAGTTTATATAATTATAATTATGGATAAAGAAAGTGCGAGTTAAAATATATATGTTTTCCAAATCCACTAAATAAAAGTGAGCCGCTCTATAAGTGTAATATGAGGCTCAGTGCAGTGTATCTTTTCTGCCATTTTGTATATTTTGTACGTGACGAAAATAATAATGCTTCATTGTATATGCGGCGTCGTATCACGTGACTTATTATAAAAAAATTGTTTTTACATTTAATTGGTATATTAAAAATATCTAGTTTTTTTTTATTTCTTTACTGATTTAAATAAATCCAACTGAGTCTTTTATGTTGTTTATATAGTAAATAAAATATTTACGAGTTAAGAATATAAACACAAACTCGTCTAAAATAAGCTATAGCAGAAACACAAAGTCGTGTATCTTAATAAGCTAACATTATTGCATCCCAAACAAACTTTTTTCCGAGGCAGTGATCAATTATACATTCATTATTTTGTTCCTGATGAAAACCTTAATCCAATTCAAGAATTTATTCGATGGTCTTTTCTTTAGTAAAGTGTACTGGAGGCGACGCGATTGTGTTCCGAGTCCAAACAGAGAAGTCCATATGATGTTCCCCACATGCCGCCTGTTTATTCTGCTGCACATTTGCATTTCAATTCCAAGTCTGCTGCGCGGACTCGTGTTTGTTTTGTCCGCTTTGGGTATTGGGCCTCATGCAGCTTAACTCAAAGCCCCCCCTCTCCTATTTTGACTAGTTTATGCTAATACTTTCACAGAACAAAAAAAAGTCCGAAATTATACGGGGATGGTTTCCGTGTTAAAAGATGAGGTTTATTAAAATGTGTTGATTTTTATCTGATGACATTATCAGGTCGCGGTACTTTGCATCCCATTTCCTCATTTTCATCGAAATTATATGCAATTGAATTGTGTGCGAGACATAATATTTCATAATTCCTTTGCTGTCCTCTACGAATATTATTATTATTATTTACACGCTTTTCCCCTCGTGAACACATTATTTATTTAATATCGTTTATTATTATTATTATTATTATCATCATTATTAATATATTTAAACATTATGTATTTGTGTGTGATTTTCTTATCAGGCCTTGGTGAGTCATGGGGCCACGTGAGCCGCAGCTCCCTGGATGGGGTCAGCCAGGATTTAGGTTCCCACCTCCTACAGGTATATTATTATTATTATTATTATTATTATTATTATTCAAGCCGTTCCTTGTGTCGTATCTCCCACATTTGCCCCATTTGCCACCCACTGGTCTCCTTATAGTACTTGAAGACTTAATGAGCTGAGCGCATTCATGGTCATGCTCAGGCCTCGATCTGTCTTGGAGCCTTCACACAGCGAACATCATCCTTCACATTAGCAACAACACAAAGAAGCAGGCTTGCCTGTGACAAAGGCATGCATAGCAGTTGGAAAGACCAACGCGTGCCATGTAATTGTATGAATAGCTTTGCAAAGGATATTTTTAGGACGTGAGAGCACGCACACATACACACACACATACTGTGTATATCAATCTGTGCTCCGTTAAAGGAGAGCACAGTATGGACCTGGAAAAAAAAATTTGTATATTAAAAAATATTTACCCGAAAAGCAATTTTGAAAGTTAGCTACATCAAATATATAGCAATGCACATGCAAATTAATCATAATATGTATGTGATGTACTTTAAAAAAAAAAGGTATATTTTTGAGCTGCTTGTGCTTGTTCAGCAGCATACTTTGAGAGTGAGTCTGTTTGCTAGACTGACTCAAGTGCAGAAGAGCAAAATGGTATGTTGGGGGTTTAGCTTCAACTTGAGTAAGCTTGTAGACAGTTGAGACTCCAAAGCTGCTCGATGAATCAAATAAATTGCCTCCTGTTTTTATTCAGCTCATTGAAATTTTCTGAACTCAACTCCATCTTCAGCTCTGCACGTTCACATCGATTCTAATAATATCAACTTGCAATGAGACACTGCAACACACCCACATACTGTATGCCCGCTATTAAACACCGCGGTTGTAAATCACGTTGTCCAGATCTTTGGCTTCTGGTGGTCATTAGCTATGGTAACGTCTCTGTTGTTTATTCCAGACATTGGACGGCTTTATTTTTGTGGTTGCTCCAGATGGGAAAATAATGTACATATCGGAAACGGCCTCGGTCCATTTGGGTCTGTCTCAGGTTGGTTTAACAAAGGTAATGTTAACTCCGTTGCTATGTCACACCTGAGGCGTCACGGTCCTGACATGGTTGTGCATTTCAGGTCGAGTTGACAGGAAACAGCATCTTTGAATACATTCATCCTGCAGACCACGATGAAATGACAGCTGTCCTGACAGCACACCAGCCTTATCATTCACACTTTGTCCAAGGTAAACAACCATCCCAAACCATGTACATGATATGAACTCGTATTATATATCTAACTTCACGCAATTGTGAATACCGAGAGAAAAACATGAGAAACAACAATTCACACCAGTGTAGAAGCTTTCGTTTGTTTGCATGTGATTGGGATTGTTATTCTCCACACTTTTTTTGCCGTGCAATAACTCCCATATAATTCTTCCGATTTACACCGTTCAAAATTCAAAAATGGGTATATAGTATTCCCACAATTTAATGTTAAATATCAACTTCTTCCCATTCATTTTCAATGGGACTGACATTGATTTTTTTCCAAGTACTGTACCACATTGTATGGCCACTTCTATACATATAACCAAACGATCATCGTTACCACCTCTCTGGAGCAGTTGGTAAAGTGCTTTGTCCAGTAAGCAGGAGGTCGTGGGTTTGAATCCCACCTCCGACTGTACATCACATGTATACCTACTGTATATCATATCAGGAAATTGATTATGATTTCACTGAAATGATTAAATGCATGTTAGCTTTCGGCATCCGATGTCACTTTTCAAAAATAAATACGCCATTATATTGAAGAAGTCAAGTTAGCTCAGTGGTGCCTTCTTCCACAGGGCCAGTACCTGGGTTCAAAACCCGCTTGGATCATATTTTACTTACTATCATATCAGGAAATTGATTACAATTGCACTGAAATGATTTAAGCACATGCATTAAAATCTTAGCATTCAGCTAATAGCATTAAGCTTTTCAGCATTCTCACGCATCATGCTGAATAGCTGCACCATAGCTCAGTGGGTTTAAACGTCATCAAAGAGCAAAATGTGCATCTGGCCAAGACAGGTGCCCTTTTTTAAAAAAAAAATATTTTTCTGAGCCAAACCTATTTATCTGGGAGACAATTAAAAAAAAAAAAGTATGTAAGTATTCATGCAATTTCTGTGACGAGTCTCATCTACTTATTTTTTTTTTTTCATCTTTTCAGAATATGAGATGGAGCGCTCGTTTTTTCTGAGAATGAAATGCGTCCTTGCAAAAAGGAATGCTGGCCTTACATGTGGCGGTTACAAGGTCAGAGAGGGGGGGGGGGGAACCCCCATTTGTTTTTATGTGATTACTTAATCATGTTCTTATTGCAACACTGAATGGAGATTGTCTCATTACGCAGGTGATTCACTGCAGTGGCTACTTGAAAATCCGCCAGTACAGCCTGGACATGTCTCCATTCGACGGCTGCTACCAGAACGTTGGGCTGGTGGCCGTCGGCCACTCGTTGCCACCCAGCGCGATCACAGAGATCAAACTGCACAGCAACATGTTCATGTTTAGAGCCAGTCTGGACATGAAGCTCATCTTCCTCGACTCGCGGTATTTTTTATTTTATTTTTTTACATGTTCACACCACTGCTGCGCTGGAAATGTGATATTGACGTGTGTTTTCCCCTCAATACTTTCATGGATTTGTTTCCACTTTGGATTGTGTGTCAACATGAGAACACTTAATGACAGCTGAAAATGTGTGTGTGTGTGTTGTTTAGGGTGGCAGAGCTAACGGGCTACGAGCCACAAGATCTCATCGAGAAGACCCTCTATCATCACGTCCACAGCTGTGACTCCTTCCATCTGCGCTGTGCACATCATTTGCGTGAGTGGTTGAACATGCGATATTATCATACTTGACCCTCTAACTTCTCCCGTTACATTTTTGAAGAAAGGTAATACAAAAAAATGCTGCAAGGTTATTGATAATGTAATTAACTAGAAGCTATTTTTATCCAACCCCCCCCGCCCCCCTTTCTTTTTTTTTCTTTTTTTTTGTAGTTCTTGTGAAAGGTCAAGTCACCACTCGGTACTACCGTTTCTTGGCCAAACATGGCGGCTGGGTGTGGGTTCAGAGTTATGCAACCATCGTACACAACAGTCGCTCCTCCAGACCTCACTGCATCGTCAGCGTCAACTACGTTCTGACGTAAGTGCTTGATATTTGCCTCAATGCTGCTTACAGCCCCTTTGCCTCACAAAATAAAACATGTCAATGTTCATTTTAAGCCTCACAATATGGAGACCGCCCTCATGCTAATCTTGACCATCCTCCGAAAACCTCATGAGACTTTGTCAGAGAGCATTGAAATCATTAAATCCACAAGATTTGATGTTATTTTTCCCTTTTTTAAAGAAGCATAATTAGACCTGGTTGACCTCTCCTCGTGAATAAAGCAAATGCTGCAGGATATCTTTGCTGGATGATACGGCCCATAGAGAAAGCGAAAACTCTTCTTTTTTTTTTTGTAGTTTGGGTTTGAAAGATATCTTTTGTGACTGGCAACTTATCTCGAGTGTTTGGGTCTCACATGACATCACATAAGGTGAACTCTACTTCTGTCTCATGACCTCAGTAGGCAATCATGACAATGTGTCAATCTCAGATTTCCATTGAAATATGTAGGAGCACTCTTTATTCTAAAACTATTTGGACAACGAGCAGGTTGAGTACGATACTTTGAATTTGTCTCTAATCAGACTTCCTATTTTGACAGGCAGAGCAAATCTTGACACACGTTTATTTGACCTCCTAAACTCAGAATCGAGAAAAGGGTTATGTTTAATCAAGTGTCTTTGTATATTAAGGGCTGCAATGGCTCTTTTGGAATATGCGACTGAAATGTTTGAAATAAAACATACTTAAATCCGAGGTTTTGCACAAGACCTTGAACTATAAGATAATCTTTGATAGGTAAGGGGTGGTCTTTTGTAAGGAATGTTATCAGGGGCAAATGTGTCCGTCCAGTAGCCTTTGTGTACATTTGAACAATGGATACAAAGTGATAAGGGCAATTCACCTGGATGTGAACTCGCACTGTGGGTGTGTGTGTGTGTGTGTGTGTGTGTGTGTGTGTGTGTGTGTGTGTGTGTGTGTGTGTGTGTGTGTGTGTGTGTGTGTGTGTGTGTGTGTGTGTTCAAGGTACTGTATGTAGTCTGCCACTGCAGACCTTCACTAAAGACATTTCATCAGTGAAAGCATGTAACCACAAAAGCTTAAAAGGGGAAACTAGTTTAGTTATGTGTGCACCGTGAATTATTTACCGTTACAATCTGAGCCACAGAAGAATATTGTAAACCCCTTTAGAGATTTAGAAATATTTTTGTAATATCAATCTAGAAATGACATGTTTTATGAACTATATAAAATAAAAATAAAAAAAGAACAACAATTTTCCCATCTCTTCACCTCCTCACTTTGGTCACGACCACAGCGTGGTATTGCAAGTGTAAACGCTGCCTTTGGAATTTGATGTGGTCCTTTACAAGTTTCAGCGTGACAGGTTATGCTATGGCAAAGTAGGCTGCAGGTTTACAGAGCTCTGGATACAGTACAATAGTTTCCCTACTTTAAAGTGACAGTGTGTAATAAGTGACCACTAGATGTCGCTATAGCATAGAACGCAGCCGAAACGTGTGCATTTCAGAGCACACACACTATGGTGCAGGGGTGGCCAAGTTCGGTCCTCGAGAGCCCCTATCCAGCCCGTTTTCCATGTTTCTCTCCACTAACACACCTGATTCATGATCGAGCCTCTGCAAAGCTTGCTGATGAGCTGAAAATTAGATTCAGCTGCGCTGAAAGAGGGAGACATGGAAAACAGGCTGGATAGGGGCTCTCGAGGACCGAACTTGGCCAGCCCTGCTATGGTGGCTCAGAGAGACCATACTTCGTAAGCCTACCACCAATTCTTATCTTGCATGAGCCAATAAGCATCTTGGCGAGTGACGGCGACTTGGCAGCCGGTGTGAAGCCCGGCAAGCAACGCCAAAAGACTGAGCGAGCCGGATTTAGCCGGAGCGGACTAATTCTAAACACAGAATAAAGGAAGGGTGTCCAATCCGATGAATTAAATCCATCTAGATGTACTGTATACAATATTGCTATCCGGCAGAGGTGGGCATTCCACAATTAACGATTAACGAATTACGGGATACTTCGAAAAATTAACGGACTAAGCATTGCCGGAATTGGATTTTCGTCCGTCATTGTAATCGTCAATCTGTCAATGACGGAATTCCCATTTTGCTGATAAATGACGCAAACCTTGACGGAGGCCCATTTCGAATGACAGATTGACAATTACAATGCGGTTCTGCTTGAAATATTGACGGATTAATGATGACGGAAGGGTGTCCCGACTGTTGACGGTTGACGTGCCCACCTCTGCCATCTAGTTTTTGTGACCAAACACTGATCGCAAAGGAAGAATGGATCACTATTTGTCTCGAGTAAATCTCTGCCAAGGATTTCAGCCATGGCAACTTCCATGGAACACTTGAGAGAGAAATCGATTCCTTTTTCACATTACTAAGATGTCAACACTCCCCAGGCCTGATTTAGCCAGACATAGCCTTTAATCTCCTAATGTATTTGATTGGTCTGCTTTCCCTCTGTGCGCTGTTTGTTAAAGGCCTTGCTTCAATCCCTCTAGTCCAAAAAAAAAAGCCTCCCAACAGCCGTTCCAGCTCTTTCAGCACATCCCAACACTTCCAAGTATTAATGCTGTCACACATAGACACGCGACGCTTGGTGTGTGTTGGTCCTTCACAATGAGGCTCAGAATGCTAAAACAAATGCTAATGAGCTTTTGCTGGAAGGGAAAATAATAACTATACTGTTGTTGTTTTTTGAAAAGACAGGAGACAGGAGACCTCTCTGTATTGTACATCTTTGGAACGTAAATGTAGAATATCGCCCAAAAAAACTAATTAATGCTTGTGTCTTTAGGGAGACGGAGTATAAAGGCTTCCAGCTCTCTCTGGATCAGGTCATGTCCAAGGCCCCCTTCCCTTTCAGCAGCAATACAACGAGCAGTCTAACCGAAACAGGCAGAGCCACCAAGAGCAGAGTATCCCGCCCCAAAACCAAAGCTAGACTCTCACCATACAATCAGGTGAGTATTTTAGATTTTTTTTTATGTTTTGATCTAGAGTTAAACCTGTTTACAAAGTGTTGAAGAAAACGATTATATCAGGTTATGCTCGTTTTTCTTTGTTTTTTTTCCCCCTCTCAATTCAGCATCCAAGTTTTCAGATGGAGCGCTCGGATTCAGATCAGGAGAGTCCCTGGAGGGGAAGCCCCCTAACTGACACAGCCTCGCCACAGATGCTGGAGACAAATGAAGGCGCGGACGCCTCCTGCGTGTACAAGCAGTTCCCCAATTCCGGTCCGCTGTGCTACAGTGTGTCTGAAGAGCAGCATCGTACCGCTGACGGTCACAAACACGTCCATGTTCAAGCCCAAGGTCAAAGTTGTGAACGGGGCCGATGTGAAGCGGGACGCTATTTCCTTGGAGCGCCTCCTCCCAGCAGGGACTCATGGTGGAGTGCAACACGGGCAATGTTGCCCCTCAGCAAAAGCTCATTGGAGAACCACAAAGGATGTGATGCCGGCATGCCGCATATTACAGCAGTTCACAGTTACGATGGTAAGAACGCACATGTAATCTTTAATACAGTTTAAGACTATTTTGTGACAGTGGGGCAAAAAAAGTATTTGGGCAGTTTCCCATAGACTCCCTATTGGATTTTGGCCAAATCCTTTTTTTACGCCACTGTATCTGACTTGTTCATATTTAACAAAGTTGGAGGTGTGTTTGGGGTTATGTTGGAATACTGCCAAGGGCTTCTGGATGGGGAGGGGATCACGCAGAGTGCGTAGTACGTCACAGGGCAGGGGCGGCATGGCTCAGCGGTCGCCTCCCATCCGTGAGGTGGTGGGTTCGATCCTCACCACTGGTGAGCATGTCAAAGTGTCCTTGAGCAAGACACTGAACCCCAATCTGCTCCCAGTGAGCCTGGCAGCGCCCTGCATGGCAGCAGTCGACCACTGGTTTGTGAATGTGAGACATTGTAAAGCGCTTAAGGCACCATATGGTCTAGATAAAGCGCTATATAAAAAAGCAGTCCATTTACCATTTTAGAGTATGTTGGCATTAACGGTTCCCTTAATGAACCTTATCCACTGCCATCACCTGGTTGCCACCACACACTTGACAACATCTGAACCAAATAAATGTATCTCGGTCTCATCAGACCACAGGTCAGGTTGACTACTTTTCACTTGATCAAAGTGTCATTTATTCAGTGTTATGTGTCTTAAAGGTCGCAATCATTGGGATGAGGACAGTGTGGTGAGCTCTCCAGATCGAGGCTCCACCAGTGACTCGGGAGATCGCCAGCGCAGCGACCAGTTCAGGTTCAGCCCACAGGAATCCAGCAAAATGGAGACACTTATACGAGCAACACAGCAAATGATTAAGGAGGAGGAAAGTCGACGACAGCTACGAAAGGCTCATCCAGACACTCCACTGGGGCAGGTCAACGGACTGTTAAACAGCGTCGGTCCCGGCTGTACCTCAGAATATCCTCAAAGGCCAATACAGGCTGTGGTGTGTCGCGGTTTGAGTCACGTGATTAGCCCGGTGCACAGCCCCGCCCATTCGTCAAGGCTAAGTCCAGGGTCTGAAAGCCTCAACAAGTCCAAAGACTACCTCCAGACAGACCTGGGCTCGCGGTCTTTACAATTGCATTACCCGTTCGGTCGAGCAGGCCCATGTTCAGATTCTCCCACCCCGGCCCCAGCTCTGTACCCACCCCACACCCACTTTAGGCCATACTTGGAAAAACATACACCCTACCCTCTGACAGGCTATGCTCTTGAGCACCTCTACGAGCAAGAGAGCCTCCGAGGCTACTGCACTTCTGCCGGCACGGATATGACCCCTCACCTCCGCATGCCGGCAGAACAGACACCCGGACCCAAAGGCACCTCTGTCATTATCACCAATGGCAGCTAACACTCATTTTACGCACACACACACACTTGGATTGATGTCAATAAGCCCCTGTGACTGGCTGCTTAGCCCGTATCAAACGTCACCATTTTGATTCAGGCTCCTCTATGCTGACCTTCCCTGAAAATGACTTCCTAGTACTTGTTACATTTCATAGTTTAGGTTTAGAACACTTACCCCAGTATTGCCTAGATTTGCCTAATATTTAATATGCCAATAACGAGATCTCGTACATGACCATTAGATTGCATTCTTAAGTCCCGCCGCACATCAAGCAACACAACCGGATGCTAATGAACTGTCGCACCGTGTCAGGGTATCTGAAACTAGTTTTCATGAGTGGCAAAATGTTTGCATCTAGTTTTGAAATTTGAATTGCAGGTGAACAGTGTTGCAATGCCACAGCTTTAATGGCCAAAAAAAAAAAAAAAAAAAGCCACGTGTCACATGATCTTTAAGCAACAGCAACAAGGTTGCCACAAAGCTTTACCAATACGTTTATATATATATATATATATATATATATATATATATATATATATATATATATTAGTGTTTTACAATAATAGTTCATTGTATTTATATAGCTGTGGCTATAAAAGCAAAGCGTGGACCGTGGAGAGTCTCTGTCACCTGAAATGCACAAGTTCAGCCAATAGCGTGTCCAATATCCACACCCTGTCCTTTCTTTCCTCTCTAGCTACAACGTCCAGGGCAATCTGCTTCTTCCTTGACAATCACACCATCTTGTTTGTGGTTTTAAACAAATAATACAATACTTTACTTTACGCGGAGCCTCGAAACATTGTTTTCTGATGGTAGACCACAGTCGGCAGATGATCGGCGGGGAGTTTCCCACTCTAAGCAGTTTGTACTTGTTCGGTTCAGTTGTGTTCAGTCACATCGCTCGGTGCGCGGTGGCCCGAATAAAGATTTAACGGCCATTTTATTCATCGAGCTTCAAACTGTCCTCAAGTACAGTCCAGCACTGACTATACATGCGATACACAACTGCTAAATTGGTTTTACATCTTTGCTTTGTAGTCTACTAGACTTGAGGGTTCACATATTTCAAGGACTTTTGTCAATTGAGTAATAGTAAGACAATGATAGAAATAAAAATGTAACTTAAAAGTTAGCTCATCAACCAACAACTAAAATGCAAGTATAAAGGAGAAAGAACAACAAAACACACACAGCAGCAATGCCACTGAATTCAAAATTGCTACCAGAATCTGCGTCAGTTTTTTCTTGGGGTTATTTTAATCTATTTACATCCATGTTTGGTGAATTTGACACACCAAAGACAAGAGGTTTCTATATGTTTTTCTTATACACCAATTATAGATCATTGGGCCTTTCTCTCATAGCTCTGGAACTCTGTGGACATTATCGCTGTTCATTGGACACCACTACTGTATAATTGTCTAACATATTTTATTTATTTTTAATCTCTGAATTCATTTAACTAGATCTTTCAACATTTACAAAACATTGAATTCAACTCATTCTGCTAAAGGCACATTCAAGACTTGAGATTCGTTTGTGAAACTCTTCACTTTGGCCGTGCAAATCTTTGCGTTATCAAAGCTTTTGGTTGAGGTGGAATAAAAGAGTTGAATGTGTTGCACTTTGCAGTGATGCATAGAAACGTCCCATGGTATATCTTTTGTAAATTGACTAATATGCAAATCTTGGATCTTTTTCATTGCGTTTTTTTTCTTTTTCTTGCTAAGAGGCAGTATTGTACATAAATTAATTTCCATACAGATCCTGACACTCGTGACTCTCATGGATGCCAAATGATAACCAAGGAAATTTGTATTCATATCACAAGATGTCTGCAGATTCATACGTGTGGAAGAAGAAAATGATTGACATGACAACAAAACTACCACAAAGATACACAAGGAAAATAAAGCACTGTTTCCATACTAGCCATTTGGTAATTACTGCAGGGAAATCATATTGATGGCGACGGGCGGAATACCCGTAGCCTACCACCAAAAAACAAACAAAAAAACACATACATTGCATAATCAAAGACAGCAAGCCATTTTCAACACTTTAGACAGGTCGTAATTCGTAAAAAAATAACACCTATGTGTGGACTGACCAATAATATACAAATAAAATAAATAAATATAGGTTTCAGCCCAACGCCAGCGATATGCAGTTTGACTAGTTTAAATATGAAGGACAGCTTCAAACCTCTTGGTTCTATGTAGCCTACTTTATACCCAGATTTTTTTTTTAAGTAATCCTATTATGAGCTAAATGATGTGCTCAGTCTCTCAATGGCGTCCTGTAAATATACTCAATTGATAGTAGCAACATGTTTTTGCACTTTGTTTGAAACACTGTTACAATCTTCCCAAATTTCATTGTGTGTTTCTTTCAAAAATAAAATCAGATTGCAGAGATTAAATATGCTTTGTTTTTGCACAGATTCACATGCACCCCATTTCATTACATCAAAATCATTGCAAGCTCAGAAGAGATATGCATGTAAACAATCAGTGCATATCAGTTATCAGCATATTCTAGAACATTAAATATTAAAAAAGATATCTATTTTATAATGTGTCAATGTAATAAAAAAAGGAAATGCATTTTGCATCCCTCAAAATACCAGTCACATTTTCAACTGATTTTAAAGATGTTCTTTTTTTCAGGCTGAAAGCGTCAGTAAAATGTGCAGGGCTCGCGTGAAGCAGCACTGGCAAATAAAGAGCTGATGAAAATCAATACGGCAGAATTCTCCATTAAGCCTGATGATTTGTGCCGATGTGGAGGTAAGAGATGAAGCCTCCTCATCAGCCTGATGGACGTTTGCTGTTTGCTTTATTCATCCCGGGATGATCTGCTGCTCCACTTTCCCCCAGGGTGCTTCCCCCTTTACCTCCATATTAAGAGCTTTCCATCCTAATAATTTCTTCTCTTCTTTCGCAATCTTTTCACTGATTATACTTGAGGCTGATGCAAACTTCTTCCCTAGCGTCTAACCGGGAAACCAGCGAAGTAGCTGTGACATACTGGCCCATTTTAATCAATGAATTGATGAATCCGTGTTGAATTTCTATACGGAGCATAGTTTGTGCAGATATTATTGGCTCTCATATACACGTCGTGAAATCATTCGTTTTGTCTGCTGCTCTCAAAATGTCCTCTAGCCTCCCATCCCCCCCCCCCCCCTGACCATACTGCAGTTATACTCGCTCTGGTCCATGTCTAATTGGGGTTCGATGAGGTTAACGTCAAAAATCATTTATTTTGTAAAGAATTCTTACTCCACTCGTGTCCGTTCTGGCGTCAATCTCATTGCATATGAAACCAGGTGTTTTTCATGCATACAGCTACCAAGTGGAATAAAAACGTCCTTAGAGCTTGAATAGATGATTGGATACTAAATGGATCACTAACTTTTTTAACCCTTGTTATGCTGTCAACTTGAGGGTAAACTTTAAAATTGAAAATTTACTTTTTAATTATTGTATTATCCTTACTTTCAGAAGTGGCAAATCCAGGTAGAGAAAGTAAAAAAAAACTGCCACAGTTTGGCTCAAGCCCATAGTGCTAGCTAGCCAGCTACCTAGCAGATAACCGAGCACCCGGGGAGCTAGCTAGGGAGCTGGCTAGCTAGCACCTGGGGCTCAAGCCAAACTGTGGCAGGGTTTTTATTTTCTGTACCTGGATTTGCCACCTCTGCTTACTGTTGACATCAAATTAACTGGTTCAGTGGTTCGGTTTAACCAACTCAAATACAGTATTTCAAATGCCATCTGTCCCATTTCCACTGGTGTATCCCAGAGCTCTGTACTGGGGCCCCTTGTTTTCTTTTTTTTTTCTTCGTCTTTCTCGGCTGTTTCAGTCATTGTAACAACACTACAGGAACTAAAGGCTGAAATGGTTATTTTGCATTTATTGACCGCCACAGGGCCTCCTGTAAGAGAGCACATAAGTCTTCCGTTGTACTCAACAATTTAATTAGCTCTGAAGTGCAGACTTATCTTTGTATATTGCATATTGTCATTGACTACTGCACTGCTATGAGATGAATGATGAACAGAGAACGTGAAACAGGAAACGGAAATATAGAGCAGCCTTCCAAATTAGAAGCATGGATTTCAAAACAAGATATTATTAAACATGCAAAATGACTTTTATGAGCATGTTGAAAAAATATAATTGCTATTAATTTCACTCAATTTTAAAGAAATTTGCTATAGTTGGGATTTATATGTCATTTAAATAGTTTCATCTGTTATTGTTTTTGGGGGGGAAATTTTATGCATCATAAGTACCAATGGTATCGGCACTAAGTATTGGTATCAGTGAGTACTGAAGATTGGAGTATCTGTATCGGTCGGAAAAAAAGTATATAACATCCCTATTAATAATAATAATAATAATAATAATAATAATAATACATTATGGGTTATATTAAGACATCAAAAGCATAACATTTATTTAAGGATATAAATTATTACTAATATTTTAGAGAGAAGCTGATTAGAAAAGGACTATTACTATTATACAGTACTATACAAAAGAGATAACACTCATAAAATAGAAAAGAATAAAAAATCTCGGATTTTCATCTGTGTTTGCGTATGTGAGGCTCAGCTGTGAAGAAGCGGGATGTCTTTTGTATTGATCCCCGATAAGAAGACAACAGACTCCAATGTTAGTTTTTCGGATTATCTCCGTTCTCATTCCTTGCTCGGTATTCCTATCCCATTTTCACATGTGTGTCCATATGCTCAAATGTCATAAAATGTCACCACCATCAGCATCGTTAGCTTGATATGCCAGCTGTGGAAAAGACTTTAACAATGCAAACAATATGATACAAAATTCACCTTCAGTTGGTATGAACTGTCCACTAGTAATGTTTTCCACCGCAGTTAATATATTTTGTTTATCATCCTGAATAAATGTTCATTGTTCAAACACCTGTGTCGTTTTGTTTATAAGCCAAAACAACATCCACCATGCATACAGCTTACTCAAGTTTTTGGCGGCCACAACTGCTCCATATTCTCGCCCTGTTTCTGCCCGACTTTGTCTTATTTTGTGTCATATAGTATCCCAATTCGTGATATGAATATGCGCAACTCAAGCCTTGTACCTGTTTACTTCCCCTGAATTCTTGAACATATTTCATTTTTATTTATCAGTCGATAGTATCACTGTCGCTGTCAACAGAAATGAACTGCTCAGCTGTTTCCTATGACTTCCGTCGTTTGTTCATAGATCGTGCTTCTGCACTGTAAAATGTGGCTTCGTGGCAGATGTCATCAAGGTGTTAAGGGGGTCAATATGGTGAGAAGGCCCATGACATGGGGACAGAAGTCTGCCGTTAGACTGCCTGTCTGCATTGCTGTGGTGACAAGGTTACAAGCTTCGAGGCCTATGGATTGACCTGCCAATGTGCTGCATGTAATTACTGTGCAAATTAAATATTATTGGGGGGGGGGTCTTACATAAAAATTGTAATATACAGTACTGAGCAGAAATCTACATTAGCAAATGCTCTGAGTGGCTACAGGTCAGAGGTTCTGGGTTCAAGTCTCTGCCCAGGCCCTCCTGTGTGCAATTTGCATGTTGGGCTGCGTCTATTTTCTCATATTTCCTCCCACATTCCAACAACATGTCACGTAGGGTAATTAAAAACTGTACATTTCATCAGGATTATGGTGGCCATAAAGAAGTTGGAGAGAAATACCATATAGCTTGTCCATTCTGAGCCAAATTTTTTATACTGTACACAATTATTATTAAGTGAGTATTCTCATGATCCGTGTTTGTTGCTTTTTGTTTTGGTCAGATTTTAGTTGTCATGTGTACCTTGTGTCCCTGTTGTCATTGTCTGTCTCGTCAAGTTTTATTATGTCCACCTGTGCTTGTCAACCTGGCCCCTTGTGTTATCCAATCAGCTCCCTCAGCCACATCTGTCTTGTCCAGGTGTCTCTCGTTGTCCTGTCAGTTTGTGTGTATTCAGGCCCCGTCCAGATGGAAGCAAATCTCGTACACACAGAAGCATTTCAAGACTTGCGTGTGTCCAAAAGAAGACGCTGAGGATGTTTAACGGCTGTAATGTATATGCCAAGTCTGGAGTGGCGCTGTAGCGCAGCCACAGGGAGTGAACGGAACGCGTAGAAGAAGAATCAGCGAAGAAGACGGACACTTTGTTTTCTAACTTTTTTGTAATCTACAGAACAAACATGGCTTTGCATGTATCGAAACAACATGAAAAAGACGAACCCAGGAGAAGTGCCGATGGCGGGTGATTCAAGTACAACACCGCTTGTTGAACGTGGGAATAAGAAGCTAAATATTTTAATGAGGCTGCGCAAAATGACTATGACACGGCTATCCGCCACTGTTGTTGACAGACTGACGCAGTCACGTGAGAAGTGATCAGTTTCAAGCTCCGAAAACCGCGCCATGGTGTGGACGAACGGCCTAAACGGTAAGGAACTTGTGCGGATACATTGAAAATGGCTTTCGTGTGGACGGGGCCTTCGTTTCCTGCTTTCGTTCAGTCCTTGTAGGTTTATTGTCCGTGTCATATCTCGTTGTTGTTTTTGTCTCAACCTAGTACCGTGTCAAGTCTAGTTATCATAGTGTTTATTTGGTTACTTTGTACCTTTTGTTGATTTAGTCGTTTTTCATAACCCAAGTACATTTGTTTGCCTTCTTCATTAAATTAAACTACCATCTGCCTGCGTCTATGCGTTTGGGTCCCATACCAAAACATGACAAGGGTGAATCATAAAAAAAAAAAAAAAAAATTTTTTCAATTTGCAGCATTTAGTGGACCCCAATTTGTTTCCCCCACAAGACACCAAATACTGAGCAGCATTACTGTAGGTGAATAGAATACTGTCCTATTATGGCTACTTCTCAATGAGCAGGCCAGAAGGACCTCTTGCATATTGTCATTGATATGACAGCTCCATAAAGTCTGCACCCATCTTGGGTGGGCGCGGCTAGCCATGCTCCAATAGGATAATCTCCATGACAGCTCAGCTCTTTGTTCCTCTTCCAAGGATCATTAAAAAGGAAACATCAACCTGATCTCTTACAAGCAAGACTTAACATCTCAGACATCACAGTATTCTCTTCTCCAGAGACCAGCATCCGCATTCTATTGTAGATGCCCAACAGCCAGATGTACGTTTTGTTTTGTTTTTTGCCTCACATGTTTTTTTTTTACTTGAACACATTATTGAGGGGAGGTCAGGGGTCTGCAACTTGCGACTCCAGAGACTCTTTAGTCAATCTTCTGTGGCTTCGTGTGGATCCCTAAGAATGTAGAAATTATAGTAGAATTTATTTTTTTACATATCAATTTATTTATTTTTAGATAAAATATTATTTGTATATGAATTAATATGAATAAACAATTTAGATTTTAAATGAATAATTAATTATTGAAAACATGTCAAATTCTAAATTTGTAAGTTGTCTGAAAAAAACAGACGAAAAGGTAGATACTTTTTTTTTTAAATACCTAAAAAATCCAAAAAGGGACAATAAAATGTCCAAAAAAGACAACCAGAAAATTACCATACATTTTTCACAAAACTGGTAAAAAGTCTGAATTTTTTGGGGGAGAAAGGCAGAAAACCTTGAAAAAGTAACCATGAAATGTCCAAGAACAAAAGAAAAAGTCAGAAAATGGCCATATGATGTACACAAAATTGCCAAAAAGTCAGATAATTCATTAAAAAAATACAGAAAATAAAATGTGAAAAAGCAACTATAAAATGGCCAAAATAAAAGAAGAGATCCCAAAAATTATCCCAAAAAATTGCCACTAAATTACCAAAAATGTCATGAAATTGAAAGAAAAAAATGCAAGAAAGAAAGGGGGAGTCAAAAATAGCTATAAAATATATATATATATATATATATATAATAATAAAAAAAGAAGAGAGGCTGAAAATTACAATATGTCCATAAAACTGCCAAAAAATGCCAGAAATTTGAAAGAAAGAAAAATGCAAAAAAAAAAGGGAAGTCAAAAAATAGCCATAAAATATCTCAAAAAGGAAGAAGTGAGAAAATATGTCCATAAAACTGCCAAAAATGTCTGGAAAAATAAAATAAAATAATGAAAAAAACTGACTAATTACAACACCCCCCCCCCCCCCAAATAAAAATAAAAAATCCCAAAACAGAAGACAAAAGCTAGGAGAAAATGAATCTCAAATTGTTGGATGCCGCATATTTTCTGTTATGGTGCAGCACTAATGACCTCTTGGGCCCTGAATACATTAGACTAAAACTAACACACAGTTTCAAAGGTTTTGCGGCTCCAGGCAGATTTTTTTTGGTGCTATTTATTTGGTCAAAAATGGCTCATTTGACAGTTCAGGTAACTGACCCCTGGGCTCGGTCAACCGTGTTCAAGAGAATTAAATACACTGGTATATTTTCATAGCATAAATGAACCACACTTTTTTTTTTTAAATCTCCTATTCAAATTAAACTCTATAATGCGCATTTTTATAAGTTAAAATATATTTATATATGGCTGGTTTGACTGGGGCAGCATGTTAGCGTAGCAGCATTAATCAGTATTAAAGTTCATTAATGTATTCGTTTCTCTCAATAGGAAGAACATAGTGTTGGGTAATCAATGTTGTTCAAGCACCGCGTACAATAGGTGATGGTCATAAACACCAACTAAACGTAACTGATATTCAATGACCTTTGCCCCTTGCATCCTCACGACTTGACCTGTATTGTCAGCCCTCTCCTGTTCAGTTGTTCATTCCTAAGCGTGGATACATGTAGGAATGAACAACATGTGTTATATACATTGCCATCCATACCGGGTGAACACAATCCCCTTGGACAGCCCGGCAGGAGCGGGCTACATGACACTGTGACAAGTAGACTAATGCAGGAACAAGCAGAAAGTGGATTAAGCAAAAACCCGACATCTGATTGCAATGTGTTGCCGGAGTTGCGATAGAGATGAGGCAGGTGTACAACAACAATGAGCTCTTTCAAATATTAAACTACTGTTTAGTTGTGTGCTTGTACCAAAGGGTAGGCTACATATAGTTTAGCATTTTTTATTTTGTTTTTATTTAGCCTTCAGCTAAGGCAATTGAGAACAGTTTGTCACTGCACAATATGATAATGAGGTATTTACATAATACAGCAATAGGTATCAGAGCAATAGGAACGTTTGAATTACTCTTATTTATAAATAATGTTAAAAAATCATTGGGCACAATTTTTTGTTCTACACTATCAATAAGGCCTTGCATCAGATTAGGAAAAAAAAAATTTTTCAGACATTTATTTGAGTATAAAATATTCTGCACTTATGAGAGGTTCGAACTATATAATCTTGCAGGAACGTGCAATCAGGGGAGGCAGGTCTGGCAGAGCCTCACCCGCACTATGAAGAGTACAACAACAACAATAATAATAATAATAATAATTTGAGAGGAATGCACTATTGTCAGTCACATTCCTTGAATGCTAATTGATAATTACATTTGATAAACTGTGATACTGTTGCTGCAGGTTACATTTATTCATCTTTGTATCACTTTCATTGGGTTTTACAGCGTTCCCTCATTTTCCGTTAGCTTTAGTAGTTAACTTTGTGTGTATACACTTTTCTCGAAGGATTTACATTTTCTCATATATTGTTTAAAATGTTATAAAAGCATTATTGTTAAAAAAAAGAAAAAATGCATGCAAAATTGCACTAAAAAAATCCGCCAAACAGCGAGGCCGCGAAAAGTGAATCACGTTATAGTGAGGGAACATTGTATTTAGTTCCACACTGCTGTTTCACCTGCAAACAAGGAACTGCAGTTATGTAACCTTGCTGAGTAAGGTGCTTTCAGGGACACCTCGTAAAAATAAATGTAAAGAGGTTCATTTCTTTTTGTAATATAAAATAGACTACCAAAAGAAATAATCATTTGTCAGTACTTAATTAACAACATACACAATCGAGAGTATAAATTCTAATAATTTATTTAGTTTAGTTTCGTTTTTTTACTGCTGGAATGCAACATTACGTTAAATTCAAAATTATAAAATAATCAGAAATTGGCATATTTTAAAAATTTTAGGTAAAAAGAAAGAGTGGTAAATTTGTGTCAAACTTAGTTGTTATTGTGAAGGGAGCTTAATAATTTCATGGATGGGAGACAGATGTGGAAAAAAATTGTTAACATAATAGTTAAAATAGATTCAAGGTTGTGTTGATATATGTATATGAATTAAAATATATCAGTATAATGTACGGCAGCTCCCTGAAACGCAAAGGACTAAAACTCAACTGCAGCTACTGCACTTTGACATTTCAACCAGGCAGACAACACAACTGTAGACTTGTTTGTTTCAGGTGAGGGTAAACAAAACAAAACAAACCTCTAAATGTTTTGACCTCTTGCTCTGCAACATCTTTATTTCATGGCTGACAAAAAGTGAATCCTGTCTGATTTATAGACCGCAGCTGGTCCCCAGATAGGCCTCACAGGAAAGAAAAAAGAGGGGAAAAAATTAGGTATAGAATATGGAAACATATACAAGTGTGTGTTATTATTATTGTTATTAATAATATTGTTGTTGTAACCTGCTAGTACATCAATCCATCCATTTTAAAGAATGCTTATCGTTGGAGCTCATTGTCTCATTGCTTTTCTGTGAAATCTAAAATCACGACAGATTTCCAGCATATCCCTATGTTATTATAAGTTGTGATAAAGAAATCAGAGAGATCTTTGTACCACTTCACTTTACATTACCATAAAATGAATCGTATCAAACCCAATCATGATAAAGGAGGGAGACTTTAGGCCTGGAAGGGGAAAGGTTGTGGGGGAGTTGGTAGTTTGGAGAGCTACAGAAAAAAAAAAACACAGAGTTGAGCTTGTTAAGAAAGTACTCAAAATGCAGTCCTCATTTCCTCCATTGATCTCACGTTGAGAGTGAAACCAAAATGTTTGGCTTGTTTCAGCCAATTAAGCTGTGAGAGAGCCAATTGTGAGAGAGCTATTGAGCGTCTCTTTGCTTAAAGTGCTTATTGTGTCGCTGCTTGCAGAGGGATCAATTGCAGCCTCTGTGATGGGATTAGCCAGGTAATCAATTCCGAACACTAATATATTAACAAGGTAATGCGCTTAGGAAGAGATGGCCTGTCAAACAAATGCAAAACTCTACCATTCCCCAATAAAGTTGACACATGACTGTAAATTATGTATATGACGGCTTTTCTTTTTTTTTTTTAATAAATCATTCACTCACACACAAACTCACACAAACCACTGCCAATACACCTGATAATGAAAATGTTCATCACATCAACAGCATCTGATGCTTCTCTGCGTGTGACAATGTTACGGGATAATGCAGAGTGGGTCGCTCATATTGTGAAAAGAGCACAGACGGGGACATCAAGTCCAAGTTTGCTTCAAAAGAGCAAAACCCTGTTTTAAATGCGAGCTGTCGGGATGTTTTCGTGTGAGAAAATCATCACCGCGGAGACGTCAAGCCGAGCCGCAGTTCTCCTCGCATACAATTCCCTCATGAAGTGGCTTTACGGGTAGAAACAACTCAGTCATCACAAAAGTACTTGCTGATTGTCTTAAGTGAACTCACTGCGAAAGAAGGAATAAAAACAGAGTGACTACGTTAACATGCCGTCAAAATTGGGGTTAAGGTCAAAATTCCAGTTTCAGAAAGATTAATTAATTCACTGCCAATGACGGTTATAGACGTCAAAAATTCATTTGAACTATTTCTATTTAACATTTTTTTCCCACTTTTGTCAACTAGTGTATGAAAACCTAGAATTTTTAGAACAGATATAACATTTGTGATTAATTGTGAGTTAACTACTGAAGTCATGCGATTAATAACGATTACAAATTGTATTCACCTGCTGGTCCTAATTTTTAATATTTTTTTCTTTTGTTTTTTTAAATCGCGTCAGGCGATTAAAATTTTTAATATTAATTAATCGTTTGACTTCAATAGCTAACTCACAATTAATCACAAATGTTATATCTGTTCTAAATGTACAATTAAAAAAAATTATTAACAAAAGTGGAAAAAAATGTTAAACTAATAGAAATAGATCAAATTTTTTTGGGGACGTTTATAGCCGTCAATGGCAGTGAATGAGTTAATGGTAATTCCGCCGGTAATGTGATCGAGCCCCATCTAAACCACGGATGATGTCATGACACAAATAGACGCCACTTCCACTTCTTATTTTCTACCGTCGATAAAATAAATTTTACATCATAGGTGTCAAACTCCGGTCCTCGAGGGCTCCGGTCCTCGAGGGCTCCGGTCCTCGAGGGCTGCAGTCCTGCAGGTTTTGGAAGTTTCCCTCTTCTAACACAACCTAATTCCAATCAGAAGGATCGTTATCAAGCTTATGCAGAGCTTGCTGATGAGTTGATCATATATCAGCTGTGTTGGAGAAGGGAAACATGGAAAACCTGCAGGACTGCGGCCCTCGAGGACCGGAGTTTGACACCTATGTTTTACATTAACTATAGACGTCAAACATGTAACTATTTCTATTAGTTTCACATTTTTTCCACTTGTGTTAAAAAGAGTATGAAAACCTAGAAAAAAAAATACTGTACGTTTAGAACAGATTAATTGTGAGTTAACTATTGAAGTCATGTGATTAATTACAATTAAAAAAAATTGTATCGCCTGATGCCCCTAATTAAAAAAGAAAAGAAAAGATTATTAAAAATTAGGTGTAGTAGTTACATTTTTTTATTGTAATTAATCACATGACTTCAATAGTTAACTCACGATTAATCACAAATGTTATATCTGTTCTAAATGTACAATTAAAAAAAAATTGGTTTTCATACTCTTGCTAATAAAAGTGGAAGAAAATGTGAAACTAATAGAAATAGTATTTAATATTGAATTATTTGTTATGGTCAGACCAAACTACGATTGTACTATTCTCGCGGTGCGATTAATCTGTCAATGAGAGCTGAGAGATGCCCAAATTTGCCGTTCAGAAAGTTTGCGGTTTAGTAGCGCTAGGTCTGGGGCTTTTCTGAAGATGGTGGTGTTAGGCTGGCTAATATTGACGTTAGCTAGCTGTGTGGGCTAGTGAGTTGATTACTACTGAGCCGAGTTGTAAACAAAACACTAGTATTCTTGCTGACATACTGGTATGTTTGGAAATGAATGTGAGCAGAGTATAGTGCATGGACTTCAGAGCATATTTCCGAATGCGCCCATAAAGTCAATGCAGTTCACATAGATAGGTGTAATTCCAAGCCAGGGGTCACAACAGACACGCTTGTGGGCAAGAACGAGAAGTGAGGAAGATGGTGTATCCTAAAAGTGTATTTATTTGTTTACAGCTGTTGAACTGAAAAAGCAAGATGGCAATACAATTTAGCATAAGTCAAAGTTTTACAGCTACCGGCCACCTGATTGGCTAGCTAGAGGAGAAGGGGGAGCCCTTCGTCTTCTCTGTTGTGGCATGGTGTAAGTGCTACGTTGATAGTATCTTGCTATAAAACTCCAGTGAGGAACACATAAAGCATCATTTCACCATCAGTGACTGTTAAATAATCCATACAATTTCTATAGCTCGTGAGAACTCTGGCAAAACCAACAGCCATTCCAACATAATACGCCGGAATTAACTTTTTAAATTGTTGACTTGTAATGCCAAAGAGATCCGAACATACTTGTATTTCTCCAGCCCTAAGAAGATTTTACACTGACTGCCACTCAGCTGTAGAACAGATTTTAAATTTTGCTACTGTTCTATAAATCACTGAATGGCTCAGGGCCTGAATACATGAAAGAATATGAACCCCAGTAGGGTTCTGAGGTCAGCAGACTCGGGTCTATTAGTGAAGCCAAGAGTTCAAAGCAAACATGGTGAATCAGCATTTAGCTGTTATGCTGTATGCAAATAGAATAAGCTGCCAACAGAACTGAAGTTTGCCCCAGGCGTAAATAATTTTAAATCCAGGTTTTTATAAAAATAAAAAAAACACCTGAAATCAATGATTATGGTTATTTAATGCATTTCTATAATCAGTTCTTCCGGAATCTTGTTCTTGTGAAGTATGTTCTTTATTTGCTTTTAAATGTCTTAAATTATTTCGTTTGTAAATGCCCTTGAATGTTGTATTGTTTATTATGGGAAGCACATTAAAGTACCCTGTGTATGAAATATGCTAAATAAATAAAGCTGCCTTGCCTAATGACAACCATTTTTTTTGTACTTTTATCACTGTATTCAGCTGACACAGTTGAATACGGTAAACTGCAAATTGTACGTGTAATTATTTCTCAAGTTATCAAATGATCCATTGGTTTCAGGTGGTGTTGTAGAATTTTCCTTTCCCCCATAACTGAGCAACCATAGGTCTTCTTGACTATTACAATGTAATTGTATCTTTAAAAAAAAAAAAACTTTTTGTATGCTGTACACTGACAATATATTGCAGATTACGTCAGACAGCACACATGAAGAAAAACATCTCTTGCTGTTCGTTAGTTAATCATTTTTATGTATGACTGGGTTGCAACATAGCTGAACATATGAAAGCTGTTTACAAAATTGCTCCGATAAAACCCGCCCATCTGGATAATTGAACATTAGCCCATTGCAAGATGGGGGGAAAAGCCTGCCAAGCCAAATTCAATATTTACCAAGAAGGCTGTTGTCAACACTTCTCTGTTACTGTTAATCTCAAATATAGCTTCACAAATGTGCATGTGTTCGTTTTGTATGCTCAATATAGTTTGTTTGAATCTAGTTCCTATACAGTAGTTGGAATTAATATAGAAAGTTACAATTTGGCAAATTTCATATGATTTCAAAAAGCTATACTTCTGGTCACTTCACACGTGTGTACTGGGGGAACTCCAGTCGCAATGCAGCAGAAATCTCCATGTCAAAAATTTGAAGTAATACATTTAATAATAATACATATACAGTACTTGTGGAGACTGTGGTCAAGTTGTATTTTACAATTTTAAAAATGTGCAAAATTTCCCAAGTAGAGGATTATTAGATAGCTCTTAATATGAAAAGAAAAATGCAATGAGCTGAGCTGTCACCAATGTCTTAGAAATGCAATTATGCCATCTAGTGGCAGAAAATGACCAACACAAATCAATATCACCCTCGTTTTTACAATACAGTACATATTTTTAATTGTAACTAAATTTTATGAATTATTATAAAATTACTGTATCACTGACTAAAAGAATCATCCATATTAGTTTAACATTTTTTCCACTTTTATGTTATGAAGAGTATGAAATCGTAGGAAAAAAACACTTTATTGTACATTTAGAACAGATATAAATTTTACAATTAATCGCGCGTTAACTATTGAACTGATGCGATTAATTATGATTCAAAGTTTTAAGCATGCAGAGTGAATGTGGTGACACATAGACTGTGATGTATATATTGGCCAAAACTGTAGTCCTCACTTTGGTATTTCAAAATGGCAACTAAAATGTTTACTTTACTGTTTCTTTCATTGCTTTCTGACTTAAAATTAATATATATTACTATTAGTGCTGTCAAAGTTAAAGCGTTGACACAAAAAAGTATCACATTAATCATGTATTAACGCAGATCAATCACAGTATGAATTGTGACCACAGATGATCCTTTAGCTTGACAGCGGATGGTTACGTTAAACACGCAGCACAGGTTGTGTTTGAGCAATAAATGTATTAAATGTTTATGTATGACATACAGAATATTTGTTCATGTCAAAATATTGGGGTCATTGTCCCCCATTTTAAACTATGCAAGTAATGAATTGATTAGAAAAAGAGGAGGATGAGAGCGCGCAGTGGATAACATTTTTTTTTGAAGATGTCCTCATAAGATTAAATGTTGAAAGAATTAACACATAACAGGTGCTCTTCAAATTTGGCAGGCACATTTTTTGTATAAAAAAAGTATTTTTAATTAAGCGATTAATCATGATTAATCAAAAATAATAAGATGTAATTAATCTGATTAAAAATGTAATCGTTTGACAGCTTGGGGGGGGGATTACACTCTATTATTGTTTCATTCTCTTAATTATTAACAGTGGTTTACTTACATTGCACTTGCCAAATTGAGAATGCACAAATGTTAATAAAAACATTGCCTCCTGCATTAGCATTACCCTACATTAAAAATGATTTTCTTCACAAAACGGATTGAGGTACACTTCAGAAGTTTAACCATATTTATTAGTTCCAAAAGCTCAAATTTAACTCAGAATCAGGAAAATATAATTAGGCTACATCCCATCACACTGGAAATCACTCATGCTGCACTATTGGCGCTCTGAAGTATATCCTAAATTAAAGCATAACATAACCCTCAAATGTGTTAACAACACAGAAGATAAAATATTGTAGTGCTGAAATTTCTGTCCCAAAAATATGAATTTATTGCTGTGTGTGACGTTCGTAATGCTACCATAAAGGTTGCATCGTAATGTGACATATACTTCACAAGAGGATCCAGTTCCACAAAGAATACCTTAATCAAACTATCACTTGTTTCCTCTGTTAGTTTAATGTATTAGGGTCGGGGATGCGTTCCAAACTTCAGAGAAACCTTTTCGTGTGCGCGCCATCTGTCTGGCACATCAACCACACAAAACAAGCAAAGAGAAAGTAAACAGAGAGAAGCAACAGAGAAGCACAAGGGTACACAAGCAAAGAAAGAGAAGAGCCAGCCAGAGATGCGGGGTGGGGTCTGGAGGGGATAACCAGACGCGGACTCACTTTCTATTCATGGATCATAAGCAGCCATGAGATTGGCTCCGAATACCAAACCCATATATCTTATAGCTACAGAAGAGCTTTTCAAGGCAATGGAGAATTAGGTCAGAGGTCAGGTGTGGTGACAGGTGGGTGTCGTATTTACAAGTTGGTACGAGTGATAAGATAACTAGGATAGCTAGGAATTATATAAAAAAAAATCATGTTTGTTTTTAAATCCATCCGAGGCCATGTTGCCCCTTGCTGTTGACTGAAAATGACTTCACAGTTGGTCAGGGGTCAGGTAATGATCAAGCACGCCTCACCATTTTTTTGGGGTTTGGTCATGTGACCTTCGCAAGCACTGACTGTGACGTCATTTTCAGTCAACAGCAAGTGCCAAAATGGCCGCCACCTGAGATTGGGACGAGTGGGGCCACATAGAACATATTATTTTCAAGACATTTTTTGACTTGACTTCCCTTTCAAACAAGAGGAAGTGGTAGAAATCTCATTCAGCACAAGTGAGGCTGTATGTCAAAAACCAAATCGACCCAACAGCAAAAGCCTTGGAATGGAGGTCACAAAGGACGACATCTTTATCAAATATAGCAGACAGTGGGAGGGATGAAGGCAGTGGGTGGAAACAGAAGGGAACAATTATAACAAGATTACGATTAGGACACACAAGGTTAAACGAGAAAATGCACTTCATTAGAATATATGACACGTGAAGAGGATGAGTGTCGAATATGTCATTTGAAGAAAGGTGGAGTTGTGGTATTTAATCTTAAAAATGTATTTTAGAAATAAAATTGAAATACTTTTTTTTTCCAGTTTTCAGGAGAAACAGGATGCCTCAATAAGATTTTTTTTTTTTTTGCTCCCTTGTACTTAGTAACAGAAATTTTTAACAGTTTCAGTCCAGGCAGGAGACGAGCAGGGATCCTGGCCTGAAACACTCCAGAAAAAATGTGCCAGAAAGGCTTTGTGGAAATCTGAAAACTGTCCGCCAATCTGTGATGTGCGCCGCATGCCATCTGCTGGACTGCCAGCCACCATTCATTCATCCAGGAGTTCTCGTCAACACATAATGATGCACTTTTCTGCTCTGAAAAGCTCAGTATAGAAGTCGACTGCATGACTCCTGATTTCCTTTATTGGGTTTCGCCGGGTAGAAGAAGCAAGTTTGGCGCATCCATGTACTAGACGGCGTAATCTAACAAATGCTCCTTTCACCTTTCCCTGCAAGGAGTTTAGCTCTAGCTTATTTTCCCCAAGAAGCTAATTAGCGACAGTGTTTGCCTATTTTTTAGGCACATTTCTTCAATAGTAGTTCTTGTACTCAGCTCCAGATGTTGAACAGCTGTTTCGATTTGACCAGTAGAGTGCGATGTACACCTCTGACACTCAGAACACGCAAATCTGGGCGTTTTCCATGATCTCCAACTACAGTTTCAATGAACTTACTTACCATAATCCCCTCCCAAAAAAAGAGCCAAGTACTGATAAAAGTTGTTATGCGATAAGTTGTTGTTAAACTGCAGTAGGACTTCTTTGGAGTTATCACGCATGTTTGGGGAAATTGTGAGAAGAAAAGCCACGCAAGCACAGGGAGAACATGCAACTCTACAAAGGGAGGCCAAAGCCTGATTTTGAACAAGCAACTTGAAAACTTTGAGGTCGATTTGCATGCCACTCATGTGCCAGGCCACCCGTCATAGTCACCATAGATGAATATGTATTCAGTGACAGTGCAGTGGAAACTTTTTGAGTATGACTGTACAAAGCCCATGCACTTTGCAATGACATTAGGGGTTTGAGCATTGCTCGTGTCAATGATGTAAACAAATGAAAATAAAATACATCTTTGCCTTTCCATTGTCCGTTTTTTTTTCTAATGGGGTGGGGCACAGGGGTCGAGAAACACCCTTGCACAGCTCTGTGCAATAAATCACACAATTTCATTTATTTATAAATGTCATTTATGACACACCTATACCCACAAATGCACTGCTGTTGTGGCTACATTAAAACCTTTCACATTTGCTCTCTGACAAAGGAATATACAATACTAAACACTGGAAAATGTTGGATTTAAAATGTAATGTCCACTCACCATAACAACTGGTCAAGATGTATCCTCCGCCGAGGTCACACTTGATCTTTTGAACTCTTCTTCCTCCCAAGTTTTATTTCTTTACACGTGTCTCCATTTTAGCAAGGCTGAAATAATAAATAAAAACAATTAAAAACATTTTTTTTATTAGAAAAGTATGACTTTGGGTGTGATTTTTATTAACGGTCTAACTTGTGTGGCGCTGAGACCCTCTGTTGGGCGATTTAAACAGTACATCAAAAAAAAAAAATTGCTTTCACCACGAGTTCAAAACAAAGCAGCCTAGACTCGTGACAATGCGTACACTTGTGGATTCCAGCATTGTTGCCATAGAATAAGTAAAATAATAATAATAATAAAGTAACCTACGTGTGTGTGTGTCAAGTTTTCACAACGTGTGGAATCTTTTATTTTGAAGTTCAAGTAATCCATTTACCAGATTAGCACTTCAGTGACAGCCTTTGGTTGCCTTCTTAAGGCTTGATGTGTTGCAAATAAAAATAATATACCGCTGTCAGACACTCAGGCTATCATGCGTGTGCAATGTCTGATGAAAATCGCAAAGATTCAGAGGATGACGACGATACTGACAGTGACAGCGAGACGGGTGGCCGAGTTTCATTTTTTAGCAAATTGCTGATCAATTTCATTTACGGTAAGTTATTTACTTTTATTAACCTTTAATATAGTTAATTCCGCTATTGTGTGGTAAATACATAAGTACAGTACGTTATATATTGCTGTGAGTCGTAACAGCGGCTCAATGTCATTTATTTGCAGCTACTTAGTCCTCGCTTCTCTGTTTAAATGTTAACACCTACCACCAGAGAACTAACAAGAAGTCTTTTTTTCTCTCTTTAAAATCATTTATTAATCAAATACCAGGCTGCACTTATTCATAACACATCCGTCGATATCAACCGGTTCACTCCTGTGGCGTGACGTCATATTTAATTGCCGTCTCCGCGAGATGACGTCCAAGTTCCGTCGCAGTTTAATGACGTTTATATGTTAGGGATGTTATGACATGGGTCTAAGAATGTAGTTCTACTAAATTGCTCTTTGGCGTTTGTCATTGTGTTCCATATTTCGCGCAACCCATAGGTAGCTGCGAAATAATGTTATTAACACGCTTCATATTTTTCGTATCTTAGCTTGTTTTGTAGCTTAGCATAGCATTGTAGCTCAGCTGCATTGCTCAACAGTGTGGCAGATGTGTCAGAGGGGAGGCGGTTTTGCGAGTCACAAATTTGTCTCGCATCCTGGCTGAATGCGTTTTCGTTCTTTTGATATCGGCTGAGGTAACAACGGTTTCTTCAAGTAGATTTTGGAAAGTCGAGGTGTCTGCGAGGCATTCGCAACATGTTGAACATTCCAACTCAGTCGTTCCCTGCGCCGAGTTCCCAGCAGCGGGTCGGACAGTCGGGGAGGACCAAGGTAAGGACGCAACTAATGAAAGTCGTTTTGATCGTAATAATTATTTAGAAATAATGATAATGTGTCCTCAAGTATTTTCCTGTCCTTTATCATGCAGGTTGCCTTGAAACCAGGCCACAGTCTTATGGACTGGATTCGGTTCTCCAAAAGTGGTAAAGATCTAACCGGGTTGAGGGGGCGTCTGATTGAAGTTACCTATGAAGAACTGCAGAAACACAACACCAGGAATGACTGCTGGACTTGTGTACGAGGTAAGAGATATCAACTTGAGGACTCTTGTGGTTAAGATTATGACTGAAGTGTTCTCTAAATCACTTATTCTGAGTCAGACTGACAGGCACTCACAACCAAGGCTTGACACCATGACACATGCCGCTGTGACTACTCAGTCACTCAGCATTTTCACTCATCACAATTTTGCTGTTGGAACCAACTTGAGCATTTGGTAAAACAGGTCGAAGCACTTGAGAAAATGATGTATAGTATAGGCAGTAGGGGTGGGAATCTTTGAATGTCTCACGATTCGATTCAAATCAGAATTGATTTTCGATTAAGAACAATTTTTGATTCAAAATGACTTGATTGACAAGGATTTTTGCTTCAATGTATAGATGTTCAAAAAATCGTAATGATCTACTCCAGTCTGACTCGCTAATTCTAATTAGTGCTCTACTCGCGGCACTTTTATCACTCAAAAGAACGGCTCCATGCTGCAAAAAAACTACTTTTATTGATTGATCGTGACTTTTTCCTTCTACTCTCTAATGTGGCTACAACTTAACAGTGTATCAGACCGCATGGAACCACACTGCCCCTAAGTGGCAATATAGGCACACACAAACAAAGGGAAGACAGTATAAAATAATTTAAATGAAATCGATTTTGGGACATTTAAAATCGATTCTGAATCGTACTAAATGAGAAGCGTGACTCTTATGAGAATAGATTTTTTGGCACAACCCTAATAGACAGGTTATTCTCCTTTCTCACTGGTTCAGGATAATTAGGCTGTGGTCTGAGAGTGTTGCTGAAATTCACCTGCATTTGGCAAACCTATTTATACAGTTGAAACCACTGTCTGACATGAAATTAGACTAAGCTCTTACTCTTAGTCAATTAGGATTGCCAAAATTATTTAGATTTGTCAAATGACAGAATAATGAGAGAATAACTTTTTAAAATTCCTTTAAGGTCAGACGTTTACAGACATTTATCATTAGTATTTGGTACCATTGCCTTTAAATATACACTATATACTTGTATTTCAATACAACATCTTACTTTTGCTCCCATTCATTCAGTATTTCTGTCTTGTCTGTTACTGTTTCCCCATGCCTGCTTTCTAATTTTATTTTAAATATCCCCAAACTCGATATTGAAGTTAGCGCACAAGTGTTTCAAAACTTTTGCATCAGATAACACACACACAACTGGTACTGCTTTGTATAATTGTTTAACATTGACTCTTAACTCTTTGACTGCCAGACGTTTTCAGAAAAGGGATGCCGCCAGTGCCAGCCGATTTAAGCATTTTGACTGATTTTCAAGGTCCACAGAAAATGTTCTGTTTGGACTATGGAAACACACGTACTACCAAATGAAAGATTGGACTTTCATCTTTCATCAGAAAAAAAGAGTTTGTTTCTACCTTATTCCGTTCTTTAGTAATCAACAATAGAAAATGGTTAGTTTGACCCAATTTCGCCTGTGTTGGACCAAAATACGGAGAAATCAAGCTTTTAGTGAAACGATATTATTTCATGCATTCTAGTGAATTTGACACTTCTTTTTGTCCATGAATGATGCCACAAACACCTAAATAGTGCTTTACTTCTATAAAACACTACCACCAAGAATGAAAAAGTGTTTTTTGATAGCAAAATACGTTTATTTACATTCAACAGTGTAACAATTTGACAACAATTTGGCAAACTATTTACAAATGTGTGCAACTGTGGTGCTATTTACAAATATGTGGATGTTTCAACGACAGTTTTTCTTTTTGTAACACTCTCCTGCGTGCAAGGAGACGCAACAGCATTTGCACAAGATTGCCTCTTCGCGTGCGCCACTTTCTTGCCGGCCGTTTTTTTCCGGGGAATAGCAAGTATATACTGCAGTGTGTCATCAAGTCTAATATCAGGATCATGCTACGGTTACGTTACGGTGGTGTTACGTCTCGCTTCCCCGTGTCCTTCAGTTGCTATACCGGGTTGGTAGGAGATGTTCTGATCCATTTTATCCACTCCATTCATGGTAGCATCGTAGTCCAGAAACAGTGTCTTCTCCGTGATCAGACTGTACCCGCTCCTCCGATGAATATGCATTGGGCTCGGGGTACTCTTCATTGTCCGATCGAATGTCCGCTTGTGCAGCTCCGCGTTTTCCGGCCTTAGCAGCGCTAGCCGCGCTTTGCCGGTGGGGCTTACTACGTGTTCATAACAGTCACGTTGGCGTAGAGCTCGGAGTCATCTTCATCATCATCATCAATCTGCATTGGTCGATGCCAACTCTCCATCGCCCGATCGAATGTCCGATTGTGTAGAAGTACCCGGCCGGCTATTGTGCGCGTTTTCCGGCCTTAGCAGCGCTAGCCGCGCTAGCCGCGCTTAGCCGTGAGGCTTACTACGTGTTCATAACAGTCACGCCAAAGCTTCCAACTTTGGCGTAGAGCTCGTTGTCATCATCATCGTTGACATCAATGCGCTTTTTAGTATTGATTGATGCTTTCCGTCTTTGAAAAAAATGCTCAAGCTGAGCTGCTTGTAACCGGTTGCTTGGTCAAGCCATTGTGGCTTGGATCAGCCATTGTCTCCTCAACACTCTAGCTCCGCCTCACGTCTTCTACTGACGCCCACGGTGGGCGGCCCATCCAACCTTGTGCAAAGAGAGTCATCGCTGCCCTCTAGGGGCCAAAACGAGTCTTTGACTAATCAGATCAGCCTGATACTTTCAGCACAGCTGCCCAAGGCTTTCCTGCACCCGTTTTTGAAAAAAAAAAAAAAAAACATAGGGGACGTCTTTTAACGTCCTCGGCGCCCTTCCCTAGGTTTATGCTAAACGTTTTATAACGTTTATGGCAGTCAAAGAGTTAACAGCCGCACCTTGACTGATATCATTGACTATGGTTTGTAGGTATGGTGTATAACGTCACCCCCTACATGGACTACCACCCTGGTGGAGAAGATGAGTTGATGAAGGCGGCAGGCATAGACGGCACTGACCTCTTCGACCAGGTGTGGAGGTTTTATGCTGAGTGTTAATGTTTCTATCTAGTATCTAATGGGTCATTCTGTGTCCATTCACACAAATATCCAGAACCTCCCCAGTGACACCTTTTCAATTTTCTTGATTTTTATTCCATTAGTGCCTTATGATGTGTACAAACACTACTCCATTTAATAACGTGGGTCTGTTTTTACTGCCAGAAATATGAACGGGCGGTTAGTGAAGGGGTTGGATAAAGTTTTTATCGGCTCAAAATGTTGACGAAAGGCAACTGTTGATGGGGAGGGGAAAGTTAATTCCCATCATCATGTGCCCACATGGCCAACCAGTGGCCTGAAGTAGGGGGTTCAAAATGGTCTCTCTTTTTTTTTTTGTCCTGTAGCTATATTTGGAGCCCTCCTGTGCCTCGAAACTCTAAATGCCGTACATAGTAGTTCCCAAATATGATGATAAATCAGTTAAAACTCCACCAACACAAAACATTTCCCAGATATGGAGTCTCAACATGTCAACAAAATGTGTGTGTGTATATATGTGTGTGTGTGTGTATATATATATATATATATATATATATAGTATTAAAATAATTATAGTATATTAGTCATACCCCAATCTACAATGTTGACATTGAAAATAATGGACTTGAACAAAAAATAATGATAATACTGTCATTCATTATTGAGCAAAAGTTCATTTAAGAAAAACTTAGATTTCATGGCTGCAAAAGTATGTGAAGCTCTCACTTAATCAGACATTGCACCTCCTTTTGCAATGAGAACTTCATCCAAACACTTTCTTTAGTGACTTATCAGTCTTTCACATCTACTTTAGGGGATTTTGCCACTCTTCCTTGCAAAACGCAGCCAGTTGAGAGAGGTTGGATGGGCGTCAAGCATAAACTGCCCGCTTCAGGTCCCGCCACAGTATTTTGAAATAATTTAAGTCAGGATTTTATCTGGGCACATCCAGAACATGAATCTTGTTCTTTAGACATTCCTTGGTTGTATTACTGGAATGCTTTGGATTATTGTCATGATGCATGATCCATCTTCTACCAGGCTGTAACTTCACAAAGAACGGCTTCAGGTTAGGATCCAGGATTTCACAATATTCCTCTGAATTCATGATTTCCTGGACTATGTGGAGTTGTCCAGGTCCTGAGGATGAAAAGCCATCCCAGAACTTAACAAGAAGTTTATTTTGCTGGTATGCAGTGTTGACCAAATATGACAGTTTTAGTTGTGACCAAACCGTTCAATTTTGGACTCATCTGTCCACAGAAGGGACTTCCAAAAAGCTTCAGGTTTGTCCCGGTGATCTTTCTTGTGAGCCGAGGCTTCTACTTAGCAAGCCTTCCACGAAAGCCTTGAAGATTGACTTTTCTTCTGATTGTTGAAGCATTCACATGTGTCCCAGATGCAGCAAAAGAGGTCTGCCAATCCCTTGATGTGATGTTCCAGTTGGCTTTTTACCTGAATTATCATTTTTCTTGTGGTTCTTGCTGATATTTCAGAAGGTTGTCCACTTCTAGGCAGGATTGTAGTAATTTTCAGTCTTCTCTAGTTGCAGATGATCGGTTTCACAGTGGAATGATGAAGCTCAATTTTTTTTTAGATGACTTTATAGCTTTGCCCAGACAGATGTGCTGTCACTACCCACTTCCTGATGTCCCCTGAGATTTATCTTCCTCTCAGCATGACTGTATGGGTTCACCTGGGTAAGACTAAAGTGATGTGCTTTTGTCTCTGTTTCAGTCAGTGATGCACAATTTCTTCGCTAAACCTCTCATTTCATTGGTCCATTTCAGTGGTTAGTTTAACGACCAATTTGTCCTACCTGATCCTACTTGACTGCTTGTTTTAAGCAATGCAGCTTCAGGTTCACTTACTTTTGCACCTACATGAATTAACCAAAAACTCTTTTTAATTTAGTTTTGACTACAAAATTGATTTTTTTAAAAGAGAACAATGCATTGAAATGCTAAACCTACACTTGCTATTTTATATAAAAAGTAATGGTTCAGAATGAACAACAAAATCAGGTTGAAACAATTGCAAAGTCCAAATTGCTCAAGAGGTTCACAATCTTTTGAGCAGCACTGTATAAATAGCAATTTGCTGGTCTGTACTTTCTTTAAAATAAAAGATGAAGGCCTCCAAATTTGGTAAAAAATGTAGTGTGTAATTCCTGGGTCCCAAATGTGGGCGTGGCACCCACATTTAGGGCACCATAACTTGAAAAGTGTTTCAAGACTTTGAACTAAGAGGCTCAAACTTCAGATTATTTTTTTTGACATAGAAAAGCACTAATGGAATAAAAATCTGGCAAATTGAAGAGGTGGCACTGGAGAGGGTGTGACTTGACACGGAATGTTGATACTGTTAATGTATTTATTCACTACCTATACAGTGTGTTAAATAGTTGGTACTTGTGGCTTGACTTTGATTTATCATTTTAAGTTGTTTCTGATAAGGAAAGACTCAAAGTGTATGTGGTCTATTTGTCCACAGGTCCATCATTGGGTAAATTATGAGTCCATGTTGAAAGAGTGTCTGGTGGGCAGGATGGCTAAGAAGCTCACCACAGCAAATAAAGGTATTTTTAATACAGTACGGAGTAGGGATAAAAAAAAAAAATCGACCTTTACAATATTTTTGCATGATCACTCACGTTTTCTTTAAAGAATGGTACATATCAAATAAATTCTGGCCTGTTTTGTAAACTTATGAGTACAAGTGTATATATGTTAATTTAAGATGGAAGTTAAGTCAAACATTTTTTTTTCAATAGTATTGCAAACATCATGGCTACATATTTGTGGTCACATGAAGTATATTTCTTTAATTTGACCTCCACTTTAAGACACTTAAGACATTTTTTTGTCAAGGAATTTAAGGGTTGATGAAACTATTATGCAACTTCCCCATGAGGTGAAGCAACCTTACTGAAATTGTGGTTTCATCTTCTTGGGTATTAGACTTTGAATGAGTTTCCTTTAACTGGAACTATCATACAAAATATAAAAATACTCTGAAATTGTGTGGGCTATAGTTATAAAAATATTTGACATTTTTTTATAGATTTTTACATTTAAAAAATTTATATCCCTGATTTTACTGGACAGTTTTGAGGAAACTACATATTTTGCAGCATTCTAAAGGTGGCTTTGGCTTATTTGTATTCTCCAGTAAAGAATTGCAATACATTAAAATAGGTGATGGATCATAAACAGCATTAATAAACAGATTATTTATGCACATGTTGTCAAGGCTATACATGTTCTTAATGTTTATTCTCCCCGTTTTCTCCTCAGCAATTATCCCACCCCCTCAACCAGTCTTCACGCCCCCTAACCAAGTGGCTCCTCTGGCCGTCAAAGACTCTCGACCTCGGTATAAGAAGACTTTTACAATAGAATGAAAAACAATAACCTCATCATGTCAGGTGAAGCCTTATGATCTCTGCTGTCTCATCTCTGTGTTGTTCGAGCAGGTACGATTGGTTCCAAACTGCGACAACGGTTCATCTGGTTATTTATACCCAAAGGAAGGTAACTACTCATCTGCTATGTACACCTTTGTCCAAAATCAACAAACATCAAAACGTTAAATGATCAAACGCAGAAACGTGACGTTTTTTTTAGATGCACTGAACTAATTTTGTTTAACTTCTTATTGGCACTTTTGCCAAAAGTCAACCGGTATCTATGTGTCCTTACCATGGGCACAATAACCTCACCATTGAGCTTATTTCAATTATAATAAATTACTGTTCACAAAGCCATAACATCAGGAGTCAGTCTTCAGTCAAATAGATGCAAAAGGAAGCTTAGCTTACTTTTTTATTTGTATACAGTATTACATTAGAATGCAAGCCAGGGGTGTGGTTTACGTTTATAAAAAAAAAAAAAAAACGTACTGCATTTTTATTAATTTTTTAAAGTAATGCTTTATTTTGATATTACCATTAGCTACCCAGCTCTGGCTGTATCGTCATTGATCTTGAGGCTGGTGTACTACGAGTAGAAGTTCTGCTTGGGAAAATGTCCTACATGGTACATTTACGTGAGTAGTGATGGCAGTTTAAAATGTATTCTTTTTTTCATGCAAAGTGTACAAATGGGCTCATTGTCCCATAGATAAGTTGCCAAATCTTCTTTATTCGCTGTTTTAGGTCTTTCAGAAAACGTCGATGGAGACATTGCTGGTAAGATACCTTAAGTTTATTTATTTATAATGTATTTAACACTTATAAGTTTCTCACACCTAACAACAAATGTAGGAATATGTCGCATGCATATGATTGTTGGTGATTAATACTTAATTTTTATACAGTAATGTTATTTTTGAAGTACGCTGTAAAAAAACAAACATTAACAATTACCTCTTTAAATATAGCGATATACCGGGGGAAGACTGTAAAACATTTTCGTCAGCCTTATATGACTGAAGCTAAATAAGTCTTGTTTTTCTGTCTTACACTGTGCTGCCATTTTGTCAATAGCTCACACTACCTTCTCCGTTGGCAAGATCCAGGTGACCATCCACAAGCAAGCAGAAGGAAAATGGTCACGTTTTGGTCAGCCTTTGGAATTCCACAACACATTTGTAAGCAAAAAAGAAAGAGGTGAGCTTCAAGTTTGTGGAAACAGGGATCAATTTTCAATGCCCTTAAATTAACCTACAATGGAAATAAAAAGTCTGCACACCCATGTTAGAATGGCAGATTTTTGTAATATAAAAATTAGACTGATGAAGTCATTTCAGAACCTTTTCAACCAATATTGTGACCCATATAACCTTTACAATTAAATTGGACAAAAATAGCATCTTATTTTTCAAATCTATCACCTTGCGCTGGATATGAAACAGCTTTTTTTTTTGTTTTGTTTTTTTCAGCTCTTCTCTTTCGGGATTGTGTGTTGGTGTCAAAGACTGAGGTGAACCATAACACGCATGTGTTTCAATTGCAACTTCCACGTGGGACTATCATGCATGTGCCTGTTGGGAAACACGTATACCTCAAATCCCTCATTCAAGGTACATAAAAAAAATAAATTGGCCTCTGTTCAAAACATATTTGAAAGTGCAAACTTGTGTATAGGAAAATCATTCTGTGTACTCTGGTCTACCGGTTTAGACCTCGGCATATTTATGTGATGCCACTACAAAAGGCCATATAGCACATTTCATACACAAGAATGAACAAAAAAAAAAAGGTTGTCTTTCTAATTTCAAGCTTCAACGTGTTTATGCTTTATTCAGACATCGAGGTAGTGCGGCCATACACGGCAGTCGACCAGGGTCTTTCAATTGGCCCCAATACCTCCTCAGAAAAAAAAGACCTCTACCTCATGATTAAGGTTTATCCTGATGGAGTGCTGACTCAACATCTCAATAGCCTATGCATAGGTAAGTCTTTGTCGTTTTACTAGTGTAAGAGTGATTGTTGTACACGTAAAACGGAAATGTTTTGAATATTTTTTTTAATTGATTCAACATTTACATTAAGCAAATCTGTCTTACAATGAATAGCTATGAAAGTCTTTGTAGTCAATACACTTATGCTGCTCTTAACCAGTAAAGCAAGCAAGAACCCTGCTGTTAGCCAATCAGAATTAAATATTTTGAAAATGATGTGGACTTCCAGGAAAGCAAGCTGATTATCGTAGTGTTTAATCACAAAAGACATTAACAAAAATATACTTTTACCTTGGAAAACAATCAGCCATTTTTGTCTATTTTCTGACCTAAATCAAACCAGTAACCAAGTCATAAGCAATATACGTGTGCATTTTCTATACTCTCAATTTGAAACAATGTCCTGTTAAAAAAATTTTTTTAAACAGATTACTCTATATTGATTATCAAAATAATCATTAATTGCAGCCCTAGTTTATATTATTTATATTAGTCTATTGCGGTTGGGGTCTGGAGCGATAATGATGGATTACTGTAACTCAAATTATTAAAAAAAAAAAAGAAAGAAAAAAAGAAGATAATTTCTTACTAAAACAAAAAGTGCAATGTGTCCACTACAAACCAGAGTAGGCTTGCTTCTATGATTACAGAAACAAGGTGATGCAAACAGGTATGTATAAAGTAATGATGAGGCAGACTGTAATGCTCAGTTAATTCAGTTTTTATCCTACCTAGTTTTACTGATGCTCTTTGTAACGTTTCCTTCAGGTGACCATGTATCTGTTAGTGGTCCAGATGGCAGCTTCAGTCTCCGCTCCCTTCGCGATACCACAGTTCTCTACCTTTTAGCAGCAGGCACAGGCTTCACTCCAATGTCTCGTCTCATTCGAGTGGCCCTACAGGAGATCGCCACTATCAGGTCTGTTTAAAAAAAAAAAAAAAAAAAAAAAAGAGGGGGGGGGAATCATCTATGCGTCTGTGTGTTAATCCTTAGATGAATTTATCAATCCTTTAGTCTGGAAAAACGATTCAATCAATGTAGCACTCCTTCTATGGAAGTTTATGTTCTTACTCTGACATGTTTTGAGGAAGAGCTTGAATGATTTTTCTAGGGATTTTAATGATTTAAGTCATTCTTTTTCTCGTCTTTCCCCTCACTTTGACGTAGTCCCTTGGTCACAAGATAGTGTCAAACAATGGTTCAAATGAACAATTACATTCATGTTCATGATGAAGATGCGAAAACTTATGACCACGACTGCATGTGTACATCCCCAGGAAAACCCACTTGCTGTTTTTTAACCGACGGGAAGAGGACATCTTGTGGCGAAGGGAACTGGATGAACTAACTGCTAGTGATGAAAGGTACTGTAGTAATTGTGTTAAAAGCTTTTTATTAGCCTTTTCCAGTTTTTATTAACACCGTTAAAAGGTGTCACATTTTAATGTATGGTGAAACAAATCTTTTCGTAAAGGTCACTGAGTGTGTGTTATGTGTGTTTTATTTAAAAATATGAATTAAAATCTGATTTTGAGGGCGGGGGGTAATCTGGGATTTTATTTAATTTTAGAGCCTAATCGCCCATTTTGAGAAGCAACTTTTACAATTACACATTGATGACAGAGGAATCTTTTGACATCCTAAGGATATTTGTGTTCATGTGATTTGTCAGGTTCCAGGTGGAGCACATCCTCTCTGAGCCGTGTGAAAGCTGGACAGGCAGGACGGGCCGTATGGATGAGTCAATACTTCTGGAATTTCTCAGTAGGCCGGAGGGCTCCAAGTGCTATGTTTGTGTGTGTGGCCCCACGGTCTTTACTGAGCAGACAGTCGGGTATGTAATGGAACACTTGGAAAACAAATCATAATCAGAATATACTAAATAATATCATTGATATTTGGGGGGTGAATTAATTCATGGTCATACCAGCAGGATATCGTGCAGGAGTGACGCTGATTTAAATTTTCATCTGTCAGGTTGGTGAAGCAGCAGGGCTACAGTGAAGAGGAGATCCACGCCTTCCAGGGCTGATGTGCTATGCTGCAAACCTGCAAAGACTGCACGTGCCTTTGACTGGCAATCAGACTGAACTGTAATTTATACCGTACATTTACAGTTTGTGTGAGAAGAGGACATTCTATGCACCAAGGACGAGATGATATGAACTCTTTCACTGCCAGCTGTTTTAGAGCATTTTGACTGAACCCCCCCCAAGACCCACAGAGTATTGTTTTCTATGATCAATTTACCAGACAGACAGTCATCTTTCACCAGGGAAAAAAGTTGACTCCATCTTCTTCTGTTCTTTGGTATCATCAGTTGGTTTCATCTTTTTTGTTAAACAAAATGTCAAGCACAGTGAGTGAGTTTGAAACTCATGTCCTTCCACTTAACAGTGACATACAACTTTGTGTCTACCACTTGAAATACCAACAAAATTGATTAGCGTTGTGACAAAATGTGAAAAAGGTCATTGTAGCCACTGTTTATCTTACATAAGGAAACATTTTTGTCAAGTTTATTAAAAAAGTTTTAAATAGTATTGAAGACACAAGATACAAATGAATACAATTATGTTAAGCAGTTACTGTATGCAAGCATTGTACTGGATCTGTTGCAGTCCATGGTGGGTTTTTATGTACTAGTCGAATCTAATTTGAGGCAGATGCACATGCAACTGCTGTGGAAAAACGCCATGCTATATATAACACCCGTGTAATTTATTTTTACATGAAAAAGAATTTCAACCTGTTAATACCAACTGTCAGCTGATGCCCAATAAAACATGACCTCAAAAGTGAAACTATTTTGTCTGCATGATAATGATTAGAGGCCATTTTCCTTCAAAAGTTCAGCTAAATAAGTGTGGCCAAGCCACAGTGATTGATCGGTGAACCTCTGTTGGGGCTTATGAATCAGGAGTAGGGAGTATCATGCCTTGTTTTTGCAGATGTCTTATGATATCCAAAATGGAGTCCAACTCCAAGCGGAAGGCTTCCAGCTCTCTGGCTTTATCCAGTGCAAGGCTTCTCCAATGAGCCACTTGTGACTGCTGATCACCCTCCATACATGAGCCTCCAATGATCTGTAGGAACAATTTGGAGTGGTCACAAGTTCACAACATACAGACCAGCTGTGGGAGAACTGGTAATAGGGTGAAGAAAATACAACATGCCATTATCCTGTCTCCAGAATACATTTGAAGGCAAGATGTTACCCGGAAGATACTGCCTTGATATGCACAACCTCATGAATCTACATCTTTTTAAAAAGATTCACAGAACTAGATCGTCTCGTCTGTTCTCAAAAAACACGTTTCCAACAACAATTTGTACCATGTGAATTCACATCATATGTCAACCCAATCTACCTGGTTCAACTCTTGCTCTCTGTCTTGGTATCTCAGGTCCATGGTGAGAAGCTTTGCCTCCAGACTACATAATAGTTTCACTTCTGGACTCTGTGCTTCTTTGGCTTCCTTCAGTTCGTTTAACAGTCTGCTTAACTGAAAAAAAAAGAAGAAATTTACTAAATTACTTTAGGTACTACATCACTCTCCGGATGGTAGCCAAACTGATGACGGTGCTAAGTATTGAAACTGGTTAAGTTCTAGTCACCTCTGTTGAAGCTTCTGTCAAAACAGTACTGTGGGAAACTGAAAATAATGCTGCGTTGAATGAATGCTTCACATTTAATTTGCGAGTACTGAAGTTGGCAAGAAAATTGTTTTAATAATACAACAAGAATCATTCTAGCGCAAGTGGTGCAATGCGATTTTTGTGGATTTGGTCGAGGCACAGGCAAATAGATTCTGAGCTCCACAGACGTGGATTTCGTCGTATTTCATTCATAGATATGACAACAAATTATGACTGTTATCATTATATTTCCTAAAACACCCTCTAAGACTGTGGCGCATCTATGCGGGGGTGGGATGTTTGTGTCACAATCGCGGGAAAAAGCAAGCAACTGAATTGTGTTTTGTGAGACGGAAGAGTGTAGAATGAAACCTGAGACTCCAAAGCCGCCTCTCGAGTTTTGGATACCGCAAGTGCTTCTTTGGCCCCATGTAGCTCTTTCAGCTGATCTTGCAAAAGTTTTACCATGATCTGCAAGACGATGAAAGAGCATAAATGAGTAAAACACATTTTGTCTTTTGACATTATTGATTCATCTGACAACACATTTAATTTGGCGTGAAATGATTACCTCCCGAGTGTTCAGTTCATTGGTAAGTTGGGCAACCTTTGAAAAAGAGTGCTCCATGGCATGAGTGGCACGCATGTGGTCCAAAGCCTTGAGGTTTTCAGCCTTCAAAGAGGAAATCTCCGAGTGCTCCATGGCATGAGTGGCACGCATGTGGTCCAAAGCCTTGAGGTTTTCAGCCTTCAAAGAGGAAATCTCTTCCAAAAAGTGATCCCTTTGCCTGAACACATATATTCATATTCAGTCAGTCCCATTCTGTCGCAGAGCTTGAAAGTGTTGCACTTGAACACACCTGCACAGCTCCTCCTCAGCTTGGGCAACATCAGATTTCAGTGCCTCCTTTTCCTGCTCATTGTGAAGTTCTAGCTGCTTCATATAATCTCGAAGAGCGTCATTCTCCTTCAGCACTTCTGTGGTGCGACTCTCTGTGCAATGGAATTATGTACCCAAAAATATTGCATCTCAACTACTATTATAGCTGTAATGATAAGTCAGTTTTAATTGTGTTGTACAGTACATTAGATTATATGAACATATTTAGCTTATTAAGCTTCTAGCAAGTTCTCACATGCATACCTGTAAAGACTGTGGGCTGGTAGGTTTTCTCACACTGAGCAGCAGGGAATATTTCTTCCTGTGCCAAGAAGGCTAATTTGACTGGGGATAGTTGTTGTTTAGTCTCTTTAAATTGAGAGTTGTGTTGCAATTTAGGACTGGAGAGCAAGTTCCTCCTCTCTTTCTGCAATCTTTCCACAGTACGGGTCAACTCTTGAATAGTTTGTGTTTTGGTAGCCAACTCTTGGTTGAGTCGGATTATGCGGGCACCGTGTGCTTCCTCAGCTTGTCGCTGGTGTCGGCTTGGGCTGTGCCGGGCCTGCAAGGAATATATGATGTATACCTTTTTCCACTAGGGCTCTGCTGATCATATCATCCATGATAATAACAACGTTTTAATCATCATTGCGTAGACTTCGATGAACTAATCTTTTGAACGGTTCTATTTAATAAACTGATTCTAAAGATTCAGTTCACTTAAAAGAACTGTCATGCCCATCACTACTCACAATACTCACCTTGTATTGGACTAGTCTCTTGAGAGTTTCAATCTGGTCCTGAAGAAAGATTTCCTTCTGCTTGTAGGCTTCCTTTACGTGCTGTAGCTCAACCTTCATTCTTTCAACTTGCGACATCCATGATTCAGTACCCGTCGCTGAAATTTCTGCCACCTCTTGTTTACGCTTCAGCTGCTGTTCTAACTCAGAGATCTGATGTTCGTACCGCAGCTACATGATGAGACATAGATACAGTTTTGATTTGATTTGGGTTTAGTAAGATTCTTACGGAATTAGTGGTATAGGTTGAGGTAAGCATCACCTCAACGATATCAAAAGTAGGAATAGTGACAGAATATGTCACATATGACACACTGTAGCCTCGCCAGCCAGATTGATATTTGTGATTCACTCAAGGGAGTTCTTCACATTATCAAACTGGTACTTCACTAGGCAGACCCGTTCGGGTAATACACTTTAAATGCAGAATTAAAATGAATCCAATTAGTCAATTTATCGATTGAATAATACATCGATTAATTGATTCTAAAAAAATATTGAATAGTGACGGCACTAATTTGAATTTTACCTTGGTGTTCTGGAACTGTTTCTCCATCAAGTGCAGATTTTCTTTGGCTTCTTCATCATGTCTCTCCATCTCCGCCTCAATACGTTGTATCCTACGCTCAAGAAGGGTGTTGATGTCGTTAGATGCTGACTTCCTCCCAGTGGCCACAACCCCTTTAGCATCAGCAATGGCTGCAGCGGCGATGAGAGATGACAGCGAGTTTGGGTTTTTGGACTGTAGTATCTGCTCCAGCTGCTTGACCTGGTCAAATCAAAGAGACTTTTAAGCAATAACCAGAGGAAAGAGACACTATTAATTCTAACAAGCTGGCTTATTATTGTGTGTGAGCCGAACCTGCAGCTGTAGGTCTTGCAACCTTTCAAAGTCCACCGTTTTCTCTTTGAACTGTACCGCGCTACTTCTGTTACCCACCTGGGCTTTCATGTTCTCTACCTGAACATTAGATTCAAAACAGCAAGGATTCAAAGTCTTTAACTATTGTTTTCATACTAGCCTATTGTAATATGGGGATTGGCATTGCTATGGCCAATATTTGCAGACCATTCTCTGCATTGAGTGTTGCGTGCAATTATTACACAATTACAACTGACCTGCTCTTTAAGTAGATTAATCTCTGCTGTGGCAGCCTTCAGTCGCTCTGCATCGTTTTTGGACAACACTTCCTGGTTTTCTGCAAACCACTTGAGCTGCTTCTTTAGTGCAATGATCTCTTCTTTGTACGCATCTTCAGGTACCTTGACTGGCATATTCAAAAAGTGTACCAACTCACAATACACATTTATGGATTACTCAGAAGAGTACAGTATATAATCAAAAATAAATATCATATACTGTATCTTATCATTTCTGCTCTAGTGCTAACTGTTCGTTGTCATTCCTACCAGAGGCGGAGACAGTCTGTGCTTTAGCCATCTCTCTCTCCTTTTGGATTAGTTCCATGTCAAGATGCAGAGCCTGGTTTTCCTGCCTTAGTCTGTGAATGTCTTCCAACAGCTTGGCCTCATTCATCTACTCGCAAGAAACATTTTAATGATCTGTCAGGAAGCCCCAAATAAACTTAAGATTAAAAGGTAAGTGTGTGGTAGTGATACTTCCCTGAGATATATTAATGTCAGCTAATAAGTCTTTAATACGATGATCCAAAGAGGATGACGATTTACTGAGTTGCTCTCTGAATGAAGTGGAAAAACATGGTAATTTATTATTCAGTAGACAAAATGGTTCAAGAGAAAAAATACAATCTGCATGCACTTCATAATAAGGGCACAACACTTTCAATGTGTTTTTTAAACAAAAACATATTTGGAAAGGTCACCTTTCAAAAATGGCCACTGCTGCATTGCCAACATTTATTTAACCATATAAATATGATGTAGCATTATTATTATCATTATTATTAATATTACCTTGTGAAAACCAGCTCACTTTGAAGTCTTTGGTTTTCATGAAACATGGCTTGCTCATCGGCTGTACTCTTGGCCCGCTGAGCTTTCAACTGCAAGTACAGCTTCTCATTCTCCTGTAAAGGGTCACCATACGTGTTAAGCATTCTGTGCATATCAGACAAACAAAAATACTTTGCTAGTACTGTACTTCATAGTGAGGTACTACTATAATCTGTTATGAAAATGGAGAGCTAACTAAACACTTGTTCACCTCGCAATCTTTGCAGCAAACAATACCTGTTTAAGTCAGATACTTCAAATAGACTAGACCAGGCCAGAAAAGAGTCATTATGACAACCAAGAGAGGAAATGTCAAGAATGCTTACCTGTTGGTAGCCTTGAATGATCATCTCCTGATCTCTTATTTCTTTATTAATCTGTTGCAGGGTTTTCTCAGTCGTAGGATCTGCCGCTTTTGCCAGTCTGACCCTTTTACTGTCTTCTTCTGCACTATGCAACTATGAAAAGGAAAAATACCACAGCTTGCCATAAAACATCTCCAGCTATTATTAACACAAATGTCCAGTTCCTTTGCATATAGGTTTATGATCATATTTAAAAAAATAAAAGGCAGAATTGCCATACATACAGTATACAGCATACCTTGAGATGTGTACTACATTAAATGTAGGAACACTGAAGGGGTTGGTGGCTCTCTATTACTTTTAGCCTCTTACGCTAAACAATTAACTATGGTTCTTGAAATGCGCTGGGAGTTTTTGAGCTAGGTATAACAAGGAAGCATGACAACGTAACCAGTGATTTATCAGTGTTTGACAAAACCTAAACCATCATTTATAGCCAATTTCTGACTCCTAAAAAAGGTATTTGTGCATGATTATCAACCTTGCTCTGCAGAACGTAGTTTTGCTGTTGGAGCTCCTCTTTTTGTTGCTTCATTGTTTGCAGTTCCTTATCCCTCTGCGTCAGCTGACCTCTCAGCTCCTCCACCAAAGAAATGCCCTTCTGGAAATTAAAAAGTGTTGAGAAATGGTGAAATACAAAGACAGTTTTGTTAAATAGCCCTATCCTACCCAAGGACTAAATTATGGAGTGTGGCTCTGAATATTAAATTTCATTCTTAAGACATTAAAATCCATTGTAACTGGACTGTTCTAATTGTCTTTGAAGACAGTACAGCGCTAGCTGGGGCGTTGGTGTGGAAACCCAACTATTCATTCCCTAAATTCGAGGCACATGAGAATAAATTAAGGTGTCGATTCAGACATTTATAAGACAAAGGCAGGGCTGCAAAAGTCGTACATCTGTTATTTCCTGGCAACTGTTTGAGGCCATCTTCTGTTGAAGGACATTCACTAATGACTGGACAGACACCACAAGCTCACTGCTCTTCTTCAGATCTGGGTCTGCAAAAATGAAAAATGAAATACAGCGTATATGTTAAGATGAACAAGCTCAATTATTAACAAACCGCATGGCAAGAAAATCACCACTGAAAACACATTCAGGTTAATCAGAATGAAAGTTAGTTACGCCTGAAACATCAGTATTAACCTGTGTTGTTGTCATCTTTTACTTTGTTTTTCGCAGTTTTGAGGCTGGGCTTTATCGCTTGGGAAACAGAAGATTTGGTTGCAGCAGCATTTTTATTCACTCTTGGCAGTCGTTTACTCTCAACCTTCTGGACTGTTGGAGTTGCCACGAAGGGCTTCCTGACTGACAAATTTGTTGAGGGAGGATTTCTGGTGCAGTGACGGGGTTGCTATGAGAAAATACAGACAATGTGTTTAGATATTGGTGGTTTTCAATGCAGTGAATGTGATGAGCTATATATTTTGTATATACTGCTAATGCTTTACAAGTGGAACCTTCAAATTTGAATGACCCTTAAATTGTACAATTAGGAATTTGGCCAGATTATGCACAGCTTGCTAAAAAACACATAACTAACTAAGCATGTGAGGATCCACTGTATATAATTCTATATACGAACAATCGCAAGTCAATTATGTTAAAATTCAAAGGTTCCACTGTATGTCACACCTTCTCAAATAAAACATCTACAAAGTACAACTCCATCCAGAGTTTTAAATTCTTCTCACCGGTTCTTTCTTTTCTTTGCCAAGCTGAGGAGCCCGGGCAGAAGCACGCGTGTTCTGTTCCTGCATTAGTCTCTCCACTTCTCTTACGTGCCATGTCAAGCCCACATTAGAATGTTCTGGGAGGATGGATTGAGAGCTTTCCAATGTATTTTCTCCTTTCACCTTTATTGGCTCCTCCTTCTCTGGTTGTTCATGGCGGTCCTCATTTTTGGTCAAAACTGGAAAAGTTCTGCCTAACGGACAGAGGGTCTCCTCCTTGTCATGTTCACTATGATAAACAATGTGACACGGAAGATTATATTAACCAAGTCAAAAATGCTACATATACATAATAATGCCACAATTAGGCATGCTAAAGCAGAGCATAAACTATGGGCTAAGTCAAGGGTCTGCAACCTGCGGCACTAGAGCCGACTTAGATTTGGAAAATAAACATTGAATTTTAAATATCTTGGTTTGTTTTTCAAATACAATTCCAAATTTGAAGATTATGGTTTTGATTATTATTATGATTAATTTTTGATTCATTGGCTATTATTTTGCAAATATACTGTTTATTTTGCATAGTTAATTGAATAGTCCATTTTAGTTCATGTTGACAGCTGATTGCACACTCCACACGTGATAAGATGATAACACAACACAAAAGAAGATGGCATTTTTGGTTCACTGCAGCTGGATCCTTTGGATTTAATTTCAAGAATACAAGACCCAATACACATTGCCTATTAAATTTGATAGTAAGCATCAACTAAGCATTCTTTTTCCCCAGAGTTCAAGATGTAGAGATACATTTATTTATTTTTTTATCCCTGCAGCGGTGCATTGATTTCATAAAACTTTCATACATTTTTTTATACATTACTGAGTGTCTGATTGCTGAAGAATTTGTGAGAACTAACCTGACTGGTCGAATGGGTCGCATCAATTCTTCAGCAGTGGGTAATTCTAAACACAGAATATATATATTCATCTAGTTACTGTACAGGGTTGAACCAGGTTGAAGAATACATGCTGAACTTTAAGATTATTCCAAATTTATATCCTGGTTTACATGATTACATTTTACGGCTACTTAAAACTTAATTTGGCTATTTTAAATGTATCTATATTTTTGTGTATGTATCTAAGGTTTTTTTTTCTTCCTTTACAAGTTTGATTAGTTTTATGACGAAGCTTGTAACTCTATTCACTTATCCAACCAAACCAAATTTCCCCTTTGAGATGAACTGAAATGACATTAGCCCGTTCCAGAAGCGTAGGGGGGAGCTGGAACGAATTGATAGTATTTCTTTTCCTTTCAGTGCGGAAAGCTGATTTGAGATACAAATGTTTTGAGACACGCCCATGATCAAGACCCAAATTTATCTCTGGGGTGCAAAAATATTTTTTTCAGAATGAAGGGAATGTAATGGTTGGAAGCCACTGATCTAAAATAATTTGTGTTCTATGTTATAAAAATTGTATTACATTGGTCATTAACATTATTCTTCTGTCTGACTGTTAATATATTAGCTAAGTAGGGTTCATAATACAATACCAGACTCATTGGTAGAGGCACATTCAGGTGACTTTGTGGCTTGCTGACATTTCGAGGATAAAGCAACTGGTCTGTTGTTCTCATTCCATTCCAGTGACAGACAATGGAGTTTAGGGTCATCTGAATCCTCTCCAGTATTAATCTGTCGGTAGGCATTGTGAAGAGCGTCCATATCTGACCCTGTACTCTGTTCATAGAACAGGCCTGGCAAAAGAGCAAACATAATAAGTATAAGTAGGAAAAATATTAAAAGAGAATCTCACGGTGGTTACTGAAATACTAAAAATTATCCAATGCAAATCAGGCATTGTTTTTTTAATTGTGATCAAATAGGATTACTGAAAAATAATGGAACCAAACAGGACAAAAATTATGGCGCCCTTGAACAAAAAGGACACATGCATGTTACCTCTGTCCTGAGATCTTGGAACTTCTAGTACTCCTTTCCTTCTGCCTTCCATCTGTCCTTGAGAGTCATTGTATGAATTATTATACAGAAACTGTAGCCAATGTTAAACTGATTTAAAAAAAAATGATGCATCATACATAACATAAAACATGAAAGATTGACCTTTATATATCACTGCCGTCAAGCCGAAGCCTCAGAAATCACAGTTTGACAAATTTCACATTAAAAAAAAAACCCGATACCTTTTATACCGAATTATTGACCAATCTAAAGAGTTTCACTTTGATGATACTATGTTAAATACTTGAACAAAAATGTTGCTTTTGGGGTCTCCTGAAAAGTGACGATTTCAGAGGTACAAGGTTTTGGCTCGATGCCAGCAATATACTGAATTAAATATATTGACTTCCTCAGTTAAAGAATAACTCAACACTTATTCATCTTTTTTTTTGGTTACTGATAAACTGGTGTCTACAAATGCTGTCTACGTGGTCCTGGTCATTATTTTTACATTTTAGTACGTTTGTTTGAAGCTTGAATTTGGGGCAAAAAAATAAATAAATGTTGGTGCCATTTTAAAGTTAATTGCTGAGATAATCACAATTTGGCTATTTGTTCTCTCATTACACGAGACTATACGTACTACGTACACTTGTTCCGCATGACGCCACCCACAGGCTCATTCTCATACAAGCCTCCTAAAACGGCTTCTTAGTGAGTTGCTGCTGTCAATCACAGTCAGACCACGCCCACCCCTCTCCCCATTCGCGACCCAACGGTCCTACAGACAACACCCCCTTTAAGCGCCGATTTATGATATTAGTGAGGGGTGGAGCAAGAGTCTGACTTCCTGTTGCGTAGTCCTTTAAAAAGCTTGCATAAAAAAAGAAGAACAAAAAAAAATCTTTGAGTTATGTCGGTATCGGTGACTACTCAAGAGTTGAGTACTCGTAGTGGTATTGGTCTGAAAAAATGTGGCATCCAACAGTCTCTAGCAACTGCGTTGTGGGTAACCACAAACTAACTAAACTTATTTGCACCCCTTACAATGTGCAATAATTAGTTTTCCTTTTCTCCTTTGTTATGTTCAGTCAAAATTTTCAATTGTATTTTCAGTTGTCTTTTCTTTTTTTTTTTACATTTCAGTACATGAAGCAAAAAAAATGCATTTTACAAAATGGTGTTCAACTGGTGTTAAATCCACTGTGTATCTTTTTTTTGCCTTACCTTTTGTAACACTTGGAGACATTCTAAACTTCTGGAAAACAAAAAAAGCCCAAAGAATTAAAATTAATCCTTTCCTCCTTACAATGTTCACATGAATTTAAAAAAGGAGGAAAAAAATGCTTATAATGAGAGAAAGACTAGTGCCATTGTCAGCTATTAAATCAAATAAGCTTTTGCAAAGTTGTAACAGCAAATGGTATTTCATTTATATAGCAACAGTATCACATTAGCATTCACACAATGATGGCAGCTCCTACTACCACAGAGGAGAAGCAACAAGCTCATTCACGCACTGGTGAAACACCATCTGGAGCAAGTAGACATTCTGTTTCTTAGGAATATGCAACCAGACAGTGGAAGTCAATGCCTGCGAGACCGCTGGATTAATGGACAGCACTAGGATGTTACCGAGTTGTGCTGTCCATGATTAACCTAACTTGGCCTCTTAGGTCAAATTGTGTCAAAAAAATGTTTTAACAAACCTGTATTTCAACATCCTCATCTTCAAAATCATTATTACGGTGTGGGAAACCTATGAACATGGAGAAAGAAACAAGGAGACACTCAGAAAGGGAAAACAAGCCGTCAAATATCCATCCCGCTTACGTGGGGAGCCTTCAATCGATTTGTGGTTATCATCGTTCAGATCATGTGTCTCCTCAGCAATCCTGCAGGGACGATACCCATTCTCATTACAATGTACCGTTATATCCTAAATTATTCATGCTCTGGACAGTTTCTGATTTAATTCACATTTGGTAAATAGGTATCTTTTAGCTGGAAATGATACACACAAGGCTGACAAGGAAATGGTAATACATTAAATTATTCATACCCTTACTCAATACATGCATACCTAAAACTATAAATGTACCATCTAATAAAACGCGGTGAAACCTCAATTTAACAGACTGATACAGCCAAGAGGTCATCAGTTATTATCTTGGCGGCTGTGTGTTGGGACCATTGAAGGTACTATATCTCTGGGCAAAGCAAAGCACGCTAGAGGAGATCATACAGGTATTTTCATACATGCAGTATGTTGTTCATTATCTGTATAACTTAGAAACTAACAAATGATTTCCACAAACTTTGGGGAGACATAGGGCTGAACAGAAATGCAACTACGTATTTACATACCTGAGGTAAATATCAGTGTTATAACTTGCAATGCCAATCTCTTTGTTCAACTGGCTATAATCTATATTTGATGAAGCATGCGCTTCAAATTCTCCAAAGAACTTGGCCTTTTCCTCTTCTTCCATCAAAGTGTCCAATCCCTCACTCGAGTTTGCACCTGTGATAAGGGTAACAGACAATAAATTGTAGATTAATGGCACTGCTGGATGGCACCTTTACAAGAACAGAAATAACCATGAAGAGAATCTATACATTTACATAAACACATCAACATCAGTTAAATGCTTTGTGTTAAATGTATTTACCTCTTCCTATTTCACTACTGTGTTTGTTAACTTTCAATTGTGACATGGTACCTTTCTGGGATTGATGACTGCTTTTTGAAGCTGACAGCTTGTCATGTAAATCCCCCGAGTCATCTGAAACAGACTGAAAAGTAATCATGGTCAAGTCACTATGAGAAATAACTTTTGTTAGAGTAGACAATGTTAAGTATTGTACTCTTTGCGTGTTCAATTAACTGAATGGTGAGATCCTGGTGAAGAAGTCCCTTTGCAAAGGTAAATAATTATCAGAAGCTTCTGATGACAAAAGGCTGACGACACTGAAGCCGTGTTCTATCAGGTTCTGTGTCCGGCTCTCCGTCACATCCTTATTTATTAAAAAGTGGGCAAATACGAAATGTCTCCACCCATCAGCCCACAGTACATTTGGTTACAACTCAGTGAATACAAGAGAATCTGTTCCCATGGGTATAAATCAGATTAGAGAAAAAACAATAATAATAAGCCTGTGACTCCCTTCCGACCGGCAGAGACCGAAACTCCCATTAAAGATAGCAAATGTACAAACCCGTTGCCCTTTCTCATGAAAGTAACACAGATAAGAATACAATTCTATTCATTGAGCCATATTGCTATAACTAAATCCAAAACGGCTAAAATATAAATTAAAACTGAAAAACAATGTTAATAACTCATCACTTTCTATTTATATGTTACATTTATTCAGATTTGTGTGTTTAAATTTAGTATGCTTTGTAAGCTACTGTGGCATTTTATACCGGTTTACTAAAAAAGGCATAACATCCTATCAAAAAAAGAAGTAACTGATTCAATTTGCACTTGAGCGAATAGGGTCAATGTTGGAAACATCTAACTGTGTAGATATTACCAGTGCAGCTGCACAACATACACACAAGCTCATCTGTGAAGCGTTGTGTAGGTAATGTCATGGCTGCTTGTGGAACATGCTCACTCCTCTTTTTTAATGATGTAACCCATGATAACCCAGCAGCATAAATTCATAAGTCTACAAAACCATTCGTCTGGCTAATTATAGAAAAATGCATCCAAGCTTAGTGGGAGAAGCTTCATCACGAAACAAGACCCAAAACACAGTGCCAACACGTCAAAGGATTTTGTCAGGGGTGAGAAAAATTTAAGGTCTAAGAGTGGTCTAGAGTGGCCAACTCAATAAGCGGACCTTGACCCCATAGAGGATGCATTTTACCTGAGTGAAGGGAGGAAAAAACCCAGAAACAAACAAGGGCAAGCGTCTGATAATGATTAGACTGACTTACCTCCTTCAAGAACAGCTGCTCATCCAGTGGCTGTTTGGCTTGATTTTGAGACATTATCATGCTATTGCTCTAAACACCTCTCAGATCCTGGCAACAAGAATAAGAATCAAAATAATAAAGTGGGTGCTCACCTCAAACCCAAATGATCTTGCAAGCCTCATAAAAGAGCATTTCAAAGATGATAAAAATTAACAATATGGATATTATTCCAGCAATTGTGTAAATAAAGCCTTACATCGAAGCATTTTGTTCGTGTACTGTATAACACAGCGGCGTAAACGATTCTAAAACACAATTTTTGACACAAACAACAAATTTTGCAAAAGTAATTTGTCGAAATCGACATCCCGTTCTTATTCTAATTGGTTGTTTTAATACGATACATACAAAAAACATACGCTGTGTGACAAAGCAGATGATACTGTCTTTGAAAAGAGAATCCTACTGTGTTAGATGGTGTCAATTAAGTTTAGGAAGTTTATTTATTTATTACGTAGTAACGTTAGCCAGCTACATTTACCCTTTTGATAAGTAATTCATTAACTACGTTGAACTTCTATTTCAGTAAAGACATTAGTGTATAGTATACTGTATAATTCAACTCACATTAAATGTCCAACAACTCCGCCAGATACCGCCTGGTCCTTCCTGGTTACTTTAAGCCTTTGAGTCTTGACAGTTCCCGCCATAGATATATAGCACATAAACGCTGCCTTGAGTGTGATAGTCCATTTCTAAGATCGTCAGCGCATTTGCCATATTGCGTGTGGCACATCTGCACGTAAACTAATGAAAGTAAATAGGCTGAACTTTATAAAGCGCCTTTTTACAAAGTGCAACTAGTTGATACTTCTTGTTCATTCACACGCACGGTAAAATAATATTTGGGAAACAGACAAGGAGCCACAAGCGTCCTATGTGAATTTTTATCTGATTCTTAGTATGAATGTTTAATATATTTCATAGTTTTACATGATTGCATTAATCATTACCAAATAAATAGCTCCCAGACCCCGTAAATAAACACAATAAATAAATAAATAAATAAATAAATAAACAAATAAATAAATAATTCTACATGACAAAGTACAACCAAGCCGTGCAATGCTGCGTCGTTGCTCCGAACAAATGACTGCCGTAAGATGGCGGACACCTCGTCCTACTAACTATCAGTGTTCGAGACATCTATCTTTTATATCTATAGTTTCTGCGACACCACCCGGGCGAGAGGTTTGCTCAGATTGGCTACAATGAAGCGAATCATCGAGGAGGACTGCCAATGAGCTGAAAAGTGGTGAGACCGTCACTTTTAATGATATGAACGTACAAAATTATGGTGCTGCTGCTTAATTAGCATATACACTATGGGGAGCGTTGGACATTATCAGTTTAGTGCGCACATCTGAAATAAATTACATACTGTAAGCAATGCATAACGGTACCTACTAAAGCACAAAGTAGGACTCAACAACTACACGTTGTTAGACCTATAATTTTTTCGTTATTGATGTTTGCTACTAATTGAACAGCAAAACAACTCTTGCTTCCCCTCCAAATTTGACTCAATGCTCTATTTAATCCACTTGGTGCCAGTGTCGAGCCATGGCGAAAGCATCTGGGTTTTGTGTGCGCGTGTGTGTGAGTGTGCGTGCGCGCGCGCGCGTGTGTGTGTGTGTGTGTTTTTTTAGGCAAAGGGAAAGCAGTCCATCCCGAGACATCAGAAGTAATCTAATAAACTGTCTGCTCTTCCCTCGCTTTCTCTCTTTTAGAGGTCAGGGAGGATCCATATGAATTCTGTTTTCACCTGCCTCACTATATCGTTATGTCCTACATAACATATTCCGTCAACATTTGGTGAAAGGTAGGCCATATGAGGAAAAAAGGAAAAGAAGCATGCAGCAAGCCGTTTCCTTTTGGTTAAAGCGCAGAAAGTAACCACAGGAGTTGTTGTTAATGCAAAGCTTCCAAATGAATTATTATCTTGTACGGGCATCCCAATCTATATATACACTGTGTTAATATTGTATGTAGTAATGCATATAACTTCAAAAGAGTTTCCCTCCAAAAATGTTTTATCTTTATGAACATGACTGGTCTTTCATCAAAAAAGTCACAAATAGTTTGATTATTCAGGCAATTAAACAAATTGAGTCTTTTTGAACATTAATTTGACAGTGGAACATGGAAAATTTGGCCACTGCATTCCCATTTTCATGGGCTTGCTCAAATTGAAATGTAAACCAGCTCCCTGCAAATGGAAGTTCTGTCCTCTTCTGTCACACTGACATTGGAAGTGTTGTCACTACTGTGAAAACTAGACAGTTACCTTCATCCGACCACACACACTGGCTTCTTATTCTGATTTATATTCATAAGACACCTCTTATGGAAAAGTGGCTTATGAGGATGCACTTCCATCAAACATAATTGGAGTGACCTTCGCTGAGACACAAGTGCACTTTCTGTAGCTTCTAACCTCCAGTTTTTGATTTAGCGTATTAAAATCCGCAGCGGGTGATGTATGTTCTACCTTCCTTTGCAGTTTGGTAGATTACATGCTGCTCTTCAGACAACGTGACAGTTTCTGATTAAAAGCATGTCTTAACATTGAAAACGTGGTCTTCTTGAGGCAGTATCTGCCTCAGACAGAGACAAGAACGATTCTATTCTCCCTTCAACCACATATATCCAGGCTGCCAAATAGGCGATATTAAACACATAATACTTGCTATACACTAAAATGTTAGTTTAATCAGTATCAGACTCAATCCATCTTGTTGACGGACTGATGCTGATTCTCCACAGCAGTGCCTCCAAGAAAGTCTTTCTCGGGTCCTGTCCCAAACAGTGGGCGCAAAATCATCCACAGCGTCAGCTTCATCTAGTCCCTTCTCTAAACAGTAGGTGGGAGAGGAGAAGTGGTAGTCAAACAGGCCAAAATCCAGATGTCAGGTGGTGAGGCAGAGCTAGAGACTATTTGCGTACACAGCTCATTAAGATCAACTTGGGCATGTAAATGCTCAAATAAAAAAATTATCAGACTTCTACCTTATTGTCTATAGTGCTCGGACAAAAAAAAATCTTCCTCTGTCCAAATGTAGAAAATCAACCACTCAAGACAAGTAAGGGGAAGCTGGACTTGTACTTGCCAATAATAATAGTCACTACTTTTCTTAAGTTTGAAAGTGCCTTTTGACATTTCAGGGTACTTGCAATCATTGCTACTGTCGACATTTGGACATTTCATCACAAACAAACCATCACTGGATGTTACACTGGGGTAATAATAATCATTTTAAAAAAGCAATTTGGCGAGGCCCCCAGCCATGTCACCTGTGGATGAATTATAAGTACACAAGGTGAGTAATTCACTTTGTTGCATCAAGGACATTTTGTCACTCCCTTATTTCTGAACCACTCCTCATTTCAACAATTTGATACTCAGCAATACAGTTACCCCAGTGTTCGCTAAATCGTCAGGTTATTCTAGATTAGCAATTGTTTTATAATTAAATAAGTAATTTTTAAGGTGAAGGCAAAGAAATTCAGAAGTAGGAAGAAAATTGCAGGACCGAGATCAAGAGGGGTAGGAGCTTAAAATTATTTTGAGGTTTGGGTAAAACAACGTCATCTCCTCAATGACACCTATTTTTGGAAGAAACAACAACAAAAAGATTGGCTAAATGTTCAAATTTGAACAGAAACTGGAAATGTAAACTTTTTGATGGTTACCTATAGTTGTGATTAAAGTAATGAAGAGCAGAGAGGGCCAGCAGACAGGATGAAAGAAATAGGATAGTTCAAAGTAGTGAGCCCTAGTCACATTGGAAAGATGAGTTAAGTGGGTCAAGGGAGTGATTCTCGTACAGGTTGGGAGTGAAATGCAAGAAATCAAGGCATACATTAAAGGAGATGCAGATGACTCTTGAAGGAATGGGGAAAGACAACGACTATGCTTTTACCAGTCAATGATGACGCCAATGTTCTTTACACAGAAACTGCGAGGAACATAAGGTTAATGGAATGGTCAGGTAAAAAAAAAAAAGTTAAGATGTGTTCTCATTGAGGTTCATAAAATTCAATTTCAGCAAATCTTTTACTTCCTTCAGAGAGTTTTAAAAAGATTGGAACAAGCCACCCTTGGATGTGAGAAGCATACATATCTGTATATCGTCAGGAAAGCATCCATCCACCCATCCATTTTCTTAACCGCTTTTCCTCAAAAGGGTCGCGGGGGCCGTTGGCTGCGGGCAGTAGGCGGGGTGCACCCTGAACTGGTTGCCAGCCAATCGCAGGGCACACAGAGATGAACAACCATCCACACTCACAATTACACCTATGGACAATTTGGAGTGTTCAATTAACCTGCCATGCATGTCTTTGGAATATGGGAGGAAACCGGAGTACCTGGAGAAAACCCACGCAAGCATGGGGAGAACATGCTAACTCCACCCAGGAACGCCGAAGCAATTAAAGGAAATTTGATATTTCCTAAAAAATTGAGCCGAGTGGCAACATGTATAAGGAAAACAAAATCGGGCCTAGCATTGAGCCTTGGGGCACTACACTACTGTAAAGATGATTGTGGACTTCAGGAAACATCCTCCGCCACAGCTGCCCCTCACACTGTCCAAGTGTCCTGTGTCAACTGCTAAGACCTTCAAGTTCCTGGAAATTGCAGGACTTGAAGATACCAACATCAAAACTTAGGCACAGTAAATTGTCTTCATTATTCTCTTCTTTGAGTAAACCACATTACTGCTTGTAGCCAGAGAAAGAGTCTGGTTAAAAAAGTAACACTTTTTCCACCTGCTACATATTCTACCCTTAGCTTAATGTTTATTCAGTGACAGTGGCCAATGACAAGAATGACATACCTCTATATATGAGCTATTACTGTATGTGCTGACTCAAGTCTACAATATGTCATCTATTTGATATCTTCCCGATGCAGTTGTTGGCCTCACATAAATGTGAAAAAGACATTTGACCTTGCGATGTCCCAAACTTGAGTCAAAACCAGTGTGCATTTATGATGATAAATATGTTGGCGTACCGCTGCATTAACCCTATAACACCAAACCTATCATATTAAATACAAGGCATTTTAAGCCCTCTATTTCATGAGTATATTATTTGTTCCCATTAAACCCTGATGTCTATGATCTGACACATGCATTGCACATATAGTCCATTAGAGGGCAGTATCACCCAGCTAATGGCTTTTCCAGCGCCTTTGCAAAATCGCCCCCAATTGAGAAAGGATCTATACTTGTTCATAGCGGGAAATGTTCTTTCAGATTTTTGGAAATACTAATATGTTTGTATGTCTGTTTATTATTTTATTTTTGACAGTTATAAATGTACACATTTAAAGCATTGTGACTGGATGTATCAAATATGACACAAATCAAAAGTCATATGTGAAAGTTGATTCAAAAGGACTGTTAAATACTCTATTTACAAAGAATTAGAATTTTCTCTCATATATTTCATGGTTCACGCTTTATACGGTTGAAGGCTGGACTGGGCTACTGAAAACTGGCATTTTTTAACATCTGCAAAATAATGGTTGCGAGCACCTCATGTATACACTTAATTATGTGCTGGTGGTGCAGCATCAGGATAAGGGTCACTTCTCGCCTGGACAAATTACGAAGGCAGGAAGGCTGTCGTGGACACAGATGGACAGCCTGACATCTGTGGCATAAAAGAGGACGCTGAACAAGCTTCTGTCCATCATGAACAATCCACAGCATCCACTGCAACACACCATCTCCAGACAAAACAGCAGCTTTGGTGACAGGCTGCCTGTCACAGCCCTGCCCCACCAACAGACTGAGGAAATCCTTCTTCTACCAAACCATGTTGGCTTTTTTATTCCACATTGAGAGGGAAACACCAATATTGCATTCTATTAAGTCTATTGTGGAGGCAGGGACGTGTTTTCTTACTTGTGACTGGGAGTAATAGATTTTTCTGTGTGGGTGTGTGGGAGGAGCTGCGTGGGTGTGGCAGAAAGAGAGAGTCATTAATTCTACATTTTAATAAACACCTTCAAATTACAGTAATGGTTTCAGGTTACCATCTTGGCTTCGACATGTTAGACAGAGTATCAGTGACTCATTTGATTTTGATAGTCAGATAATAGGTATTGTATATAGCTTCCCCCCATAATTGTGATACAGTATAAACCTTTATTTTATTTTATTTATTTATTTTCTTAGAGAAAGCTCAGTATTGTTCCTTCGGTAATCTTACCGATTCGACATGTCATCATCATTGCTCTCTCTTTTTTTCTTCTTTTCCTTTTTTTTGTATGTGCGTGAGTGTGTGTGTGTGGGGGGGGGGGGGGGGGTGCATGTGTGCGTGCATGTGAGTGTGTACACATTAATTGACCTAAAACCTATTAAAATGCCGTTCACCTAAACCGAATACTTCAGAATCCAGCTAGAGTCATGAGGTTGCCAGGAGACCCGAGGAAGGATCAAAGAAAAGAAAGGATCCATCACCGACCAGACATATAAGACACACATACAAGACAAAAGGTTTTTGAGGGGATAAAATATGGTCATAAATTGATTTTTATTTTTTCTTTCCCCACATGAGGATTTTGAAAACAGACTTGTAAATTTTAAATTGGTAGGAAAACACATTTTGCACTTACTTGGTTAATCCCAAAAATAAATAAATAAAAACCCAATCATATTATCACAGTGCTCACATCTGTTCTATTTGTACATAATTTTTGCCAGAAGAGTGTATGGGGGTGGCAGTATGGGTGGGTTATGTGTGTGTGTGTGTGTGTGTGGGGGGGGGGGGTTATGCAGTCTTGGAAATTCCACTCATGCATACTGTAACTATAATCTAAGCCGATGATGAGGGATTCAAGCCAAGAGCTGAGTGGGCGGGATGTGAGGTACATATGGTTAACATAACATAGATGTCTCATCCAAAAGTGTTCCAGAACGTGGCAAATGGGCTCTATACTCGTCAATACTCATTACTGCTTTTTCACATTTAATAATTACAATTATTCTTGTTGTTTTAGATGGAATGCATCAGTTATATTTTCCAATTGGAATTCAAGCTGTCTCTGAGTGTTAAAACTCCAACACTCAGGAGTCAGCACAAATGATGCATCCAATAAATGATATTCTACTATCACTTATTCATTAATTCACTAATAATTAAATATACAAAATCTGAACTTTTTATCTATTCCTTAACTTATTAGCTTATTGGTGCGTAAACGGTCGACTATGATAGAAGCAAATGATGTTTCTGACCCCAATCACCCACAGGAGAACACAAAGCTATAAACCCACAGCAGCAAAGCAGCTCATAGTTGTTGTTGCCCAGGTATGGCTGCGTGTGTTATAAATGTAATAATCAACACATGCAAACTGTACTGTTGAATGGCATACTGCATTTAAGATAAGATAAAGATAACCTTTTTTAGTCCCACAATGGGCAATTTTGCAATTCGTGGTACTTCCCTAGTCTGTACACGCAAGCGCGCGTGTGTGGTGTGTGTGTGTTGGGGCCGGGGGAGTGGGGGGCATTGGCAATTTGAGAACAGTATGTCCCACTTAGTTATGTATTTATATCAAATATGAATTCCAATTAAATACAAAATTACTATATAAAATATTAACCATGAGTGTAAATATTTAATGTGAGCCCTTTACCATATGCCTGGTAGTCATTACCATGCAGTGCTAGAATTAAATGGGCTATTTCCCGAGACAGTTTGTGGGTTTTCCCATTTCTCAAAACACTGCAGCAGGGGGCGCTGTTGTTCTAGATCTCTTTCGGTATGAATATGAATACTGTAAATACATTTAGAACGAGGGGAGAGATTAAAATATCCGTTTGGAAATAGGCATTGAAGTGTGAAGATATATGTTTTTAAATTATAGATGCCATTCTGTGAAAATGAGATGTGAAATAGTGCACTAGTTTGAAAATAATGCAAATGACAATTTACCACAGTGTGTCTTCATCAAACATGTTAACATTTGCTAAAGTTGTTCAGTCATTATTTAAATATAAAAGAAAAACAAGTGTTTTGAAATTCTGACTCTTTACACTCACTTTCAGCCCTTCAACACACCTTGCCATCTGTAGTCTTGCCATGTCCCAGTGCAGGGAAATTTCCATTTAAACCCTTTCCCTACATAGTAGAAATATTGTATCTGTAATGTCCTTCATGTCCACTGCATCAATTGCCAAAGCACACACATTTTAATGCTAGGTAATGTGAACAAATTCAACCTTCACCAAATAGTTATCGCAGAAGAAGAGAAACATTTCAATAAAGACAGAAAACAGCAAGTTAAAGAAATTAGCTGTATAGAGCGCTGTTGTAGGGTTAGAGATGCATGGGCATGCAGCACCTCTGAGGCAAGGCGGGGAGGAACATTAATCATTGGGAGACATCTGTTCATTCTGCCGCTTTACAATTCTGTCAAAGACGTCCCCCTCCACCCCACCATCCACCACCCTCCTCAAACCATCCACTTATAAACCACAGCGAAAACCTGTCATTTGTTAAGCATGGACTAGCAAAGTGAAACATCAGAGCCAATCTCTGAAGAGTCACCTCAATTAGATTTTTTTAAATTTTTTTATATTATTATTATTATCTTCATTCAAGGCCATTAAATATGTACACAGGGAGAGGGAAAGGGTGCATGATGTAAATCAGTGCGATACTCTGCCTTTGTCTGCCTTTCAGGACTTGTGTTCACGGGGTAAACAACCAGGCATGTTATTAGCTGGCACTTGTAGACAATGATTTGGCAGTAAGTGCCTTTAAGTAATTATGTGAAGAATTACATGACAAGCTAATCTACTGTATGTTTTTCTAGTATACGTCCCCAAAAAAAGTTCAAGCGTTCAAAACCATTTTTTATAGCTATGTGAAGTGGAACAAAATGGAACAAGTCTTACATCTATGGACGTATTGGTCTAAGCAGTGCCAGTTTATTTATTTATTTATTTATCCAGGTATGGTAATTAACTCATTCACTGCCATTGACGGCTATACACGTCCAAAAAATTATTTGAACTATTTCTATTAGTTTAACATTTTTTCCACTTTTGCTAACAAAAGTATGAAAACCTAGATTTTTTTAAATTGTACATTTAGAACAGATATAACATTTGTGATTAATCGTTAGTTAACTAGTGAAGTCATGTGATTAATAAAAAAAATAAAATAATTAATCGCCTGACGCCCCTAATTAAAAATATATATATTTTAAAAATGAGGGACGTCAGACGATTAAAATTTGTAATCGTAATTAATTGCATGACTTCAATAGTTGATTCACGATTAATCACAAATTTGATATTTGTTATAAATGTACAATAATTTGTTCTCTCTAGGTTTTCATAAAAAATGAAATGAAAAAAAAGTTAAACTAATAGAAATAGTTCACATGAATTTTTGACGTCTATAGTCGTCAATGGCAGTGAATGAGTTAAAAAGAGATTCTGCAGACAACATACAATAAAATGCAAACAGTACAACGTGATACAGTTACAAACTGTATTTACATAATAAGTTGCACATGGTGAATAAAAGGTTCACAACAAAATATGTTTTGATGATAATTTTATTAACAAGGTCTGCTACATGTGCATTGCATAGAGCTGCGAGGTGACAACGTGCCCACCCCCCAAAAAATTGTTAGGTGAAGTGTAATGATGACACAAATAGAAAACTATTTCATGTACATTGATCGCGAACAGCGAATGTGGTGTCAGTTGATCATATGGTATTAAAAAAAAAGTAGACATCAGCCAATCATCTATCCTTACTATGACGTATGCCACTTGGTTTTAGGTACTTGGAAATCCACGCGTTCAGCCGTGGTCATTTTCTTCGGTCGCAGCTGTGCACGAGGTCAGAGATCACACTGGCACTCGCTGCAAACGTCGGAATGTTGACTGGCTCGTAAGGTTGAATCTTCCCTTTGATGTCAGTGAATGATTAATTCACATCGTCCATTTGGAAGAATCAACAATTTGCACTACTGCTTCAAATGAGCCGCGTTTTAAAAGTTTCCTCGTGTTTGGACCCTTCAAAAACATTGATCGATCGTTTAGGAGGCATCAACAGGTAAATGGAATGTTAGACTATCTTCTTTTTTAATGGGTTGACATACTGGGCAGCTGTTTTGGAATTGTATCTTCTCTGACATATGGATTGCCACACCTGCAAAGATAGAGTGAGTGCCATTCAAGCTAGGACCGCCATTTTCCACTTGCCACAAAATTACATGGCTGTGCAATTAAGTCTCTTAGCGGAAGGAGGAAGTCCTCAGTGAAGTTCCGCCAAGGACTCCAAAAAGGGTGGATACGCTGACCAACAGCCAGGACCAACGGCCCCACACGCAAATTAAATAATCTACCCTTTGATCCATTGAGGTGAACCCCAACGTACAACCATCATGGTCAGTAAGTATAACCAAGTCTCATTTATTGCTCTCACCTGGGGCAACAGCAGAGTTTAAGAGATTCTCATGAGAACTGGTTGTGGAACTCACCACCAAAACTCAGGTTAAGTAAATCAAAAGCCAATTTTTTTAAAAAATTATTTTAGGAGATCATCTGGGCCCCAGTATTTCAAAAATGTAAATCTAGATTATACAGATCTAGATTTCCAAATCCCATTTTCCTGATTTTCTATCCCTTTCAAAACTTCACTAGATTGTATCAGAATAATCCTGATCCTCTTGGATTGAGTTTTTCAAATCCATCCCGCCCCCAGGATCACAGACAGGGGACTGAAAGTGTGTTCTGTAGACCACAAGGCTTTGATAAATCAATATAGCAAATGGAAAAGGGGTGTCCATTTTGCCACTTGTCCAATGAAAATTGCAATATTAACCTGAATGCTGTTTAGATTAGTGGAGATACATACATGTGGTTGAGAACATTTTGTGGTTGACTTCCCCTTTAAATTTTGTTGCTTGCTAAATTTTGGGTTGAGAGGCAATTTCTTATTTTTTTCGTAATTTGGATTATTATATTTATTTATGTTTACATTTGTGGAATTTGAAATTCAGTTTCAGAGGTTTCATTTATTAAGAAATTATCTTTACACTACTAATTCAAGAGATACTACATCTTTATTGATGAGTGTATGTGAAACTAATACATGCGATCACAGTCTAATCCCCCAAGTGGGATTCATTTAATACTGTTTTTCAGAATCAAACTGATCCAGATTTGGGACTGAAGTTTTGAAATCTCTAACATGGGCTCTGGATTAAAGGCATGGTTGGATTTCCAAAATGTGGATTTGAATTTTCATTTGAAATAACTTTGGATCAGATATGAGTTTAATCTAATCCACTAGATTTAATCCTGGTGGATTATGTTCAAAATACTGGGCCCGGATGATCAAGGTGATGTCACAAGATCTTAATAATTGACTTGGTTGCTTCCCACTGATCTTCAGCTATTGGTTCAATTGCAGAAAAAAAAATCACTATACATTGTAGATGAGACCAAATATCTTCACATTGACCTTTCTGATATATTGCTACTCATCTCTGGTAGATGTTTTGCATGGTAATACACTGTGTGCTGTTAGGACCTAAGATTAAATAATAGAGGTTCCTCTCAAGAGCACAAACTCGGTCGTATGGAGGATACAGACTGAATCAGGACACAGCTATTGACTTTGAAGAGTGCAGAGTTGTTATTGGTGCGAGCACAGGTGCAAGTGAGTCAGTGTGAGCCAATTCCGTGACAGCAGCAGTACTATACAAGTGCACTGGATCATACTGAAAGTTGTTTCCAATATTGTGGTTATCTGACCCAGCGACATTAAAGCCTGTTTCGCACCAATGCAAACTACATACACAAAGATAAATATTTTGTGAAAATGAAGATTAGCTGAATATATTTATTTATTTGTTTTGGTGTTTTTTTATTTCATCTAGAACAGGAATGGATATCTTTGCTGATCGATTGGCCCAAATAATTGTGCGGTACTGTAGTGGTGACTCAAATCAGTGGATACATTTCGACACCACAAACACTGCACTACTTCCGTTAAAATGACAATTTCTTCCAAAGTTGCTTATTTTTCACAGGCGGTGCGAACCTGAGCTCCATCAGCTGTCAGGTGACCAGTTGGCAGCTTGCAACTGAATCAGATGGGTATTGCAGGTTGGGGAGATCCACAGTAACTTGCTTGCCAGACGTGGGTGGCTGCTACTAAGCTTGTCTAATCTCCCCACTGATTTAAATTACAATTTGGACCTGATTCACATGGCATCAGGCGGCGCTGAGTGAGGGTGGTTGACGCATATAACACATGGCAGCCAGTTTCTCTTGCCTGAACTAGAAAGTCCTGAGATCAGTTAAATTATGGCTGGATAAGGTAAAATAAGCTTTATTTATCTCATCATGTGGGAATTTGTATCGTTTCAAAAGCAATAGCGAATACACAAAATACAATTTTAATAAAATTGCGTGCATGAAGATGTACATTTACCTTTACATAGTCCAGAGGAAAGTGAGGTTCCGAGTTCCAACAGTGATTTTCTAATAAAGTAACCATAAATATCGCAATTGAATTTCCAGATGACATAGAAGATACAACGCATCATACAAAAAGATGCACATTGCAGAAAATGAAAAACAAAGGCAAAAAAAACCTACTATCCATGCATAACCTATCCATTTTTCCGGTTGTATACTCTGACAGCTTCAGGCTGAAAGGATCGCCAAAACGATCTCCTTCGGTCAGTGTAAGTGGAAAAGTCTGTTGCTAAAGGAGCTATAGCTGTCAGAGTGAACTGAACTGGAGTGGGTGGGCCGAGTTGTCTTGCATGGATGACAGCTTCACACTCATCCTCCGGTCTCTTACTGTTTGAGCAACCCATGACCAAGCTAGCCCTCTTCATCTGTTTGTCAGAATTGGAATCATTTTTTTATTGGCCAAGTATGTAAAAACATACATGGAATTTGTCTCTGGTATGAGCTACACTATAACTAGTGATAGGACTTATGGCTCTTTGACGGGAGCCGTTCAACCAAGAACCGTTCACTTAAAAGAGCCGTTCAAAAGACTGGTTCTTTTATGCTTTTTAGCATTATTTTGAATCATCAATGTTATACTCATAAAATCAACACTAAGGTTAGTGATACATCGCAATTCATGTCATAGTTAGTGTATACACTACAGTATACTTTAAGTGTATAGGTGTTAGATAAGACAATAACCATGGGGTTGGTGGTTGAACGGCTCTCTATAAAGACTCGGTTCCCATCGTTCACATTGAAGAGCCGTTCAAAAGACTCGATTCGTCCGTGAACGTCACATCACTAACTATAACAAAGAAAGCCTCTTTTCATCCCCAGCAGATGTGCCACAAGTAGCCCACTCCGTAAAAGATAACATTTGCAACCACAGAGTCATAAAAGTTCTTCAGGAGTGTCCCCTGAACACCAAAGGCCCTCAGCATCCTGAGTAGGAATAGTCTGCTCTGAGCATTGCTGTAAAGAACATCCGTGTCGTCACACCAGTCCAGTTTATTGTTTATGTGGACACCGAGGTGCAAAGTTCTTGTTGGGGCCAGAGCAGCGGCTACTGCAAAGTCCCTACTGTTTTTGTACAATTTGTCCAAGGTTGAGACACTTTCATTAATAAATGTTCTACAGTGCAGGTGGAGAGCGGCAACGCATGCTAAAAAAACACCAATAGTTCCTTTGTTTTTCCAAAGTTAATGTGAAGGCATTTTTTCTGCCAACATTCCACAAAGCCCTGCAAAAGTACTCCTGGTCATCTCTGACAGTGGTGAGTTTGAAAATGGCAGAATCGTCAGAGTACTTCTGCCGGTATCAGGTCGGGGGTGCAGTAGCAAAAATCCATTGAGTAAAAGGTGAATAGGAAAGATGTCCTGGTCAATCGCAGTGATCGACACATCAGCCTGAAGACATCAAGCCAGAACAACGCCAGCATGTTCTCATGGTTACGTGATATTATTTTGGTAGATATATAATAAAAACAAAACAAAATGGGATGGCGCAATCGAGACGACCGTAATTTGCAGCAATCATTTCAGCGATCCTGACTTTGAAGATGAAGGGCCTTGGTCAAAGTTTGGAATGAATGGGCTTATTTTAATCAGGATCCATCACCATACTGTGCACTCTAAAAACAGTTGGGTCAAAAATAACCTAACTATGGGTAAAAAAATGGACCGATCCTCTACTTGGGTCAATTGGACCCAACTTTGAGTCAAGAAATGAGTCTTTTAGTGTAAAACAACTCGTAATTATTGGTCAGATCCTTTACTTGGGTAAAAAAAAAAGAAGTCATTTTGTATAAAACAACCCAGAAAGTTGGGTCAAAATGAACAATTATCCATAATTGGGTTACTTTTGACTTTTGGCTGACTGTGACCGCTGCCTCCTAGCTGGCTGGCTAGCCGGAGAATCTCTCGTCATCTGCCACGCTGCGTTGGTGCCTGAAACTTTCTTGCAATCATTCTGCCGCAGTCACCGTCTTGCTCTGGAGTGATGAGTCCTTTCCAGCTTCAGTGTTGCTGCTGCCTTTAACATCTGTGCAGCTTCAGTGATGGAGGTACAAATTCCGAGTGAGTATCATTGAAATGTATGTTGAGAATTGGCTATAATTACCATTTCTCTGTAAATCCTTAGTTTTGAAGGTCAACGTTCTTTACTACAGTCCCATGCAGCGTCCTCCCATTGTCACACAACTAAATGGGTTGTTCACTAGACTCATTAAAGCAGCGTGACATCTTTTTCAAGCTGGCAGAACAAGCTGTAAAACCGCCAGTGAAATATTATGACCTAATAAAGTTGTTGTTGAATATGTGTCAGGCCTATTCATTCATTGAGCAGTCACAAATTTGAGTTATTTTTCTGGTCAATTGCCACATTAGTGGTTCAGAGTCAGGTTTAGCTACTGTAATATGTACAGTGAAACCTGCATCATTTACAATGTTGCCAAATCATCCTCTGTCCATCCACTTTCCATCATACTTTTTCCATTCATAATACATTCAGACATGTGTGCAATTTAGAGTCTTAAAACATGTTCCCCAGACAGGCAGATGTGCTATAACCACTATATCACTGTGCTGCCAACATGGCCAAGGGGTCCTATTCTCATACGCAGGCGCCCGTTGGGTCATAAATATTGGTCAGATCCTTTACTTGGGTCAAAAAATTTAGTCATTTTAAAACAACCCAGAAAGTTGGATCGAATTGACCCATAAAGTGGACCAGTACATTTTTGATCCATAATTGGGTTACTTTTGACCCAACTGTTTTTAGAGCGTAGACTAGATTTTAGACTTGCTAAAACCCGGTCTAAGTGGTGATGCAGGTGGTCTAACGCAGACGCATGATCGGGGCTGCAAGGCGATCTCCAATTGCCAATGTCACGTGTGGGCGAGTACATCATTTGTAAGTGGAGATCTTCTTTTAATTGCTTTCACTGTAAATGCACTTTGCGCTTGCTGAAGTCCGCATGGACTCCAGCGAGTCCTTCTCCCATGTAGAGCATGCGCGCACCTCTCTGCTGAATTTAAATTGAGTCATGAGGAGAGTCGCTTCAATTGACTCAATGCGTTCTTTTCCACAACGGTGCTGCGCTAGCCTAGCAAAAATGCTAGAAAGCTGCGGAAAATTGCACTAGACTTGTACTGGGCACGAAAATCTGTGTCTGTCCCAAATCTCAAAGTGTAATTTTATTCTGGCTGTAAATGACACTAGAGAGGGTAATGATATTAGCCATTCTGTATGTTGAGTTGAGATAGAAAGGGAAAATTATTCAGATTGTTCATTGAATCTTCTGGGGTCTCATTTATCCATTGTGCATTGTCTACATTCTTTTAGAGGTCTGAAATTTAAAATATGCGTACAAAAAACTGAATTTTATTGAACGAGCAGACACCAGTTGTACGCACATCAGTTAGTAATCACTGTTGAGAAATGACTCATGTTCTACATAATGCACTCTTAGGTTCATTTGCATCCAGAAATTGGCAAGATTATTTTCCCACTCACACTTTCAATGTTACATTTTTCAGTTTTTAAAGATAGGCCATAGCTATCGATGTATGATCTTTCTCTTGTTGAATGGCACTTGCAAATGTCTATAAAACTATCAATACTGATATGATGTCAGTCTTGCAGATGCACTGCGTATACATATTACCAGCGGGTGATACTACGTCTGTCTGGAAGATTAGCTGTGCATTAACTATGTAATTTATGTATGAGGGCACATATTATGACCCGAGCCTCTTTCTACAGATTGCCATGCCACATCCCATTTATCGTGAATGGCTGGTTGAGTCCCCCCAGAGCAACTCTTCCCCAGGCCAAGAAAACAGAGCTCAGACACAAATGATTGCCCCTTTTCATCCAAATAAAGCCATAATGAGGAGTGTTAGGAGGCAACGGTAATGCAGCAGCGACAATAAGGGACATTTTCTCTTCTAATATCGATCTTTGTAGAGAACAGGCAAACATTCTGAAAAATTGCATTTGAAAAACTATTTGTCATTTCAATATGGATGCTGGGTCACTGATAAAATAAGTTGCCAAAGCAAACACCAGAGGTTTTTATTTGGAAATATGTCTCATCTTTTACCTATCTAAGAGAATAAATTGCGGCCATTTTGCTCTTTACTGTTGACTGAAAATGGCATCTCAGAAAAGAGGTTAGCCATGATTGATGAGCCCTTAGGCACTGTGATGTCAGTTTCAGTCAACAGCAAGTGGCAAAATGGCCGATCCCTTAGATGGATAAGAAATGGAAAACAAACTGTGCCTTTTAGTTCCTCATACATATTCCACAAACACAATAGTAATCAGAATATTGTGTTAGACTAGTGGGGGCGCATAAAACATATGAAAAAGAAAACATTTGACTTATTAGCTTCACTTATCTTATCTACTGTTTTGGTCTCACACTGTTAATGATAAATATTGTAATACTGTATGCTGAATGTGGGCGTAAACATGTAATTCATCAGATTTAAAGTCAACCCCATTTAAAAAAAAATTACAATAATATTTTCTATGTAGCCTCACTGATCTAAATATGCTATTCTTGTTAATATATTGCGTTAGTGGAAGTGGAATATGAGTTAAGCAGCAAAATCCAGCACTTTTGATCAATATCAGAAGGCGGCCATTTTGCCACTTGCTGTCGACTGAAGATGACATCAATGTTGCTCAGGGCTCAGGCCAAGACCAATCACAGCTCACCTGTTTTCTGAAGCTGAGCTGTGAGTGGTAGTTACCTGAGAAACACTGATGTCATCTTCAGTCGACAGCAAGCGGCAAAATGACCGCCCCACGAGATGGATAAAAATGGCTGGACTTTGCTTCATAACTCTTATTCCAAATATGTAATATTAATCAGAATGTCATGTTTAGACAAGTGAGGTCACATATAACATATTATTGTCAAGAAATGTTTAAGGTTGACTTATATTACACTTTCCATGGTGTCTTCATTGATCGCTTTATTGTCTTATCAATTAAATGTATAACCAACATCAAGTTTAATTAATAGCTGACCAACACATCTGTCCAGTATGCCTATAGCTTATCTTCAAAGTTCTCAAAGCTAGTTCAACTGCGTCTGACAGATGAAAATAAACGTCATAGATGTTGGGTCTCTTATCTTGGAGTTTCAAACATAGTTCAATCAAAAATAATAATCCTTGAATGCAAATATATTCATTTTTGGTGACACTTGCGGAACAAGTCAGCCTCTGCCCTTGTCTGTGGCCAGAGCATACTCGTAGCTGTCATTGTCAGGGTTGCACTGCACACTCGACACAAAAAAATAAAACGATAATAATAATAACTTTTCATTCAAAAACAAACGACACACTTGAAAAATTTTAATCAAATCAAATGTACAGTAAACAGCAAAATGCCTCGTCAAGTCATGGAGTTCAAGTCAAAGTCAAGTTAAGTCTCATGAATGCCAAGTCAAAGTCGAGTATTTTATAAGTTTTGTTTTTGACTCAAGGCCAAGCCGTATTACTCCCACCTCTGCGTACTCAATATTGTGGCTGGGTAGAGGATGACAAGTAACAATGTGTTCTTATATAACAATGATGCATATCTCGACACAATGGTCACAATGCCATCCATTTTCTATATTGCTTAATCCTATTCAGGGTTGTAGGGAATCACAGCTGACTTCATGCTTAAAGGCGTACTACACACTGGACTGGTTACCAGTCAGTCGCAATGCACATAGACAGACAATTCACTCTCACTTTCATACCATTGCGGCCTGACCCAAACAGTTGAATGTACAGTACCATTACACCATCAATGACTCATCATAATTTCATTTATGGAACGAGTCAATCACAAATGTCTACGATTCTTTAGCCTTGGCTGAGGTCAGGGCACTTGTAGGTTGTTTTTGTTGGAAGTACATGTGTGCTTTTATCAGTGAGTAATGGAGAAGTTACCAGCTGGAGGGAAGCCAGCCCTGTCTTTTCGATTCTATAGATAAACACAATGTGACGAAATGAGAGCAGGAGCTGATTGAACCTAGCAGGTCTAAGGAATAAAAGGCAAAATGAAGACTAATGGGCATATGATTGGCCAGGAGGCGACACAAATGAGAGACCTATGCTGTCTGGACATCGACTAATGACAATTCCATTCCGCAATCAGGCCATGCGCCCACTGAGAAGATCACTGGCCATTTGGTAAAGCAGTGATGATCATCGATCACACTGCTAGAGATCATAAAACCACACACTATTGCGTGAAAAAAATATATATATATATATATAATTTCTGTCACAAGAGCAATATTTGAAATTGCAATGACTAAATTAAACACAGCAAAGAATGCTGAGCAATAGAAAGAAAATCTATGCTAATTGTTGCACAGCGAAGAGGAACATAATTACACACACGACGTGTTGTTTTGTAGTACGGCTACTATGCAGTCACTGCAGTTTTTTTAATAGCCTCATGTCTGAAAGACACTTTGTGAGTCCTAAGAGCAGAACTGAGCAGCGTTAGCCGGCATTTTTTTTGTTTTTTGGAAGCTGCTTCATTCAATGTTCCACAGCACTGTCTGTCAAAAACAGCCTCTGAATGTCAAACCTTGTAATGCTCTCAGATTAATTGGATGTGCTTTTCCAAGCACTTTGGTCTGATAGAAGTACTGTGGGCTCAGTAATGGCAATGTCATTTTCATACAGCTTTAAGTTACATTTTACTATGGGAAATAAAATTGCCGGTAGAGCTTTTTACTGGCTCTGTGATTGGCATTCCACTCTTGTTTGTATGTACTTTTTGTTTTTTTATACACACGCAAAGTCTAGGGAACATAAGAGTGAAAAATATGTGGTTATGTTTATTTTGTTGATAGGATAATTTATTTTCATACCAAATTTAAAGGTATGTGGACATTAGGGGTGTGAATTGCCTAGTACCTGGCGATTCGATTCGTATCACGATTCATAGATCACGATTCGATTAGATTAATCCCAATACAAATCTATAAATTGATTATTGCGATTTTTTTTAACTCAAATTTAGAAAATACTAATCAGTAAACTTGTACATGTACACTGTAAGATTTGTATGAAACTGTATTTATTTATCTGAAAATTCAGGCTTATAACTGAACCACTGCATTTAACAAAAAGGTTGCAGTCTGTTTCATGTTTGAACAGCACTGAAATAAAATATTAAGGCTTAATGTTCCAATAATATAACATTCTTCCATGATTAATGTGTGAATCCTAACCCTAAGTAAGGCTTTTTGTTGAATATTCCCATAACAAATTGATGTTTAAAAATCGATTCGGCCGCATAGCGAATCGATTCGAGAATTGCGCGCTGTAATAGCGCGATATATTGCCAAATCAATTTTTTTCTAACATCCCTAGTGGACATACAGTGTCTCTCTAATTTATTGGGATAAATGTGAATGTGAACAAAAGAGTAGAACCATTGTCTTCTAAAAGAAAACCTTGAAATAATTTTACCAATAAAAGGAATAATAAATGCTTTTCAGGAAATGATTACATTATAGTGCCACATGCCCCCGTTACTATACCAACACTAAAACTCTGACGGAACAGTGAACTTAATACTGTCATGTTTGGGTTCTGTTTTTTCTTGTGTGTCTCCCTTGGTCTTGTTAAGTGTAATCCTGCCCTTCCTCGTGTCAACCAATCAGTGCCTTCAGCCACTTGTGTCTTGCCCCAGGTGTGTCTTGTTGTGTCATTAGCGTGTGTGTATTTAGTCTCCTGTCTCCCCTCTGTCTGGGTCGGTTCATTGTCATTTTCCTCCCGTCATGCTACCAGTTTTTGCCTTGTTGTCCTCTCCACGTTTTGTTTTCACTTGCCATTTGGAGTTTGCTTTTGTTTTGAAAAAAATATATTTTTTTGTCCATCACCTCTGCCTCCTTGCCCTGCTTCCCTGCGACTGGGTCCTCCACCAAACTTTACCCCCGTGTCAAAAACAACTTTGATATTTTTACAATAAAACATGAGCATCCTGATCTATTCATTCATTATCTTAACTTTAAAATTATCTTAGCTTATCCTCACAAGGGTCGCAGGCAAAACATGAATATAACATTATAAAAAATAAAAAAAAAGAACAGGTACATTCAACTGTAAAATTCCCAGAAGTCTTTGCAGCAGAGCAGTTCTAGTTCTGGGTTCCATCTTGAGAAAACTGAGGTGGTTGTTTTAAAGCTTTCTACAAATATAGTGTTGAGTTATGGGAATCAGCGTCCTTACTGCATGATTTGCTATTCCAGCACAACTGGCTATCTAGCAAAACTGGAGATGGGGAATACAAGAACACAACACTTTCTAAATTGAAGGAATTGGAAGCTAGATTCAATGAAAAGGCTACTCTCATTTTGTTCACCAGTAAACCCTACTACTATGTCTTGGATTTGAAAATGGGTTTCAGTCTAAGATGAACAGAGCAGTCCGGTTGCAATCGATTAAATGCACTGAAAATCAAATGACCTGGATGAATGAGAATATCCACAAGCGTCGTAACCACAAGCTGAGGTCGAAATGTACATAAACCAAGGGCCTAACTGTACAATATGTTATCAAATACATGATAACTTACATAGACACCTTAAAGACTATTTGTTTCAGATTACATATTTGAAGCATTTTTTGTCACCATTGAACACACCGGTGCTAATGACTGGTACTCATTTTAATTGTTAGTTCCTTAGTATATGCCATTTACATGCGTAAATCTCAGACGTAACAACCTGGCAACAATATAATGGAACTGTGGGTGCAATAAAAGCACATACAGAAGATTTGTCTTTTCTTTTCTGGCCCCGAGTGCAATTCAAAAGTAGATTTCATTTTGGTGCATATGACATAAAATAAGAATGCGGTCTACAGTTGTTTCCACACTGTTTTGATGACAGGCTACTTATATCTCTTTTATTAGGCACCTATCCTCTGTGATCGGTCAGATGGGAATGCATGCTGCAGGTTTTTATTACTCTGCAGTGCTCAGATTGGGTTGGGCCCACTGCATACTATCCACAGGGATTCAGCTCAGCTGTCAGGCACAAGACTTAAATATGCCATCGTGTGGGGAACAAGTCAGAACCAAACTCATTGTAACGGCAACATGTTTGGTATTCAACAACTCAACTGTAATATTAATCTAGCCTTATATGGCATTTTTCTTGAAATCAACTTCACAACAGCCTATTGTTTTGAACTTGTTACGTGGATAATATTACATTCTCATCAGCAGGAACTGATGTCCTCAAGGAAAAGCGATGCACAAGAAGACAAAAATATATATTTGCTTTTCAATCACAGCCAAGTAATTTCAATGTAAAATATTCGTCTTTCCAGGGTTGCTATTTTGATTGAAGCTTATATGCAAATCTTAGTGACAAGCATGTACAGTAAGTAGAGGCATTGCACTTAGGGCCTCCCTTGCATGTCGAGTAAAAAAAAAAATAAAAAAATTCAGATTTGCAAAAGGTTTTTCTTTTTCCAATCTTAGACAATATATTTATTTTAAAATTTTAACAAAAAGTTCAGGGATCTGAATGAAATCTTAAGACAATAGCTCCATATTGTTTTCTATAATAAATACTATAGTGTCCAATAATTTCATCATATGTGAAATATTACCTTTACTTATCTTAGTTTTAATTTCAAACAAAAACAGAAGGTGCAGAGAGTTCCCAAGGTCATTTGAATGAGCATTTGCGGTTTGCCAGCTAGAAATGCACGATGCACATCTCGCTGTTCAACATTCTTCCTGGTTTCGTCACAGCTGCATATCACGCTTCAAACCCAATGTTGCTCTGTGATTGGTCGGTGGAAATCAATGGGTTCGGTACAAGATGTATTCTCGGGAGTTTGTGAACTCACAAATACTGTGAGAATTCATCTTGCAGAGCTCGGTTACATTAGGGTGACCTAGCAAAAAAAAGGCGCGACAAGACGAGATTTAAAGTCGTCGTGACGAGGTTTATTAGTTGTCGTGACAAGATTTAAAGTCATCATGATGAGATTTAAAGTCATCATGACGAGGTTTAAAGTTATCGTGACTAGATTTAAAGTCATCATTGCAATGACAATTGACGAGAGAATTCTGAAGTACGACGTCCGTCGCAGCATTAAAGTTGGGTGACCATATCCCATTTCCCCCCCCCCAAAAAAAGAGGACACTTGCCCTGGCCTTGAAATTGTGGTACCAGCCGCAGTTACACAGTGTACTTCACACCTCCTATTAGTCACGCAATGCCAACCGGACATTTTCATGAATTTATAAAACTCCCGGAAACCCGAACAGGACGTAAGAAAATGGTCTGTCCTCCCAAAAGTGCACGTTTAGTCACCCTAATTAAAGTCAACCAGTCATGTTGAACTTGGTTGTGACGCTGCTAGGTTAGACTCACTTGTTTCAGTAAGTTGACTTTAATGCTGCCTCGGACGCCGTACTTTAGAATTCTCTTGTCAGCTATCATCGTGGTGACGACTTTAAATCTCATCCTGACGTCTTTAAATCCCGTCATGACTTTAAATCTCGTCTTGTTTTATTTTTTTTCTCTCTTGGTGACTAATCCGCCGTTGTAATAGACGGTTGTTTGTTTGGCATCCAAAGACCCCACTGGAGGAGCCTTTCGCTGAGGAAGAGGCACAGAACAGAGTCAAAGCAGCACTCCAAACTGTCCAGCAAGAAATGGGTGGAGAGGAATCTGCCTCTGTACCAGGAAATTCTTGTGTTCTCATATTTATGTGTTGACGCTTCAAAGTGAGCATGTACTGTACAGTGTTCTCCCATGAAAGGAGACACTATCGATCCAGAATGCTCACACACTGCCTAAAAAGGCAGATATGATCCTTTTTCTCAACAAAAAATGCTTTCGAGTTCATATCTGCTGCTAATCAGGAATGTGTTGCACAAATTGTTGAGTTTAGTTTGTTTGTAGCATCAAACACTCAAAAGTGGAAATGCATATTTAGCAAGTAAAAAAATAAAATGCTTTCTTGTGAAAAAATCGAGTTGATAGTTTTGATATTACAAAACAAAAGAGCTCTCTTTTGAGAGCCGAGCTTAAATGGGAAGTAAATAAACATTTTCTTTCGAACGAGTTCTATGTGTCCCCACTAGTGTAAATATTACATTCTGATTAATCGTGTCTTTGTGAAATATGAGTTAAGGAATAAAATCCACCTGTTTTTAATCCATCTCAGGCCATTTTTATTTACCTCTGGTGTCAACTGAAAATGACATTACAGTTGTTCAGGTATTGACCAATCATGGCTCAAATTCAGAAAACAGGTGAGCCGTGATTGATCGTCGTCTGAGACCTAAGGCACTGTGATGTCACTTTCAGTAGACAGCAAGTGACAAAATGGCCGCCACCTGAGATGGATAAAAACGATAAACATCTTGAGAGAAAAACATAATCTAACTTTGTTTCAGAATGATGTTTTGAGTCAGACAAATGTTTTGAGTCTGAGAAAAGACTCACCAGCAAAGAAATGAGTGCTTTGAGCGTGTGTGATGAATGACTTCTGTGAGCTAAAATTCAAAGAGCACTTGTTTCAGGTAGGGAACATAATGTACCATAAATCCCGCCTACACTTTCCCACTTTTCAGAAAACATTTTATCTAATTCGCTGGTGCTTTCTCAGCTGATTAAAATGCACTCTCAAGCAGACAGCGCCGCATTGCTTCTGTTTCTCTCTAACATCCATAATTCCGACTGTACCTTTTCTTTCCTCTTGTTGGTCACTCATATCTTAACGATTATTCCTCAGCTGTCTTATCCTCCTACTCACTAACACCCCATTTCAGTCATGTAAATTGACTCAATGCTGAACTAACACTGGACAAATTTGCTGCATCTGCAGCCATCACTCTAGTACCTGTAAGTAGTTATGGGAATTTCGACTCTTTTTCAAGACGGTTCTGGAGGCCCGGCTTTATAAAAAGAGCCGATCCTTTTAGCTCCCAAGTGTTTCCTCAATTTTGTTTTGTGTTGTTTGAAAATTTCACTCAATCAGCTTTGGTATCAATAAATGTTTTTAAAACACTTAATAATGTACTGGTAACATAGCATGGCTAAGCGTTAGCATATTTTAGCGATTAGCTCGTCTGCATATGCCTGTCAATCATGTGACTGTGTATGTGGGGGTGGGGGGGGGGGGGCTTCCGGTTAGAATGAAACTCAACGGCAGATTTTGTTAATAAACAAATACATTAATAAATAAATAAAAATCACTTATGGTGTAGCGACTAACCTTAAATGGCTTCAATTGTTCAATCCAATTTAATGGATATGGATTGAAAATAATTCTCTGAAGATGTCATTAATTATTTTTTTCTATTTTGAGCTTCATTTTTATTTTATTTTAACCCTTAATTGGTCAGAGGGTTACATCGGCATTTTGATAACTCCGTGAGAGACACTCCTTTATTCCAGTAACTGCTCCACAATGCAATAACCAAACCCACAACAAAAAAACACAAAATCTTCACAAATAGGGGGGAGCTGCAGCTGTCTGGTCACAGCAGAGCAAATTTCCAGTCAATTTGTGGTGCAATGCTAAATCCTCCATAGCAACGCCTCCTTGGGAGTGGACCACCTCAGATCGAGCACAAGTAATCACTATTGCAAACAAGGCACTTACCATACGGTGCACTTGTGTGTGGATACTCACACCCGAATCTGGTAATCACATTACTGACATTGACTTCATTGCACAGCAAAAAAAACACAACATAGGAAAGGGAAAAAAAGCACAATGTGATAAGAAGGAAGTTTGAGAAGGGGCAGAAGGAAGCAAATCTTATCAAGTTCAGGGACTACCAACCTGTAGGCCAGATGATCCTGTTTGCTGGGTGACTGTAGATCAGTGAAAGTGGTTAGTAGTGATCTAAAGCTGACGAAGCCATGCGTTCTGGAGCTCGCCAGCTCTGCGGTCACGCTTCCATACTGCGGGGGGTTGTTTGTCTTGTAAGTTGAAGTCGATGGCAATCAATCGTAGCATGATGCCCCCTTCAACTTCTTTTCATACAAAGAACACCCAAACTAGCATAACACTGAGCCTACAAGATTTTGTATTAATTCAATCTGTGGTTTCAAAGCTTTCTCTAGCTGTTTACTGAAGAATTGTTTGCTTTAGATTTTCATGTTTAATTAGGGGTGGGGGTGAGTCACAGACAGTTGCAGCACACAGACAGACAGAACTTGAAGACAGTTTTGCAAATAAGACAAGTTCCCTACTTTTATTTCATTGAAAGCCGGAAGAAAAAAAGTGTCACCACAAACACATTTAGCAGCAGAATGTCAATATTTTATCATTACAGCATCCTGGCCAAAACTCAGAAAAGACACTTTCACTCAAGAAAATATTTATATAAAGATCAATAACATGCCTGGTCTAAACCCCAATCTGGGCAAATGAGTTGAACAAATATTGGTGGGTTATGATCATTACAAACTAATATATAGTGGGTATATAAAGTCCACACTCAGTTCAAAGGTCAGGTTTATGTGCTAAACAAAAGGATCCCCCCGCCCCTAAAAAGTCTAAACTTCTCCTACGGTTAATATGACCTATGACCTGTACAAATGAATTGAAAAATGAAATCATACCTTTTCGAGAGCGTGCTGTGTTCAGAATTACACCATAACATTCAAACTCATGTTTAATGGGAGTTAGCACACATCTGCCATCACTGATTACGTTTACATACAGTCAATATTGTTAAAAATGTCTGTTTCTGAAACATTTGAGACAAACCATTTACATATGTGAGCGGACAGAGCTACTCCCATATACATGTCATGATCTAAACCGCGATGCATGGGCAACGTCATTACGCAAATAGACGTCATTTCCGCTTTTAACTTTCTACGGGTAATAAAAGACATTATATTCATGTCACTCACCACACTATTAAAGTATTTGGTTTCCTCCTCGCTCCAAAAGTAGGGTTCTGTGCTGTGTCGTCATGTTTCTCCATGTTTGCTTACATCTTGGGTTGCATACGGACTTGTAGACATGCATGTGTGTATATATATAGACACTGTGGTATTTTCGCCATAATAATAATAATAATGTTAAAACACAGCAGAGAAATCAAAGTGCTCAAGTTAGGCTTACTTAGTGACGGGCAACATAAGATGGCTGCCACGCATATTGTACTTAAAAGACTAGTGCTGCATTCGAGGATGGTCGAAAGTCGGACTTTTGCGACTTCAAACCAGGAAGTGTGTACGGGAACACACCCCTTGAACTCAGAAATCCCACTTGTGAAGTCAGAAAAAAAATAACCCCGACTTCACCGACGGACTAAAATGTGACGTCACTCTACAATGGCGACCCCCAACTGTGAATGATGAAACACAATTTACTCGAGTATAAAACTAGATAGCGTTCTTCATTCATAAATATTCGACTAATTCCACGTAACGTGACAGTATGCCGCTATCTCCCTGCATGAAACTATACATTGAACGACTGAACTGTATGAAATGCTTATGAAATAAGATAAAAATAATAAATGAAGCAACATTGCAAGAAGGCAAGTTTGTTGGAGGTCAAAAGCAGTTTTGAGGACCAAAATAAAAAACAATGTATCACTATCCGCCATTTTGGTCGTTTACTTTCGCCTCGAACACTTTCAGGTCGGAACTGGGAGAAAACAACTCGGATATATCCGACTTCCGACCATCCTCGAATGCAGCATAAGATTCCTTGCGAATAGAGCATGTGCATAGCATAAACGAATGTTCTGTTCAGTGGAGGTACTCCGATACTCATTTATATGACCACATATCCAGGTTAAAAAAAAAAGGCGGCCTTAGTGATATCTCCCTCACCACCGTTTACTTGCTTTGTCAATGATGCATGTTTGTTAACTTGGCGATTTTAACGAGTGTGTTTAAGCTTTACTTATCTTTCGATTGGTTCTTTCTTGCTGGATCGGAAGTGTCGGCGAATTGTTTTTCACAGCGGCCGTGCACTGGGCATCGTTTGGAACACACATTGTAAAGATTCACTTATCACTTCCAGCAGTACTTGAAATAAATAATTTAAATAAACGGGTTTTTTTTGCATTTACATGGCCTTTCAAAACCTGAGTATTGCCAATATTCAGGTTTTGAAACAGTTACGTAGTCAAATTGCATTTGTTCACATTTCGTTTTTGAATGGCAATGAAGTTAATCCAAAACCATTGTTTGGTTATTGAAATTGCTATCTATAATATATCAGCACTCCTTGCATAATACATGAGAACTGGCGTGATGGTGTGTTCAAGGACATCATATTTAACAAATGGCACATTGAAAGTTTTCCAACTGCCTGCTTTGCTAAATAGGGTGTGAGAAAAAGTGTGGAACTGGTGAGCACTTACTGTGTATAGCACATCTTTACAATGTCACCTCATTACTCCATTAAAGCTGCTGAGGATGGTGCCCCCCCCCCCCCCCCAACACGCTCCTCAGCAGTTGGTGAACATCGGGATTTCCTTAGGCTGTGATCAAAATGTGTCGAAAACGGCTTGTTCACTGAGAAAAATTGCAGTCATCTATAACCAACCGTATTGTGTACCAAAAGCCTAATGGGAAATGTTATCATCAAATTCTTCATGCTAATTAATTATTTAAAGTGTGTCGCTGTCCCTCGGCTCATTGAACAAACAAGACGTTTTCAGAGAGATGCTACACTTTATTTCCATTTTGGTATCATCATTTCAAAGATCAGGACAATATACAGTAAAGCACACCACACATTTTTTTTAAAATTTTATTTGCCTTATTCTGCTTGTTTTTTCTTCTTCTTGTAACTCACATTTAAAGATCAGAACGGTCAACAATGGAAAGGTGATTAAAAACAAAAACATTTATCTTTGGTTTATCAAGAAAAACTAATTTATTCTCGTGTGAATTCACACTAGCATTTATAGAGAAAAACATGTCTTGAGAAACTTTAATATTCAAGTCGAAAGTGGATCTGGACAGTGGTCGTTTCACTGTAATGAATTATTCTGTTGAATGTGTTCTCCTAATGAGAGATGACGTGGCAAAATGCACTTAGACAGAAGATACATTTGTGCTGGAGGCTAAATGTGTTTTAAATTATGTTCTCTAAATAGACTATTCAAAAAGCACTCATAAAGAGATGTCATTCCATAGTTGCGCTGTCCAATTGAGCTGACCTTTAAACCAAATGGACCCATGATAATTGCCTTGTGTGATGTGCATGCAACAACAGAATACGTTGAAATTACAAGCAACAACGAACAGGCCATCGCATCCTGTTCTTTTTTCCTTTTTTTTTTTCATGGCAAATCCTTGAAATGAACATCATTCTCTTTCAGCATTGGATCTTGAAGGCAAAGAATCTTTGCAATTTAGCTTTGCACATCTATCTAAAATACTTGGTTCCAATTGGGACTCGTTTGGGTGAATTCTCAATGTAATTTGTCAAAATACAAGCCCTGGAATTTACCCAAATGATGACAAATAGTGTTTCCAGTGATCTGACTGGCTATAGCGGATCGGTCAATATTTGTGCATTTTTGCACATTTTGTGATCGGCTGAAACGTCTTAATTCGCTGGTGTGATTAATGACATCATTGATTGAATTCACAAATTAACACATTGCCACATATAGTCCTGCATCCATCTGTGGAGGGCTGCTGCAAATCCACTTTCACCTCCACTAATAGATTTTGGCGCTACCTGTCGATATGTAACCATTGTATTAACTTTGTTGTTCTGCTCCTTGTGCGGTTGCTAATCAATGCCACCGCTTTTCTTTCTGGTAAAACACTGCAAATATGGTACCACAAACTGACTAAACTATCAAAAGTACCATTATTTAAGTCTGAGAATCAATCTTAGTGGCATCAACGTTTTTGCCAGTATTGATCGGCACACCCAATGCTATTTGTGTTGTATTTTCGCTTTGAAAAAACACTCAAGGGTCGGACAAAGTCTACAGATGCTGCAAAAAGGACTGTAGAACATTTCAGAAAAAAATATAATAAAATAAGAAAATTATTACTTCAAATAAACAAAATTATTTGCCAACAGAACAAGAACATTTTACTTAAATTTACCTGTAAGATTTTGAAAAATAAGAAAAGCTGTAATACATAGAACTATTTTCTTAAACTACGTGAGTATTTTTTTACACTTGGATAACTCAGCCTGAGTGTCAAGCAGGGGAGGTAACAGGTCCCATTTTCTTCATCATGACCCAGTTAGGAATTGAACCCACAACCTTCAAGTCTGAGGGTAGGCACTCTACTACTAGACCACTGAGCTGGTACTGAAACAAGGAAAATATAGTTTAGTAAATATGACAAAGTGAACCATATTGCATTCCTCTGTTTTCATACTTGTATTTTTTCCCATTTATCTTATTACTAGATTATGCAAAATCTTAAAATAAGAAAACTTATGAAACCCCCAGTTCAGGTTGATGTTGGTTAGTTGCCATCTTAAAATGTGGGAAATGCTTGTTTTAATCCTCACAGTACTTCTAAAAAGGTTCTAACTAAAGCATTTAGTTGTCATTTTTTTCTGTTCCATGTTTTGAATGCAACTAAATAGATATGGGGGAAAAAATTGCTTGCTTGTCTACAAATAAATGTTTTATATCTGAATCACACTAGGTGTTTTTTTCCTCCTTACCTTCCTTGGTTGGCAAGGTAAAAACTGATGAACATTGGCAAAACTGCTTGAGAATATTTTTGTATTGCACCATCTCATCTTGTGATCGTATCAGTGATTGGTTTATTTAACCTTGCTGATCGGTAATAGACCCCAAAAATCCTGATCATGTAAAGTCTCAGGAAAACCGATAGAAAATGACTAAAAGGAAGGCTGTTTTCAATTAAAATGGCCTTCTCCCAATTTCAGGTATTAGAAACTGAGACTTCACCAAATTTTGTGCTGATGTGGTATACTGGTATAGAGTTCAAACTCTATATGTGAGACGCAGTCAATGTAGTTTGTGGCACTCCTCCAAGTATGTTGAATTCTCCGTCGATTTGGTGTGCTCAATGTAGTCGATACGGTGCATAAAGTAGGGTGGATGCGGCCATTGAGTGTGAAGACTATGGGCCAGATTCACGGTGCGATGGGTGGGGGTGGGTTGGTGGTTTATTTTGCGAACATTTTCACGTGAAAGACACTTGCTGTTATGCCTACGTCAACCTCTGAAAAGATATAACAAAATGATCGCACCAATAATTTATATTTTAAGGACATTAAATGAATGACATTGTCCTCTCCGCTCACTACAGCTTATTGGCGCTAAATGAGGAAAATGCTTTTGGACCTCCTCGGTCTAACCTTGCTTTCTGATAATGTCATCTTTCTCGCAACTCTAACTGTACTGCCGTGCTCTTGGCACAAATCCATTGCCATGTGTGGTAAATCGGGCGCAAATTTGATCCCAGCTGTCAAACTTTGTGGCCGTGTTTGCGCTGGTGTAACATTAGATTGATATCCTTAGTGAATAGGACGTGAACAGGGAGCAAGCTGCGCGTGCAGATGTGGAGCAATTTTAGCGCTTTTAGCGGGCGTAGCGCATTGTTAGTGGATTTGGATGTGTCTTCTGGAGCAATGTTGGTGATAGCTTGATTGAAAGCAGACAGCAATGAGAGAAACTTAATTCTGCTAGCCACAAGTTTATTCTAATGATTGTCAAAAGGTATTGCTAGATATTTGATTGTTGTCCAATTAGATGCAAATAAACAAATAAAGGCCTATTTTTTTTTTTTTATCTATTCCAGGAGCATGCAGTCAGGGCAGGCAGGTGAGACAGTGCTGCTCTGTCCAATGTGAAGAGTAAAAAAATATATATAATAGTGGCTGACTGGTTAGCACGTCCGCCTCCCAGTGCAAAGGACGTGAGATCGAGTCCGGGCTTCGGCCTTCCTGGGTGGAGTTTGCATGTTCTCCCCGTGTTCACGTGGGTTTTCTCCGGGTACTCAGGTTTCCTTCCACATTCCAAAGACATGCATGGCAGGTTCATTTAACACTCCAAGTTGTCCATAGGTGTTATTGTGAGAGTGGATGGTTGTTTGTCTCTGTGTGCCTTGCGATTGGCTGGCAACCAGTTCAGGGTGTACCCTGCCCACTGCCCGAATCCAGCTGGGATAGGCTCCATGCTGGCGTTCAACAGACAGAAATATATTTAATGCATATGTGTAGCATATTTCATCTGTCGGTCAGAAAAGCAGCTAAAAGTGCACGCGGGAGTCAAGAAAGTGTCACGGTCCCAAATGCAGGGAGGCAAGATATCCACGGCAGGGATGCATGGAATACTGAACACCATTTATTTAACAAAAACACTAACAGGGGTACTGGGTAAAGCTAAATAAACACAACCAACAAAGTTCTGAAAAAAAAAAAATCAATGTAACAACAAAACACAAGAGTGGTGACAACGCCAATGATCCAACAAAGACTGAACTAAGGCCCCGTCCACACGGAAGCCCGTTTCAATGTATCCTCACAAGTTTCTTACCGTTTAACCCATAGGTGTCAAACTCTGGTCCTCGACGGCCGCAGTCCTGCAGATTTTGGATGTTTACCTTCTCCAACACAGCTGATATATGATCAGCTCATCAGCAAGCTCTGCATAAGCCTGATAACGATCCTGCTGATTGGAATCACCTTGTGTTTGTTAGAAGAACCTCTTTGTCTTCCGCGTGTTTGTTTTCTTTCGGGTAGAGAGAATGTTGATTTTCTGAATACAGACTGGAGATCGGTGAACAGGTCCTTCGAAGGTTTTATTTTACAGAATATTCCGGTCACTTATGAATGGCAGACAAATGGCTGCTTCTCATCACAAGTGCCAAGATTGCTGACACTTACAACCTTCTTATACTATCTTGAAGGGCGGTACCACAAACCCCCACTTTTGAAACCAGGCTCCAGAGTGGAAAGATGTCAATGCGCGCTACGTACACGTCCGTCTGGACACCTTGTGCAGGATCCTCCTCCAGCGATGATGTAATGGTCGCAGCTCGATGACGACGCATTGTCGCAGATTTCTCGCGTGACTGCGTGCAAACCGTCAGTCTGTCAACAACAATGGCGGATAGCCGTGTCGTAGCTTGCTTATGCTTTTGCAGCAAAATATTTAGCTTCTTTATTCCCACGTTCAACAAGCGGTGTTGTACTTGAATCACCCGACATTTTCACTTCTCCTGTGTTCCTCTTTTTCATGTTGTTTTGATACATGCAAAGCCATGTTTGTTCTGTAGATTGCAATAAAGTAAAAAAAAAAAAAGTGTCCGTCTTCTTCGCTGATTCTTCTTCTACGCTTTCCGTTAACTCCCCGTGGCTGCGCTAGAGCGCCACTTCAGACTTGGCATATACATTACAGCCGTTAAACGTCCTCAGTCTACTTTTGGACACACGCAAGTCTTGAACTGCTTCTGTGTGTACGAAACCGGCTTTGCTTCCGTCTGGACGGGGCCTAAATCAGGAAACTAAATAGAAGCCAACTGACAAGACAATGAGAGACACTTGGACAAGACACAAGTGGCTGGGGGAGATGATTGGATGACACAAGGGAACAGGTTAACGAGCACAGGTGAAAACAAAAACGAGCAAGACACAAAGCCAAAACAACAAACCTAAGTATGATATTCAAATAATGTCAAATAATAACAGAAAGTACATTGAAGTAGCGGGAGTGTTGTGCTCCATTGGCCAATGGGTAAGAAGAAGCCCAGAGACAGTAGACACACGAGAGAAAGTCTTGGCTTGTTGGGGGATGTGTAGACCTTGCTGCCATCTTGAACCAGGAGCCCCTCCTGATATTCCATCCAGTTATATTGAGTTAACTGTTGTAATAAATTAATTGTCAAATTCTTTACAGATTTGGACACGGATTGGTTTCACGTAAACAATATTTGCTAATTACAGTAACTAACCAACCTCACATCTTACTTTACATTTAATGGTTAAATCAATAGCAAGATATGCACCCACAAATAATGTATAATTGCTTTTCAGAACTTTAACACTGTGTCTCCATAAAAATCTAGCAGTCATTGGACAAACATTATTTTCACAGGAATGTAATGTAAGAGAATAATAAAATAGAATTATGTAATCCTTACAATTATATATGTATATGGCATGTATGTATGTGTGGAAGTGTCAATTACACCAAGGTTAAGAACTTCTTCTCTTGGAAGCTACTGCTGAACCAAAGTAAATATATTTGCTGCCCGCAGAGAGAGAACTGCACTATTGCTCCACTGTAATGGATCCTGTGCGAGCTCCCTGCCTGCAGCTACATGCTTCAACCGCTGAAATTTAGGCTTTGAAAGCACACGGATGGATTTTTCTTTGGAGTAAAGCAAAGACTTTCACAGACTACAGGATTATAATTGCTACAGGCTTGTTTTGGACACTTAGGCATAATGAAACAAGTTAAGCAGCCGCAGGAAAAGTAGAATATGGCTGCAAATCAAGCCAACACCCAACATGAAAATACATTACATTTGTTTTTAGGTAGAACTGAGAAAATATGCCATACACTGGATCTCATTTGCATATATCCAAAGTCGGAAAGTGTCTTACAACAGCAAGTGAATTCTGGCATATTCAAATCAGTCACTTATAAATAAAACAAATAATGATCCAATTACAATGCATGGTCAAGTGAGCAGTTGAAACACTGGCAAATGACAATTCAATTAAAATAAGTTCTTCAACTTCAAATAAGTAAAAATTTAAATATCAATCATAAAATGTGACTGGTGGTGGTGGAATCAAACAACTGTTGCTACATTGTTACCTCTTGTTAGTTGGTAACCACTTCCTGTATTTTACCGTCCCCTGCCTCACAATCTTTACTAGGCCCACTCATCTCCTTGTTTTAATACGTTCAACTGGCTAAACTGAGCTTGAGCAAGGTTGTGTGAATGTCCTATAAATTATTTGGTTAACCTTATAAAGCCTGAAATATATGAGAGAGGATTTTGATTCTTTGTAAATAGTGTATTTATTTACTTTTTAACCAACTTAAAAAAAAAATTGGGGGGGGGGGTTGAACTTCCACATATGACTTTTAATTTGTGTCATATTTGATACATCCGGTCACAATGCTTTAAATTCGTACATTTATAAAAATAAAATAATAAACAAACATATCAAACATATTAGTATTTCCAAAAGTCAGAACGAACATTTCCCACTGATAATAAGTATAGGTGTCTCTCCTTTCTAAAGTGGGTCCATCTTGCAAGGTCAGTGGAAAAGCCATCTGCTGGGTGATATACTGCCTAATGGATTATCCGTACATTGCATGTGTCAGATCATATACGTCAGGGTTTTAATGGAGAAAAAAATTATACTCGTGAAATAGAATGCTCAAAATGTCTTGTATTTAGTATGATACATTTGGCGTTATAGTTACGCCAAATTATACAACCATTGGGTCATTAAAATGTAACATCCCACTGCTCCTGGAGATAGTCCAGCCGTTTTCAAGAGGATGAATGCAATTTTCATCCTAGTTGTGGAAAACTGACCAATGGGAGCTTACCCAATTAGTCCACGAGTGCTTTTGTGGACATTGAACCATATCCCTACCAGGACTCGGTGCTATTTGGTCTTAGCAGCTTGGTTAGCATAGTGGCCAAGGTGTCAAAGTCATTCACATTGGATTTTGGTGACCTTATTCTCATCGTATTGGACAAAAATGATAGGTATGGAAAAGGTGCGGAGGGTTCATGGATCTGGATCTCTGACCTGCAGCATTTCCTAGGGCATTTTGCTGACTGTGAAGCTTCACTGTGGAAATGGAAGAGATAAGGGCCATCTCTAGCTTCCGTGTGACATACAGTGATCCCAGTTCTGTTCGTTATCCATTGTGATCTAAATCTAACAAAATAAATAAATCTTGCAACATCTCATTGCTGTCAAAAGTGAAGACAATTTGCAAAAACCATGATGTCAAACAATGATTTGTCTTCATGGGCCACATCAAATGATGTTGCAGGGCCAAACTGGCCCCTGCGCCGTGAGTTTGACACCTGTGCTTTAGATAATGCCCATGACTAAAGGCCACCATGACTGGCAATCAAGAATAACTGATAGTTTTGCCAAATCCAACAGCCAAGTGACCGCATTGCCGTGTACACAGTTTATCGCTGAGCTGTGCTTTTGCTGAGAGTGATTTAAAATCCAATTAAATTTTAAATACAAATCCAACATTGCTAGTCTGTTCTCTTCTTATCTCCTGCTGTAATTCTCTTCAGGATGTACTGAGCTGTGATTGCATCCATCATCGCCCTCAATGCTGTGGCTGTTCCAAACTGTCTGAATACTGTAACAACAATCGACCTACATGAATAAATGTCATTTGTCAGATCATTTTATCTTTAACGTGTTAAAATCATCAATGACGAAAAATATATTAAATATAAGAATACTTTTAGTTTCTGTGTTTACCGTGGTTAAACCATGCAGACAAACCTGTGGCATTTATTCACGTGAATGATGTTTCAGTCCCCAAAATTACAGTATATTAAATACTGTCTTCAACACAAAATTGATTATGTTTTACATTAAGGGCTGTTTAGTTGTACTGCATTAGCTCTATTCAGTTTGAGCAAATATATTGCAGTGTGTTTACCCATTGTTAGCAGCACTAAGCCGAATGCCTATATATGGCTTCTTGCCAATTTCATTTGTTTACTGAGAAACAAGCTGTTAAGAGGCTGTCTTCACACAAACATATTTGACTATATATTTGGACTCCACAAGAATGTGCTCGTGAAGAGAATGGATTTAGGTGCTATTTTTCTGAGAGAAAAAAAAGTCCCGTAAGGCATCTTTTTAAATGTCAAACATCCAATTTCAACTAATATACAGTGAATATGGTTTTCCCTGTTCCTGGCTTTCAGTGCAGTGTTTCTGCTTGCTAGTACTTGTGGTCTATAATTTTGATAAATGTATTTTTCCATTAAGAATATTTGCATTGTTTGTCCGTCAAAAATCTCTTGCGCTAGAAATGCGGCAGCATGACAGCATATCATCATTCAAATATGTGCCCGGGTCTTTCATTTATCACTATATCACTCACACAAAATATTTGTAATAGTTAAAAAACAAAAATATTGATCTGTTTTTCCTCTTCACCACCATCACCATCTGTTGATTAGAGATGTACAATACCACTTTTTTTCCCCTCAGATCGATACTAGTACGAGTACTCAACTCTTTAGTAGTCACTGATACAAAATAGAACATCAAATTCCCCCCAAAAAAATGACAGATAATCCTAAAGAAATACCTATATTCCCCAAATAAAGCATTTTCCTAATGAAATTAATGGCAATTTTCTATATCTATAATTTCTAATTCTTGATCGTAAAACGGCCCAAAAAAAGAAGGCAGCCGATACTGGTTTTAGCCACCGTCAAGTGTACCGATACCTTGAAATAAGGCTGGGTATCGGTACCAGGTATTGGTATCAGTACTCGCACTTCTATTATTATTATTATTATTATTATTACTATAATAATTATTATTACTATTGTTGTTTTTGTTATTGTTATGATGCATGATTATTATTCTTGTTAATTAATTTTCTGCTTCTGTTTTTGTAACCTTTTTTGTAAAAGCATTGTTTCATTGATGCTGTCTGCCAATATGAAGCAGGGGTGTCAAGCTTGTTTTTGTTGTGCGCAAGACATTTGGAGAACCTCAAAACTTTCAAAACATACACGTGTGATCTCATAATCGTGATTTTATAATACCAGCAACATGGATAACTCGTTTTTAAATTAAGAGACGGGGATAGGGGGATGATAGTGAAGATCACGATTGCTTTATTAGGCCATTTGTGTAAACACTAGAGCTGTCAAACGATTTTTTTAAATCAGATTAATCACATCTTAGAATTTCACGATTAATCGCTTAATAAAAAAAGGCCTTTTTATCAAAAAAAAAAATCCCGCCAAATTTGAAGAGCACCAGTTATGTGTTAATTCTTTTGGCATTTAATGTTATAAGGACGTCTTCAATATTTTTTGATCCACTGCACACGCTCATCCTCCTCTTTTTTTAATCAGTTAATTACTTGCATATTTTAAAATGAAAAAAATATGACCCCAATATTTTGACATAAACAAATATTCTAAATTCTAAACATTTTTTAAATGCTTTACTTTAATGCATGTAATGATGTTTATTGCTCAAACACAACCTGTGCTACCTTAAACGTAGCCATCCGCTGTCACCAACCTGACAAAGACATTAAAGACATTAAAGAGTGCAGCGCAAGTTGAGGTTAGTTAATAAATAATATTAATAAGTATAGAGTAGAGCCAGGTTGATTTGTTGGTGGAGACAGGACTAAATGCAGAATAGAGTAGATTAGATACCGGCGGTGGAAACAAGGCTTATGTACTAAATGTGTGTGTTTACTTTTTGTACATCTTTCCAGTTGGTTAGTATGTAATTAAAGTGCCAAAATGAACAGAAAAATGGGTGTGTTGTCACTTATAGCTGGTCCACTTTCATTGATTTCAAAACAAACAAACAAATATAATACTTGGTAATATTGTGTTGAACCGAGGCTTTAATAAGCTCACCTCCAAAACCCGGTTCAGTTAAAAGTATACTTAGTCCTTATCTTTGGAGGAGAAATCAAACACTACATTTTCAAACAAGGTACTACCAAATATCATAGTACATAATCTTTGCCTGGTTTCCAAAAATCTATAAATGGAGGGAATATCAGGCTGGCAAACTCAAACGCGGGACTGCAGATGCGAAAGTGCACTTATCTATAATATAAACTGAAACAAACATTAGCAATTTTAGTGTGTGACAAAACACAAAGTAATGCTAGCTCTTAAACAACATGAGGTGTTAGGACACGATCCAAACACACAATTCAGTGCAGCAGGATTGTGATATCAAGAGACGTGAGCAATCACTCCACTCATAAAATGTTTTCCCCAGTTGGTAGCTACTCATCCATGTGCCCACATTACAAGATGGACACCATCCCAACAGCCATAGTATTCAATCTCTAATTCAAATGGGCAAAGGGACTTGCACAAGCTACACAGTCCAATTTTTAGCAAAATTTCACAGTGACTCAAACATTATTCTTTGTTACTAACCATTATATGTACAGGTAGCTTTAACGATATGTAGCAAAGTGGAAGCTATTTGATCCGTAGCTGTTTCCCCCGGCTCGACTCAATCCAGAAATGACTCAAGTCTCACACTTGGATTAGAGACAAACATAAATCGTACATGATGAATGATGAACTGACTAGAGACTCCTCCTCGACTTGACACGTGAGTCTGCCATGCATGGTCTCTCGTTTCATGTCAATATTGGAGGGAATAAGCTCCAAGAAAAATAGCGTTTCCGAAATGCGATAGTTCACAAACAGAGGAGAGCAGGTGAGATTAAGAGGCACACAAGAGACTGGGACGAACTGGCGTTAACTACCTAATGCATACTTCTCTGCTGAAGGTAGCTTAGGGGAGCTTATCTTGGCTTGATAATGACAACAGAATAATGCAGAAATCAATGGACCTAATGATACTACTGCAGCTTAACCAATCAAATGAATTTTTTCGCGAGAGCTTTTTAAATCAGGGCGCTTTGAATGCCTCAACGCAAAATCTTATTGTTATACAAATTACAAAGAGAAGGAAAAATATGAAGAAGAGAGAGAGAGAGAAAAAAATAACAGGACTCACAAGATGAGTTCCTCGGTCTTGAATTCAGCTGGTCACATTGATTAGGATGTGAGCTTCCACACTCCCAGCAGTTCACATTCAACTCAGGGGCCTTATCTGAAATTAAAAAAATCCTCTTCTCTGAAGCTTTGAAGTTTCTCTAAGCCACTCAAATAGTGCAATTTGAAAAATGTGGAAGCTAAAGAAGGCTTTGATTTTTGCAGTCAGCTTTGCCTGTCACTTTATGTTACATGCTGACGGATCTAAAGGCTAAAACAGAGCGACACTGTCATGCTGTCAGCTTTTCCCTTTTGCCATAATAACAGCATTCTGGCACTAATGACTGCTACATAGAATAAAATATTGGCAAAGAAAATAAGTCTAGTTTGAAACGACAAAGAACTAAAGCAAGAAGTTGATGTTTTATTGCTTAACTGTCACTTAAGATACATGGAATTATTTGTATTTTGTTGATGCCCCCCAACCCCCTAAATAAAAACAAAAGACGAGGGTTCGCTTTCAACTACAATGTTTTTCTTAAGCATATTATTTATCGTGCAGTTCAGGGATGGCCAAATTTGATCGTCACGAGTATGAATGTTTTTTCCCCCCACACGTTCAGTCAGAACAGCACTATTACATGTGTTGAGAGCAACAATTTGAATGATTCATAATTCACTTCAAATGAACAGTCAATGACTGTCAGTTGCTCCCATTTCACGAGCTGTGTTTGATTAGGCTTAAGGTTTTACAATGGTGCTTACAGTTTTGAGTTAGTATTGACGGGCACATGTTCTGAGCCACCATTGCACACCGCCACCATGTTTGACCGATTGACTTGCGTACATTTGACACACATCTAACACAGTAGAATGAGTAGATGATTTTGCTCAGAACTGTATTTTTTGCCCGCTGAGGTAGTCCAATTTTCATGTCCTGCTGTCGGTGATTTGAAACATTACAGGGTGCAGCAATTTGTCTGTCAATCTAGCAGTACGTCTTTATCACACTTGTGAATAAGCCCATCAGATAATTAACCTTCTCTGCCTCACCTCGGGGGTGAGGGGGCTACCCCTTTGTGACCTGTTCTCCTCCTAGGGCATGGATGGCCATTTCTCTGGCGAGGAAGGAGCTTGAACTTGTACTAGCGCTATATAAATTCTGATTAAATATTGTCTCATTCACTCCCACTATCGCATATAATTAATTCATTGTTCATTTATATCAGGCAGCAATCAACATTAACAATATATCAATTTCTCCAGACAATATTCAACTAAACTAGTCTGACAAGGAGTGGGAAGAAAAAAACCTTATTAAGTCCCACCCCCAATCTCATTAAATTCAAACTTTGAAAACTAAATTTTGCTACTTTCCTGCCAGCTTGCAGTAACCAGCAGCGGTTTCCATGAACACTGAAAAACAGGTGGGTCTACAAACAGAACTAAAACAATGTGTTAATTCACTAACATGACATCAAAAACTCATACCAGCAATGGTAATGAAAACTAACAATACCAGCTTGGGTACGAGACAAACCTCAAAGACAAAAATATACCAACAATGGTAATGGATAATACGCCTGCAATGGTAAAAAATAAATAAAAATAAAAATAAAAATCATATACTATCACAATAAGATGGAAGATTGATGTAAGTTTAAGATGCACTCTCCAAATACTGAACCCAAACCATATGTTTATACAACAGTTTGAATCTGTGGATGTTTTGGCATTGCTTGTGTTGTACCTCTAAGCTGTTCCAAAGATGGACCCCAAACCCCCAGAATCCCCAGAATGCAGCCGAAGCGTCAGTTAGAAGCACGTACACTATGGTGGCTCAATAACCTCGCAAGCCAGATTGATAATTGTGATTCGCTCAAGGGACTTTTTCACGTTATCAATCTGGAACTTCGCCCGGCAGATTTGTTCGGGAAAGGAGGGACTTGACGGATAAAAATGTCGTCTTCGACAAACCTACCACCAATTCTTATTTTGCGCGAGCGAACGAGCATCTCGGCGAGCGACAGCAACTTCGCAGCAGGTGTGAAGCCCGACAAGCAACGTCAAAAGACCGAGCGAGCCGGATTTAGTTGGAGCAGCTAATAAGAGCGACTAGCTGGAGTTAGTCGGAGCCATAGGCTGGAGTGGCTAACAAGAGCTGCTAGCGGCAGAAGCTAGTAAAAAAAGCTAGTAAAAGCTTGCAAGAGCCAAGCAGAAGGTGACAAGTGACAGGAGTTCAAATTACGGGAGTCAGGGACGACCACCTGCAGGCCCCAGCTGTGGAAGCTAAGCGGTGGTCGACCTGTTGGGACCGACACTCGATGCAAGCACCAATGGTGGTTCGGACCAATCACAGAGCGACATTGTATTTGGGGGCGGGATATGCAACTGTGACAAAAACAAGAAGCGCCGAAGCCGTGGGAAGAAACAAACCAAACATGGCGACACCGGTGGACGAATGCGTGGACGCTGCAATTAATTCTGTTTTTGCTGAATTAGTCCCTTGTATCCGCATATCAACATTGCAAAACCGACAACATAACTCAACGCCATGATATCAGCTAGTCGCAACAGTCGCATGTCGGTGACGACATTTTCATCCTTTGCCGTGATTGGTCGAAACAAGCAAGTCAACGCGGAGCAGCCCCAGACTGATATTGTGGAGAACTCCCTCGAGTGAAGCACAAATCAATCTGGCTATTGCCAGGCTACGAAAATGAGCCCAATGAGTTTAAAGAGAACGTTTTGAGGGAACATGGTTTTCTCATGCGTCTGTGGTAAAGGTCCACGGAACTGTCTTCCTTCTAATGTCATTTTAATATAGTCCTCAGTTGGGGAAGGGTGAGGTCACTTTTATCTCCTGCATGTCATGCGGACTCAAACCTGGATTTATTGCCTTCACTACATCTTTAATCTCTCACTGTTCCCTTTGCTGATGCCTCTGTCACTCTGATGCAATAGGTTGGTGTATGTTTTCTCAATTCTGTTCACCAATCTTAAATTATCTTCTGATTGTCACTTCAGGAAGCTTGTTGACAGCTCCAGGCATCATGTTTTGGTGAGGCACTGATAGCCTGTAGCACTCACCCTTTCACTCAGCTTCCACACTTGGTCCTGCAGCGCTTGATTGTTTAATTGGAGCTGTGAGCATTTTTCTGTCAAACTAACTTCCTCTCCTGCTGCACAGCTGTGTTAAGCGGTGCTCATTGCATTTTCCACCTCGTAATTTTTTCTCTCTCCATATTTTGTTTTTGCCAAATTTTTCCAATATTTTTTTCAGATAACATTTTGCAACTTTATATTCTTCATTATTGTTCATAGATCCACTTATATTACTGATTAATGTTTTACTTGTGACAATTTTATTTTGGATTTTAGCCTCCCGCACACTTGCTTCAGCTGGTCAAGCTGTACAAGTGATAATTTGTGGCACCTGATCTCTGCCAACTCCAAATTCACCAAACACCCGCTGCTGCATGCTCACATCCTCTTCACTAAGCGCAGTGTGTGTGAGTAACCTAGAGATAAGCGTCAATCATCCCAGCAGTGCCTCCCATTATTGACGCACACACATGGACACAAATAAATCCAGGCAAGGGTTTTCAAAAGTTTTCTCTACTACAGTAATACACTCCAACACACAGTCACTTAACTGTACTAACTCAAAATGTGCAAGCGTAATATGAAATGACAGTAAATTTATACGATATGCAGTATACATAAGCTATATAACAGTGGCCAAAGGGGTACGAAAATAGCCATTATATTCATTTGCTAGATATTATGTGTCACTATTTCATATGTATACATGATCCCAGCAATGGTATTGTTTCAAGCATTTCTGATTATCAAAATTATAAACGCCTGTTAGCAGAGGTGGCAAATCCAGTCCATTGACGGTTATAGACGTCAAATATTCATTTTAACTATTTCTATTAGTTTAACATTTTCCCCCCCACTTTTGTTAACAAGAGTATGAAAACCTAGAATTTTTTTATTGTACATTTGGAACAGATATAAAATTTGTGATTAATCGTGAGTTAACTCATGAAGTCATGCAATTAATTACGATTGCAATTTTTAATCGCCTGACGTTCCTAATTTTTAATAATCTTTCTTTTCTTTTCTTTTTTTTAAATTGCGTCAGGCGATTAAATGTTTTAATTGTAATTAATCGCATGACTTCAATAGTTAACTCATGATTAATTAAATTAATTAATTGATTAAATAAAATGTATCTGTTCTAATTGTACAATAAAAAAAATTATAGGTTTTCATACTTTTGTTAAGTACCTGCATTATCGCTTACTTTGACTTCTCACTTGAACTCATATCCAATGTCAAGCCTAATTAATATTTGATGAGTTATTTGTCAGATAAACTGTCAAGTTGATGTAGCTTACCTGGCTGATTGACTGCTAAGTTAGAAGTTGTAGGTGTTGTATCACTGTCTTTCAACTGTAAACCCATGTTTCCCTTCTTTTTCCTGATTTAACCCATTAAGGCCAGGAGAAGCGCATTACCACGTTTCTACCACTAGAGACGGGAGCGCTTTAGCGCTCTACTACCTTTAAAGCCAGGAGAGCGGATACGTCATTTTGTTTTATTTTGACCAATTCTTGGTCTCTTAGCCGATGAAATGCATCACAATATACACGAGAGGGTAACGTGAGCCTCGTAGCATTCATGGCTGAAGCAGATTCGTGGAGTTATGAAATAATTGACGGTGATTGAGGACGGCGCAGGGGGACGTCAAGAAATAAATATGTTTGTAGACAATGAGGATGTTGAAAATTTAGATGGCTTTGTAATGGAATGGATGAATAACAATTGCCACTTGATTCCCGGAGGTTATTACAACTGCGCTTCAGTGTTGAAGGTAAATATACCCGCAGATGCGACACAGTTGATGAGTTCGAAAAAATATATATTGAAGGTTTATAATAATAAACAGGTTTGTGTGAACATCACAGGTGTAAGCTCTGAAATGTTTTTGGAATTATCTGTTTTAGGAGCTGAGATATCAATTATTTAGTGCATTGACAATAGGCCTATTGTTGAATTTCCAGGACAACTTCAGCTTTTCAGGGGTGATTCTAAAATCACCCATAGGTTTAAGAGGCATGTTTTGGCAGGCGCTTTAGGCCTAAATGGGTTAATCAAAAACCTCATCCAAATGTCGGCCTTCTCGAAATTCCCTCCATAATACCCGTGTCATCATGAGGCGATGCATCATATACTAGTGTCAGGTTTTGAGGCAGAGTGAGAGATGTGGACCCAAATGCAAGAAGGCTCAGTGATCAAACAGAGGTGATGATGAACAGGTGGGCAGAAAAGCCAAGACCTGACTTGGCTTAACGCGGAGTGACTTGTCTTGACTTGGCTGTGGCTGTGGCTATGGCTTGGCAGTGACGATAGCTTGGCATTCCTGTGACTGTGGCAATGGCTTGGCTGTGACGATGACTTGGCCGTGACGATGGCGTGCCTATGACAGCCAGACGATACACACGACCTTCCACACGTAACATCAACAATACACCCACCCTGATTGGACAGACACAACCGACTTAGGCCTCGTCCAGATGGAAGCAAAGCCGGCTTCGTTCCTAAAACAAATCTTGTACACACAGAAGCAGTTCAAGACCAAAAGAAGACGCTGAGGACGTTTAACGGCTGTAATGTATATGCCAAGTCTGAAGTGGCACTGTAGCGCAGCCACAGGAAGTTAAAGGAAAGCGTAGAAGATGAATCAGCAAAGAAGAAGAACACTTTTTTTTCTAACTTTATTGCAATCTACAGAACAAACATGGCTTTGCATGTAGGATACATTGAAACTGGCTTTCGTGTGGACGGGGCCTAAATACACCAAACACTTGACAAGACACACCTGGGGAGGACACAAGCGGCTGAGGACACTGATAGGTTGACACACAGGGGAAGGGAAGACACGCAGGCGGACGTGGTTACACATAGCGAGACGAGGGTAAAGACAAGGAACACAACACAAAACAAAACACTGAACACACAGACAAAAAAGAACATGAACACCCTAAATCAAACAAGAACCCAACATGACAACTAGTAAATTGCCACAAATGACTTTTCTTAAAAAAATAAATAAATCGCACATTAACTCGAAAATGAAGATTGGGAATTTGTCTTAGGCCAAAGTCATGTAATGCTCAATAATCCACCAGAAGCAACTCAGTGAGAAAGGAGGGCTTCAAATGGTCTCGAGTTTATGTTGATATGCTGGCGTCTTCCTGTTAAATAAACCAACACGGCAGGACAGGATTCGTGCACGTCTCACTTTATTCTACCCTCTCTAGACCGAGGCTCGCTCGGTTGCACCTTTCTCTCCTTCTCTCGGCTCATGACATACGCAGTACACAAAACAAAACACCTCAGTATGAAATTAAAATACAAAACAAAAAGTAATAATAATCCACAAAATAAATTAGTAAATTGCAAGTAAATAAAAATGCACATTTCCAAATAAATAAAAATACACATTTCCAAACAACGTGCTACAGTTGTCTTAAACACCCATTTCACAGAGAGCAGGATCGGGAACTCATACTTTGTTGTCTTTGTAGCAGAATCCACCAGCCATGGGGACAGGCAAACAAATGTGCTCACAGCAGAACGCTGGGCAACCCGCAACAGGAAGATGCAAATGTGATATGGCTGACTTTTTGGTCAGAGGCGGAAAATGGAAGGGATTTACGGGATAGTACAGTCGCGTCTTTAAATCTGACAGTGAGTCATCGACAAAGCTGACAGATTCTGATTACCTGTTAAGGCAGACAAACTGGGACAGATGGAGCTGCATTGGATACCAGAAGAAGGCTGGGAAAAGTGTGTTAGACTCCAGGGGGATTATTTTGAAGGGGAAAACGTATAGTTAGAACTTGAAATATTTAATTTTGTGACACAAGTCCTGGAATTTTTAGACACGTGTTCTGTCAGTGCAGCCATTAACATATGCACCCTTTACCATGTTTTCATAGTTTTCAATTTAAGGAGTGATTACAAAAAAAACTAATGCACTTATATTTGTGTGTGGGGGGGGGCATCCACTACAGTACATCAAGCATAAGTGGATAATAAAAAAACATCTCTTACATATTCATTAAGTACATGTTGTGATTTTAGCATGATGTGTGCTTATTTATGTAGAAGCACAGCAGTGCACACGACAATTCAGATCATCAACACAGTGAGGTGTTCTTGTAATAGCTCAAGAGCCAGCAAGAATACATACCCAGACCACGTCCATTTGGTAGTGCTAACAGAAGATTTTAAGACTTATTCACACCTAAATAACAGACGGATGCCCGTTGAGATTGTTTTATGCCCTTTTATCAATGATCGTCAAAGGGGGTGGTGGATCCTCCGCCTCAGTTGGACGCCCGGGGCCACCGCCACAATAACTACATGAAGCATATGACCCAGTGACATTCTTCTTTTGTGATGTTTTCCCACTGCAGCCTTTTTCAGTTGTTGTTTGTTTTGGGGGGCTACTTCTTTCAGTTTCCTATTTTGTAGATAATATTTATGCTTTAAATGTGAAGTCGAAAACCTTCCTCTGCTTCCACCTGATGAACTCCTTTGATGTATTGGCACCATGTTTTGGGGTCATTATCCCAATCAGTTTGGCTGCCTCTTTTTATAAATTGGCAGACAAAATGTTTCTGTAGTCTTCCGAATTAATTTTGCTCTTGCAATCATTAATAAGCAGTCTGTCCTAGTCGATGCCATGCAAGATCAAGTCACGATAGTACCGCCACTGTGTTGCACAGATGAGCTTGTAGATGATAATGGCAGATATTTTTCTTTCTTTCTTTCCATCACTTTTGTAAAAGTATGCCTTTGACAAATTAGTCCATTAAATTTCGTCTTGGAACTTTCTTGTCAAATTCCAGACAGACGATCCTTTATTCCTACAAATGAGTGGATTGCATTTTCTGCATGTTTATTGAAAACATCTTCTTGCCCTTTGTGAGTTGTTGCTGATTTCCTCAGCATTAGATATTAATCTTCTTAAACATCAACAACCTGAAAACGTTTCTTTGCATTGCATGAAAAACTGACTAGTGTATGTGCATATGCACATATGCCCTGTTTGCAAGGCCGTTTTCAGTATTTAGGACAGAATAAAAATAAGTGTGTCATTTTACGAAACTTCCTTTTTTTCAAACTGCTCATGAACAGTAAACTGACTGCCTACACATGACGGACCTCATGTCCTAAAGATTTGCACGTGAAAAACGGGTGCAAAATTTATTGCACATGCATACAAATGTGGAATCTGATCTACTATACCAGGGGTCACCAATTCCGGTCCTCGAGGTCCAGATTCCTGCAGGTTTTAGATATTTCCACCCACTAGCACACCTAATAACGATCCTGATCTTTAGCATCAGGTGTGTTGGTAGGTGGAAACATCTAAAACCTGTAGGACTCCGGACCTCGAGGACCGAAATTGGTGAACCCTGTACTATACTAACCAGGTGCAACCAGGTTTAAGTCTGCCAATTGCGGTGCAGTTAATTTGGTACATCGTCGGAGGAGAATATGTAGATAGATGAATTTAGCATGTGCAAGGTAATTTATCCAATCTGAGATGATTTGCACTGACTGATTTTGTGTCTTAAAATAATGCACCTGAAAGGCAAGTGCAAAGCAGTGGTAGAGATAACTTTTTCGCAACAAAAACAACCACATAATGTCTATTCAGTCTGCCGCTTTTGATCAAAGTGCTGACTTGGAGTCAGTCAAAGTAAGTAAGGAGTCATGCCATATTGCTGACAGCGTACTGTTCCCTAGTTTTGAACACAATTATGTTACCTGTGCATCTAGCTGTCACACACTTTGGGTAATTAAAATAAAACAAAACGTGGCTTTTTTTGTTTTTGCAGGATTCCCCAAAATTACCGGCAAAGTCGATTTATTTTCTTTAACTCGGTGCTATGTTTGCATCTTCAAGCAAGACTTCCAAAGTCATCACAGAGCTACCCAAAGCACAAAACCCTCTTTTAAATACCAGATATGAGTTGTCGGAATGTTTTGTGTGAAAAGACCATCACCACGGAGGCGATCCTCCTCATGTACAATTTCTTAATAAGCTGGAATTCCCTCAAAGAAAAAAAAAAGAAAAATGTTTTTTGTCATTCCAGGACAATTCACTGGTTGTGTGTAGCACAACAATGTGACAATATTTTGATTTCCCAAAAAAAGAGGACTCTCAGCCCGTTTACTCAAATATGTCATACATTATAACTATTAATGTATCCCTCCTCCTTATGGGCAGAAAATATATAATTTTTTAAAACTAACTCTCTTTGTTTAAGTAAGACCAATCATTTTTGCTGTTGTGCTGATGTGCTTGGAAGATTTTAACTATTAACTCGTGTCTCTTATATCCACAGTTTTTTGTTTTGTTGCTGTTTTGCAGCTTTCTGCACATTGTGCCAGTTGCAACACAATCCTACTCTTTCTTATAACTGTACGGATGATGGCGGCAGATGAAACGTAAGCTCACCTGCCAGGTCAGGTGTTTGTGGTGACATTCTCTCTACACTCTTTTCTGCTTACCTAGCCATTTACTTTCTATCTCTCCCTCCCTCTGCTTCTCCAGGTCCAAGTAGCAGCCATGGAAAGAATTGACAGAGTAAAGCTGGCAGACCCAGCTTTTTTTTCTTTTCAGTTAAAGAAAAAAAAAGCAGAGGCAGCAGTGTCAAAAGAGCACGAAGAGCAAGGGTGCGACAGAGAAAGGTGAACATGAGCAAAGCAGGAGTAAGGAATGATTGCGCATTGAAGAGGACCTTAGTGATTAGTGGGATGAAAGGGGAGAGCAGAAAAGTTATGACGAGGGGGACAAAGAAGGACTGACAGACAAGAACAGTGGCACAGAGTCAGGACCATAAGCCTACTACAGGTCTCGCTGGTGTTTATGTATAGTTTAGCTGTAGCCTATGTGTTTTTACTGTAAATGTGCATTTAAGCACACTATGATTATGTTGAAATTTATACTATGCCAGTCACACAGCAGGTCAGTGGACACATGGGTTTGAGTAGAATACTGTCATTGCGAAATACTCATAGAGTAGAAAATTAATTATCTTAATTGCTTCTTTCCTCTCATTTGAAATGTATCCAAATTTAAAGCCAATGAACCAATGCAGCCAAAATCAAAACACTTTTCAAAGACGTTACAAGGGCAAGAAGATCATTCCACAGTGATTGGTATTAAAAGAAAAGCTTCATCTATCCTTCCTTCCTTTCCTCAGTCTCTCCTTTGGTCTCTTGAGGTCTCCCTAATTTGTTGGAATTTAGATGTTTCTGGGGTTGGTGAAAGACTCTGGTTGGTAACCCGGTGGGTAGTAGGTAATGTCTGGTCGGTGCTGGATTTCACTTTCCTTTGATTCTTCTTCGGGTCTCCTGACAACCTAACAACTCTAGCTGGATTCTGAAGTATTCGGTTTAGGTGAACGGTATGGGATTTTTAATAGGTTTTAGGTGAACTAATGAGTACACACTCACACGCACGCACACATGCACACACACATACACACACATGCACATACTCACGCACATACAAAATAAAAAATATATATAAAAAGAGAGCAATGATGATGACATGTCGAATCGGTAAAATTACCAAATGAACAATACTGAGCTCTCAAGAAAATAGAAAAAAGAAAAAAAGAAAAGAAAAGAAAAGCTGGCTCGAACATTCACAATTCGAAAACGCATGCAGACATTTTGCCTCTCTGAATTCCCCAAATAATGTTTACACGAACGTTTACAGAACATACTTTACATGGACCACACCTTGAGCGCTGAACCATAATGGACGGCACAGCCGTCTTGGATGTGGCAAAGAGAAACGATTGTGAAGATACTTGGTTCAGTTGTTCCTTGGAGATGAATCATCAAGCCAGAATCATGGTATTAATTCTGAACCATTACTTTCGATTTTAATATGTCATTCTTATCATTTTGCAAGTATAATTTGCAGAATTTATTTCTATTATGATTGCCTTATCCAATATGGCGGTCACAATGCTGTATTACATGGAAAGGGCCACATAACTCATCACTGTGTCTGAAGCAGAAATAAGAAACAAAGAAAAGAGAAGCAATCTTTATTTTAGATGTCAAGCGTTTTTTGTGGCTCCCATGTTTTTTTTTCTGTATGAAACAAATTTAAATGGCTCTTTCGTGGCCCCTTACCATTGACACTGTAATATGTCCCTTCTCGTGACAGTTTACCCAGCGTCCCCGTTCGGCTCTCCCTATTTACAAATAGGATGTACATATTTTACAGACGTGTCTTACCGTTACAAAATGCCGCACAAACAAACTTGGCAAATTCATTTAAAAAAATGTGCGGAGAACTCTTGCGTGCCAGCATTCACGTATATGTCATGTAAGCCTGCACACTTAACATTTTTTTCATTAAAGCCATTGCATATTAGACTGGCCAGCAATCAGGCAAATCACACCATTGAATCTTATTTTTAGCTTCTTCGTGATTAAAAAGAAAAAGAAAATCAACAATGTCCTGTTCTGGGTTTGCGCCTGCTGGTAGTTCCTCTCCCCACACTCTGGCTTGTTGAATCGATGGGCGGAGTCCCCTTGCCACACCTGCCTGCAATCAACAAGCAGCACCTGTTGGTAATCAGCCTTGACTGGTATTGAGCTGTGGCTCCAGTGGAGGGAAGGTGCTTGTTATGCTTACAGTTTTGAGTGTTGTAATTCCTCGTTTTCTGTACGATTTCTTCTTGTTGACTCCTGAGGTACTTAAGTTTAGTTTTCTTATAAGTAGTCCTATGATTTTGTGTTCCCTTTTTCTTCAGCCTGGGTGCTCTCTGAATTTATGTTCTCTGTTTCTATCTTGTCGAGATAGATTATTTTTTGTTTTTGTGCCTTCCTTCCACTGAATGTGCTGTCCACCACCTTTTTGTTTTTCTCATTGCTTTTTGTTTTTCCATGATGACTGTTTGTCATCATTTATTGTGACATTTGGGTTGTTGCGTTGTCTCACACAACTGTATGAATAAAAACTTACTGTTCCAACCTTTTACCATCTGCGTTGTGGTCCATTTTTCGGCCGAGGCCTATCGTTACGAAGACTTTTACTTCAAACAAAAATGGCTACAATGGTCAAGTTAAATAATATTTAAAAAAGTTTTCTGTCATATAAGCTACAGTCAAGCACGTGGCGAAGTATGCATTCTATATTCACTGCTACCGTATATGTTTTCTGTTTTAGATTGTTTGACAACGGGTACCAGAAGCTGGATACTGCTTCTGATTACTGGAAAAACTGTATGTATTCATGTCAAGGTCGTATGTCCATTAAAGATGGCTTAAAACCTAGAAAAAGTATGTTCAGTGGCCTACCGGGAACTACAGAACACAGATGGGACTGTGGTATCATTCCTGGCCAAAAACTCTTGGACAGGCTGACTAATGGTCACGGTCCTGGACAAAAGCTTGAATGAGCCCAACCCTGCCAGTGCTGTAGAAGCACATGGGCTACTGTCAAACTGACAAATTTTATTGCTCAATTTACTGTGCTAAAAAAGGCCCAAGGTGAAAGCTAAATTCCTGCCAGAATCGTAAAGTTTTGGTAGATGCTGGTGTGGTGGATCTGAAGTGAATGAAGACCTCCACCAGATTTACAAATCCAGGACCTTTCACCAACCGCAGATACATCAGAATCCCAATCAGATCTGGGAGTCATTAGGAGACCAGAGGAAAGACGAAAGGAAGGATAGATGAAGCAGAATGAAATTCACAACCACAACGCCAACCTTCACTGACTCAGCAACCAGTGGGAGAAGCAAATCCTTTTTTAGTTTTAGTAGATGCTGGTGTGGTGGATCTGGCATGCATGAGAATCTCTACCAAAGGGGGTAGTTGTTGACTTCGGCCCGACCCTCAGGCAAACTATAAAATAATATATTAAAGGGGAACACTTCAAACTAGAAAAATTCCCGCGGAAATTTTGAATGGGCCTGCTAACTCTTTTCAATGAGCTGAACAGTTTAAACTTTCAACCATTGAAATCGCTCAAGAAATGTGCAAGTTAACCAAAATCAACAGTATGTTACTGCCCCTTTAAGAAACATGCACATTCACGCACACACATTTGATTTTAACTAACATTTCAATGAGCTGAACAGTTTAAAATTTAAACCATTGAAATCAGTCAAGAAATGTGGAAGTTCACCATAATCAACATCAACTAAAAGTATCTTACTGCCCCTTTACAAAACATGCACATTCACGCACACACATTTGATTTTAAGTAACATTTCAATGAGCTGAACAGTTTAAAATTTAAACCATTGAAATCGGTCAAGAAATGTGGAATCTACCATAATCAACAGAATGTTACTGCCCCTTTAAGAAACATGCACATTCACGCACACACATTTGATTTTAAGTAACATTTCAATGAGCTGAACAGTTTAAACTTTCAACCATTGAAATGGGTCAAGAAATGTGGAAGTTAACCATAATCAACACTATGTTACTGCCCCTTTAAGAAACATGCACATTCACGCACACACATTTGATTTTAAGTAACATTTCAATGAGCTGAACAGTTTAAAATTCAAACCATTGAAATCGGTCAAGAAATGTGGAATCTACCATAATTAACAGTATCTCACTGCCCCTTTACAAAACATGCACATTCACGCACACACATTTGATTTTAAGTTGTGAGGAGACGTCACGCACCAACACTCCATTGATTTGTATAGGATTACGCTCACCTCAAACAAAAGCCTCTCGCGACTTAACGGTTGAAGATGCAGATTCCAGAAATGGCTCGTTAGAACGGCAAGGGTTTGGGGAACGCGAGCATGTTCTCAGTTTTTTAATCGGATGAAAAATGACCAAATGAGAGCAGGTTGAAAACTTATGATTGATCGAAAATGAAGAGGGAAAAAACGGCGAAATTAACATGGAGGAGATAGGCGTCAAAGTCCGACTTCTCCTCGCTTAAAGTGAAAATAAAGGTACTAAATGACACCGTAGCCAAATAAAACTTAGTTCTTCAGAAAGCAGAGGCTTGTGGCTACAAAATGTGCGAATTTGATGTCTAGTGAGCAAAGATTGTGGCCATGGTGACGAGTTGAAGTGAAACTTTTGGAAATAGATTTTTTGGTTCCCGTCACTGAAGCCTTAATTAGTCACACTCTAAATAGGCGACTTTTCCCCTTTGCTCACTGTCTTTGAACCCTCACAGGGGGGAGAGCTTTCATTCCTTAAATTTTTTTTTGACACTGAGCTAAAGATGACAAAAATTCCAACAAAATGAGCTAATTTTCATATCGGTCGGTTAATGTATGCGCGCGCAGCGTGTCTTTGAAAAAGGTGCTTGATTGGAGTTGATCTCTTTCGGATTCCCATTCATTCCTATGGGACTTTATTTGGGAGTTTTTTGGGAATAGCGTCGCCATGGTAGCTGGGAATTCTTATAAAAATAATAGCGCAGCGAGTCAGAGCGAGCCGCATCGTTTGATACCTCTTTTGTCCCGGTGCGATCTACGGTTCGGGCCGCATTTTTGCGGAAAAGTCGGTGGAAGAATAAAAAAGAAAAAAAATAACTAGAAAAATTCCCGCGGAAATTTTGAATGGGCCTGCTAACTCTTTTCAATGAGCTGAACAGTTTAAAATTTCAACCATTGAAATCGGTCAAGAAATGTGCAAGTTAACCAAAATCAACAGTATGTTACTGCCCCTTTAAGAAACATGCACATTCACGCACACACATTTGATTTTAACTAACATTTCAATGAGCTGAACAGTTTAAAATTTCAACCATTGAAATCGCTCAAGAAATGTGCAAGTTAACCATAATCAAGATCAAATAAAGTATCTTACTGTCCCTTTAAGAAATATGCACATTCACGCACACACATTTGATTTTAACCAACATTTCAATGAGCTGAACAGTTTAAAATTCAAACCATTGAAATCGCTCAAGAAATGTAAAAGTTAACCATAATCAACAATATGTTACTGCCCCTTTAAGAAACATGCACATTCACGCACACACATTTGATTTTAAGTAACATTTCAATGAGCTGAACAGTTTAAAATTCAAACCATTGAAATCGGTCAAGAAATGTGGAATCTACCATAATTAACAGTATCTCACTGCCCCTTTACAAAACATGCACATTCACGCACACACATTTGATTTTAAGTTGTGAGGAGACGTCACGCACCAACACTCCATTGATTTGTATAGGATTACGCTCACCTCAAACAAAAGCCTCTCGCGACTTAACGGTTGAAGATGCAGATTCCAGAAATGGCTCGTTAGAACGGCAAGGGTTTGGGGAACGCGAGCATGTTCTCAGTTTTTTAATCGGATGAAAAATGACCAAATGAGAGCAGGTTGAAAACTTATGATTGATCGAAAATGAAGAGGCAAAAAGGGCGAAAATTACATTGAAAAGAGATCAAAAATGTGCGACTTCTCCTCGCTTAAAGTGAAAATAAAGGTACTAAATGACACCTTAGCCAAATAAAACTTAGTTCTTCAGAAAGCAGAGGCTTGTGGCTACAAAATGTGCGAATTTGATGTCTAGTGAGCAAAGATTGTGGCCATGGTGACGAGTTGAAGTGAAACTTTTGGAAATAGATTTTTTGGTTCCCGTCACTGAAGCCTTAATTAGTCACACTCTAAATAGGCGACTTTTCCCCTTTGCTCACTGTCTTTGAACCCTCACAGGGGGGAGAGCTTTCATTCCTTAAATTTTTTTTTGACACTGAGCTAAAGATGACAAAAATTCCAACAAAATGAGCTAATTTTCATATCGGTCGGTTAATGTATGCGCGCGCAGCGTGTCTTTGAAAAAGGTGCTTGATTGGAGTTGATCTCTTTCGGATTCCCATTCATTCCTATGGGACTTTATTTGGGAGTTTTTTGGGAATAGCGTCGCCATGGTAACTGGGAATTCTTATAAAAATAATAGCGCAGCGAGTCAGATCGAGCCGCATCGTTTGATACCTTATTTGTCGCGGTGCGATCTACGGTTCGGGCCCTATTTTTGCGGAAAAGTCGGTGGAAGATAATATAAAAAAAAAAACTAGAAAAATTCCCGCGGAAATTTTGAATGGGCCTGCTAACTCTTGCAACTCTTTTCAATGAGCTGAACAGTTTAAAATTTCAACCGTTGAAATCGCTCAAGAAATGTGCAAGTTAACCATAATCTACTAAAAGTATTACTGCCCCTTTAAGAAACATGCACATTCACGCGCATACATTTGATTTTAACTAACATTTCAATGAGCTGAACAGTTTAAAAATTCAACCATTGAAATCGCTCAAGAAATGTGCAAGTTAACCATAATCAAGATCAAATAAAGTATCTTACTGTCCCTTTAAGAAATATGCACATTCACGCACACACATTTGATTTTAAGTAACATTTCAATGAGCTGAACAGTTTAAAATTCAAACCATTGAAATCGGTCAAGAAATGTGGAATCTACCATAATTAACAGCATCTCACTGCCCCTTTACAAAACATGCACATTCACGCACACACATTTGATTTTAAGTTGTGAGGAGACGTCACGCACCAACACTCCATTGATTTGTATAGGATTACGCTCACCTCAAACAAAAGCCTCTCGCGACTTAACGGTTGAAGATGCAGATTCCAGAAATGGCTCGTTAGAACGGCAAGGGTTTGGGGAACGCGAGCATGTTCTCAGTTTTTTAATCGGATGAAAAATGACCAAATGAGAGCAGGTTGAAAACTTATGATTGATCGAAAATGAAGAGGGAAAAAACGGCGAAATTAACATGGAGGAGATAGGCGTCAAAGTCCGACTTCTCCTCGCTTAAAGTGAAAATAAAGGTACTAAATGACACCGTAGCCAAATAAAACTTAGTTCTTCAGAAAGCAGAGGCTTGTGGCTACAAAATGTGCGAATTTGATGTCTAGTGAGCAAAGATTGTGGCCATGGTGACGAGTTGAAGTGAAACTTTTGGAAATATATTTTTTGGTTCCCGTCACTGAAGCCTTAATTGCATATCAGAGTGGCGATTACACTCACTGTCTTTGAACCCGCACAGGGGGAAGAGCTTTCATTCCTTAATATTTTTTTTGACACTGAGCTAAAGATGGGAAAAATTCCAACAAAATGAGCTAAAATTCATATCAATCGGTGAACGTATGCGCGTGCAGCGTGTCTTGGAAAAAGGTGCTCGTTTGGAGTTGATATCCCATTCATTCCTATGGGTTTTTCCTTCCTTGAATTTTGGGTGGTTTTTTGGGAATAGCGTCGCCATGGTAACTGGGAATTCTTATAAAAATAATAGCGCAGCGAGTCAGAGCGAGCCGCATCGTTTGATACCTCATTTGTCCCGGTGCGATCTACGGTTCGGGCCGCATTTTTGCGGAAAAGTCGGTGGAAGAATAAAAAAGAAAAAGAAAAATAATAAACCCTTTTCTAGGGTGGATAGTAATATGTGCCTGCTTGCTCCGCAAGCAGCAGCTTCGCTGCTGCTTGCTCCGCTTAGCAGGCCCATAACTAGAAAAATTCCCGCGGAAATTTTGAATGGGCCTGCTAACTCTTTTCAATGAGCTGAACAGTTTAAACTTTCAACCATTGAAATCGGTCAAGAAATGTGGAAGTTAACCAAAATCAACAGTATGTTACTGCCCCTTTAAGAAACATGCACATTCACGCACACACATTTGATTTTAAGTAACATTTCAATGAGCTGAACAGTTTAAAATTCAAACCATTGAAATCGGTCAAGAAATGTGGAATCTACCATAATTAACAGTATCTCACTGCCCCTTTACAAAACATGCACATTCACGCACACACATTTGATTTTAAGTTGTGAGGAGACGTCACGCACCAACACTCCATTGATTTGTATAGGATTACGCTCACCTCAAACAAAAGCCTCTCGCGACTTAACGGTTGAAGATGCAGATTCCAGAAATGGCTCGTTAGAACGGCAAGGGTTTGGGGAACGCGAGCATGTTCTCAGTTTTTTAATCGGATGAAAAATGACCAAATGAGAGCAGGTTGAAAACTTATGATTGATCGAAAATGAAGAGGGAAAAAGGGCGAAAATTACATTGAAAAGAGATCAAAAATGTGCGACTTCTCCTCGCTTAAAGTGAAAATAAAGGTACTAAATGAAACCTTAGCCAAATAAAACTTAGTTCTTCAGAAAGCAGAGGCTTGTGGCTACAAAATGTGCGAATTTGATGTCTAGTGAGCAAAGATTGTGGCCATGGTGACGAGTTGAAGTGAAACTTTTGGAAATAGATTTTTTGGTTCCCGTCACTGAAGCCTTAATTGGGTATCAGAGTGGCGATTACACTCACTGTCTTTGAACCCGCACAGGGGGAAGAGCTTTCATTCCTTAATTTTTTTTTTGACACTGAGTTAAAGATGACAAAAATTCCAACAAAATGAGCTAATTTTCATATCAATCGGTTAACGTATGCGCGCGCAGCGTCTCTTTGAAAAAGGTGCTTGATGTGTGATTTTGTCTTTCCTTTTCCCATTCATTCCTATGGGACTTTTATTTGGGAGTTTTTTGGGAATAGCGTCGCCATGGTAACTGGGAATTCTTATAAAAATAATAGCGCAGCGAGTCAGAGCGAGCCGCATCGTTTGATACCTCATTTGTCCCGGTGCGATCTACGGTTCGGGCCGCATTTTAGCGGAAAAGTCGTGGAATAATAAAAAATAACTAGAAAAATTCCCGCGGAAATTTTGAATGGGCCTGCTAACTCTTGCAACTCTTTTCAATGAGCTGAACAGTTTAAAATTTCAACCGTTGAAATCGCTCAAGAAATGTGCAAGTTAACCATAATCTACTAAAAGTATTACTGCCCCTTTAAGAAACATGCACATTCACGCGCATACATTTGATTTTAACTAACATTTCAATGAGCTGAACAGTTTAAAAATTCAACCATTGAAATCGCTCAAGAAATGTGCAAGTTAACCATAATCAAGATCAAATAAAGTATCTTACTGTCCCTTTAAGAAATATGCACATTCACGCACACACATTTGATTTTAAGTAACATTTCAATGAGCTGAACAGTTTAAAATTCAAACCATTGAAATCGGTCAAGAAATGTGGAATCTACCATAATTAACAGCATCTCACTGCCCCTTTACAAAACATGCACATTCACGCACACACATTTGATTTTAAGTTGTGAGGAGACGTCACGCACCAACACTCCATTGATTTGTATAGGATTACGCTCACCTCAAACAAAAGCCTCTCGCGACTTAACGGTTGAAGATGCAGATTCCAGAAATGGCTCGTTAGAACGGCAAGGGTTTGGGGAACGCGAGCATGTTCTCAGTTTTTTAATCGGATGAAAAATGACCAAATGAGAGCAGGTTGAAAACTTATGATTGATCGAAAATGAAGAGGGAAAAAACGGCGAAATTAACATGGAGGAGATAGGCGTCAAAGTCCGACTTCTCCTCGCTTAAAGTGAAAATAAAGGTACTAAATGACACCGTAGCCAAATAAAACTTAGTTCTTCAGAAAGCAGAGGCTTGTGGCTACAAAATGTGCGAATTTGATGTCTAGTGAGCAAAGATTGTGGCCATGGTGACGAGTTGAAGTGAAACTTTTGGAAATATATTTTTTGGTTCCCGTCACTGAAGCCTTAATTGCATATCAGAGTGGCGATTACACTCACTGTCTTTGAACCCGCACAGGGGGAAGAGCTTTCATTCCTTAATATTTTTTTTGACACTGAGCTAAAGATGGGAAAAATTCCAACAAAATGAGCTAAAATTCATATCAATCGGTGAACGTATGCGCGTGCAGCGTGTCTTGGAAAAAGGTGCTCGTTTGGAGTTGATATCCCATTCATTCCTATGGGTTTTTCCTTCCTTGAATTTTGGGTGGTTTTTTGGGAATAGCGTCGCCATGGTAACTGGGAATTCTTATAAAAATAATAGCGCAGCGAGTCAGAGCGAGCCGCATCGTTTGATACCTCATTTGTCCCGGTGCGATCTACGGTTCGGGCCGCATTTTTGCGGAAAAGTCGGTGGAAGAATAAAAAAGAAAAAGAAAAATAATAAACCCTTTTCTAGGGTGGATAGTAATATGTGCCTGCTTGCTCCGCAAGCAGCAGCTTCGCTGCTGCTTGCTCCGCTTAGCAGGCCCATAACTAGAAAAATTCCCGCGGAAATTTTGAATGGGCCTGCTAACTCTTTTCAATGAGCTGAACAGTTTAAACTTTCAACCATTGAAATCGCTCAAGAAATGTGCAAGTTAACCATAATCAAGATCAAATAAAGTATCTTACTGTCCCTTTAAGAAATATGCACATTCACGCACACACATTTGATTTTAACCAACATTTCAATGAGCTGAACAGTTTAAAATTTAAACCATTGAAATCGGTCAAGAAATGTGCAAGTTAACCAAAATCAACAGTATGTTACTGCCCCTTTAAGAAACATGCACATTCACGCACACACATTTGATTTTAAGTAACATTTCAATGAGCTGAACAGTTTAAAATTTCAACCATTGAAATCGCTCAAGAAATGTAAAAGTTAACCATAATCAAGATCAAATAAAGTATCTTACTGTCCCTTTAAGAAATATGCACATTCACGCACACACATTTGATTTTAAGTAACATTTCAATGAGCTGAACAGTTTAAAATTCAAACCATTGAAATCGGTCAAGAAATGTGGAATCTACCATAATTAACAGTATCTCACTGCCCCTTTACAAAACATGCACATTCACGCACACACATTTGATTTTAAGTTGTGAGGAGACGTCACGCACCAACACTCCATTGATTTGTATAGGATTACGCTCACCTCAAACAAAAGCCTCTCGCGACTTAACGGTTGAAGATGCAGATTCCAGAAATGGCTCGTTAGAACGGCAAGGGTTTGGGGAACGCGAGCATGTTCTCAGTTTTTTAATCGGATGAAAAATGACCAAATGAGAGCAGGTTGAAAACTTATGATTGATCGAAAATGAAGAGGCAAAAACGGCGAAAATTACATTGAAAAGAGATCAAAAATGTGCGACTTCTCCTCGCTTAAAGTGAAAATAAAGGTACTAAATAACACCTTAGCCAAATAAAACTTAGTTCTTCAGAAAGCAGAGGCTTGTGGCTACAAAATGTGCGAATTTGATGTCTAGTGAGCAAAGATTGTGGCCATGGTGACGAGTTGAAGTGAAACTTTTGGAAATATATTTTTTGGTTCCCACCACTCAGACCTTAATTGGGTATCAGAGTGGCGATTACACTCACTGTCTTTGAACCCGCACAGGGGGAAGAGCTTTCATTCCTTAATTTTTTTTTTGACACTGAGCTAAAGATGACAAAAATTCCAACAAAATGAGCTAAAATTCATATCAATCGGTTACCGTATGCGCGCGCAGCGTGTCTTGGAAAAAGGTGCTTGAATTGGAGTTGATGTCTTTCGGTTTCACATTCATTCCTATGGGACTTTTATTTGGGAGTTTTTTGGGAATAGCATCGCCATGGTAACTGGGAATTCTTATAAAAATAATGCCGCAGCGAGTCAGATCGAGCCGCATCGTTTGATACCTCATTTGTCCCGGTGCGATGTACGGTACAGGCCGCATTCTTGCGGAAAAACCCGTGGAAGATGATATAATAAGTTGAAAAATAATAAACCCCTTTTCTAGGATAGTAATATGTGCCTGCTTGCTCCGCAAGCAGCAGCTTCGCTGCTGCTTGCTCCGCTTAGCAGGCCCATAACTAGAAAAATTCCCGCGGAAATTTTGAATGGGCCTGCTAACTCTTTTCAATGAGCTGAACAGTTTAAAATTTCAACCATTGAAATCGCTCAAGAAATGTGCAAGTTAACCATAATCAAGATCAAATAAAGTATCTTACTGTCCCTTTAAGAAACATGCACATTCACGCACACACATTTGATTTTAACCAACATTTCAATGAGCTGAACAGTTTAAAATTTCAACCATTGAAATCGCTCAAGAAATGTAAAAGTTAACCATAATCAAGATCAAATAAAGTATCTTACTGTCCCTTTAAGAAATATGCACATTCACGCACACACATTTGATTTTAACCAACATTTCAATGAGCTGAACAGTTTAAAATTCAAACCATTGAAATCGGTCAAGAAATGTGGAATCTACCATAATTAACAGTATCTCACTGCCCCTTTACAAAACATGCACATTCACGCACACACATTTGATTTTAAGTTGTGAGGAGACGTCACGCACCAACACTCCATTGATTTGTATAGGATTACGCTCACCTCAAACAAAAGCCTCTCGCGACTTAACGGTTGAAGATGCAGATTCCAGAAATGGCTCGTTAGAACGGCAAGGGTTTGGGGAACGCGAGCATGTTCTCAGTTTTTTAATCGGATGAAAAATGACCAAATGAGAGCAGGTTGAAAACTTATGATTGATCGAAAATGAAGAGGGAAAAAACAGCGAAATTAACATGGAGGAGATAGGCGCCAAAGTCCGACTTCTCCTCGCTTAAAGTGAAAATAAAGGTACTAATTGACACCTTAGCCAAATAAAACTTAGTTTTTCAGAAAGCAGAGGCTTGTGGCTACAAAATGTGTGAATTTGATGTCTAGTGAGCAAAGATTGTGGCCATGGTGACGAGTTGAAGTGAAACTTTTGGAAATAGATTTTTTTGGTTCCCGTCACTGAAGCCTTAATTGCATATCAGAGTGGCGATTACACTCACTGTCTTTGAACCCGCACAGGGGGAAGAGCTTTCATTCCTTAATATTTTTTTTGACACTGAGCTAAAGATGACAAAAATTCCAACAAAATGAGCTAATTTTCATATCGGTCGGTTAACGTATGCGCGCGCAGCGTGTCTTTGAAAAAGGTGCTTGATTGGAGTTGATCTCTTTCGGATTCCCATTCATTCCTATGGGACTTTTTTTGGGAGTTTTTTGGGAATAGCGTCGCCATGGTAACTGGGAATTCTTATAAAAATAATAGCGCAGCGAGTCAGATCGAGCCGCATCGTTTGATACCTCTTTTGTCCCGGTGCGATCTACGGTTCGGGCCCTATTTTTGCGGAAAAGTCGCTGGAAGATAATATAAAAATAATAATAATATTAAACACTTTTCTAGGGTGGATAGTAATATGTGCCTGCTTGCTCCGCAAGCAGCAGCTTCGCTGCTGCTTGCTCCGCTTAGCAGGCCCATAACTAGAAAAATTCCCGCGGAAATTTTGAATGGGCCTGCTAACTCTTTTCAATGAGCTGAACAGTTTAAACTTTCAACCATTGAAATCGGTCAAGAAATGTGGAAGTTAACCATAATCTACTAAAAGTATTACTGCCCCTTTAAGAAACATGCACATTCACGCACACACATTTGATTTTAAGTAACATTTCAATGAGCTGAACAGTTTAAAATTTAAACCATTGAAATCGGTCAAGAAATGTGGAATCTACCATAATCAACAGTATGTTACTGCCCCTTTAAGAAACATGCACATTCACGCACACACATTTGATTTTAAGTAACATTTCAATGAGCTGAACAGTTTAAACTTTCAACCATTGAAATGGGTCAAGAAATGTGGAAGTTAACCATAATCAACACTATGTTACTGCCCCTTTAAGAAACATGCACATTCACGCACACACATTTGATTTTAAGTAACATTTCAATGAGCTGAACAGTTTAAAATTCAAACCATTGAAATCGGTCAAGAAATGTGGAATCTACCATAATTAACAGTATCTCACTGCCCCTTTACAAAACATGCACATTCACGCACACACATTTGATTTTAAGTTGTGAGGAGACGTCACGCACCAACACTCCATTGATTTGTATAGGATTACGCTCACCTCAAACAAAAGCCTCTCGCGACTTAACGGTTGAAGATGCAGATTCCAGAAATGGCTCGTTAGAACGGCAAGGGTTTGGGGAACGCGAGCATGTTCTCAGTTTTTTAATCGGATGAAAAATGACCAAATGAGAGCAGGTTAAAAACTTATGATTGATCGAAAATGAAGAGGGAAAAACGGCGAAAATTACATTGAAAAGAGATCAAAATAGTGCGACTTCTCCTCGTTTAAAGTGAAAATAAAGGTACTAAATGACACCGTAGCCAAATAAAACTTAGTTCTTCAGAAAGCAGAGGCTTGTGGCTACAAAATGTGCGAATTTGATGTCTAGTGAGCAAAGATTGTGGCCATGGTGACGAGTTGAAGTGAAACTTTTGGAAATAGATTTTTTGGTTCCCGTCACTGAAGCCTTAATTGCATATCAGAGTGGCGATTACACTCACTGTCTTTGAACCCGCACAGGGGGAAGAGCTTTCATTCCTTAATATTTTTTTTGACACTGAGCTAAAGATGGGAAAAATTCCAACAAAATGAGCTAAAATTCATATCAATCGGTTAACGTATGCACGCGCAGCGTCTCTTTGAAAAAGGTGCTTGATGTGTGATTTTGTCTTTCCTTTTCCCATTCATTCCTATGGGACTTTTATTTGGGAGTTTTTTGGGAATAGCGTCGCCATGGTAACTGGGAATTCTTATAAAAATAATAGCGCAGCGAGTCAGAGCGAGCCGCATCGTTTGATACCTCATTTGTCCCGGTGCGATCTACGGTTCGGGCCGCATTTTAGCGGAAAAGTCGTGGAATAATAAAAAATAACTAGAAAAATTCCCGCGGAAATTTTGAATGGGCCTGCTAACTCTTTTCAATGAGCTGAACAGTTTAAAATTTCAACCATTGAAATCGGTCAAGAAATGTGGAAGTTCACCATAATCAAGATCAAATAAAGTATCTTACTGTCCCTTTAAGAAACATGCACATTCACGCACACACATTTGATTTTAACCAACATTTCAATGAGCTGAACAGTTTAAAATTTCAACCATTGAAATCGCTCAAGAAATGTAAAAGTTAACCATAATCAAGATCAAATAAAGTATCTTACTGTCCCTTTAAGAAATATGCACATTCACACACACACATTTGATTTTAACCAACATTTCAATGAGCTGAACAGTTTAAAATTCAAACCATTGAAATCGGTCAAGAAATGTGGAATCTACCATAATTAACAGTATCTCACTGCCCCTTTACAAAACATGCACATTCACGCACACACATTTGATTTTAAGTTGTGAGGAGACGTCACGCACCAACACTCCATTGATTTGTATAGGATTACGCTCACCTCAAACAAAAGCCTCTCGCGACTTAACGGTTGAAGATGCAGATTCCAGAAATGGCTCGTTAGAACGGCAAGGGTTTGGGGAACGCGAGCATGTTCTCAGTTTTTTAATCGGATGAAAAATGACCAAATGAGAGCAGGTTGAAAACTTATGATTGATCGAAAATGAAGAGGGAAAAAACAGCGAAATTAACATGGAGGAGATAGGCGCCAAAGTCCGACTTCTCCTCGCTTAAAGTGAAAATAAAGGTACTAATTGACACCTTAGCCAAATAAAACTTAGTTTTTCAGAAAGCAGAGGCTTGTGGCTACAAAATGTGTGAATTTGATGTCTAGTGAGCAAAGATTGTGGCCATGGTGACGAGTTGAAGTGAAACTTTTGGAAATAGATTTTTTTGGTTCCCGTCACTGAAGCCTTAATTGCATATCAGAGTGGCGATTACACTCACTGTCTTTGAACCCGCACAGGGGGAAGAGCTTTCATTCCTTAATATTTTTTTTGACACTGAGCTAAAGATGACAAAAATTCCAACAAAATGAGCTAATTTTCATATCGGTCGGTTAACGTATGCGCGCGCAGCGTGTCTTTGAAAAAGGTGCTTGATTGGAGTTGATCTCTTTCGGATTCCCATTCATTCCTATGGGACTTTTTTTGGGAGTTTTTTGGGAATAGCGTCGCCATGGTAACTGGGAATTCTTATAAAAATAATAGCGCAGCGAGTCAGATCGAGCCGCATCGTTTGATACCTCTTTTGTCCCGGTGCGATCTACGGTTCGGGCCCTATTTTTGCGGAAAAGTCGCTGGAAGATAATATAAAAATAACTAGAAAAATTCCCGCGGAAATTTTGAATGGGCCTGCTAACTCTTGCAACTCTTTTCAATGAGCTGAACAGTTTAAAATTTCAACCGTTGAAATCGCTCAAGAAATGTGCAAGTTAACCATAATCTACTAAAAGTATTACTGCCCCTTTAAGAAACATGCACATTCACGCGCATACATTTGATTTTAACTAACATTTCAATGAGCTGAACAGTTTAAAAATTCAACCATTGAAATCGCTCAAGAAATGTGCAAGTTAACCATAATCAAGATCAAATAAAGTATCTTACTGTCCCTTTAAGAAATATGCACATTCACGCACACACATTTGATTTTAAGTAACATTTCAATGAGCTGAACAGTTTAAAATTCAAACCATTGAAATCGGTCAAGAAATGTGGAATCTACCATAATTAACAGCATCTCACTGCCCCTTTACAAAACATGCACATTCACGCACACACATTTGATTTTAAGTTGTGAGGAGACGTCACGCACCAACACTCCATTGATTTGTATAGGATTACGCTCACCTCAAACAAAAGCCTCTCGCGACTTAACGGTTGAAGATGCAGATTCCAGAAATGGCTCGTTAGAACGGCAAGGGTTTGGGGAACGCGAGCATGTTCTCAGTTTTTTAATCGGATGAAAAATGACCAAATGAGAGCAGGTTGAAAACTTATGATTGATCGAAAATGAAGAGGGAAAAAACGGCGAAATTAACATGGAGGAGATAGGCGTCAAAGTCCGACTTCTCCTCGCTTAAAGTGAAAATAAAGGTACTAAATGACACCGTAGCCAAATAAAACTTAGTTCTTCAGAAAGCAGAGGCTTGTGGCTACAAAATGTGCGAATTTGATGTCTAGTGAGCAAAGATTGTGGCCATGGTGACGAGTTGAAGTGAAACTTTTGGAAATATATTTTTTGGTTCCCGTCACTGAAGCCTTAATTGCATATCAGAGTGGCGATTACACTCACTGTCTTTGAACCCGCACAGGGGGAAGAGCTTTCATTCCTTAATATTTTTTTTGACACTGAGCTAAAGATGGGAAAAATTCCAACAAAATGAGCTAAAATTCATATCAATCGGTGAACGTATGCGCGTGCAGCGTGTCTTGGAAAAAGGTGCTCGTTTGGAGTTGATATCCCATTCATTCCTATGGGTTTTTCCTTCCTTGAATTTTGGGTGGTTTTTTGGGAATAGCGTCGCCATGGTAACTGGGAATTCTTATAAAAATAATAGCGCAGCGAGTCAGAGCGAGCCGCATCGTTTGATACCTCATTTGTCCCGGTGCGATCTACGGTTCGGGCCGCATTTTTGCGGAAAAGTCGGTGGAAGAATAAAAAAGAAAAAGAAAAATAATAAACCCTTTTCTAGGGTGGATAGTAATATGTGCCTGCTTGCTCCGCAAGCAGCAGCTTCGCTGCTGCTTGCTCCGCTTAGCAGGCCCATAACTAGAAAAATTCCCGCGGAAATTTTGAATGGGCCTGCTAACTCTTTTCAATGAGCTGAACAGTTTAAACTTTCAACCATTGAAATCGCTCAAGAAATGTGCAAGTTAACCATAATCAAGATCAAATAAAGTATCTTACTGTCCCTTTAAGAAATATGCACATTCACGCACACACATTTGATTTTAACCAACATTTCAATGAGCTGAACAGTTTAAAATTTAAACCATTGAAATCGGTCAAGAAATGTGCAAGTTAACCAAAATCAACAGTATGTTACTGCCCCTTTAAGAAACATGCACATTCACGCACACACATTTGATTTTAAGTAACATTTCAATGAGCTGAACAGTTTAAAATTTCAACCATTGAAATCGCTCAAGAAATGTAAAAGTTAACCATAATCAAGATCAAATAAAGTATCTTACTGTCCCTTTAAGAAATATGCACATTCACGCACACACATTTGATTTTAAGTAACATTTCAATGAGCTGAACAGTTTAAAATTCAAACCATTGAAATCGGTCAAGAAATGTGGAATCTACCATAATTAACAGTATCTCACTGCCCCTTTACAAAACATGCACATTCACGCACACACATTTGATTTTAAGTTGTGAGGAGACGTCACGCACCAACACTCCATTGATTTGTATAGGATTACGCTCACCTCAAACAAAAGCCTCTCGCGACTTAACGGTTGAAGATGCAGATTCCAGAAATGGCTCGTTAGAACGGCAAGGGTTTGGGGAACGCGAGCATGTTCTCAGTTTTTTAATCGGATGAAAAATGACCAAATGAGAGCAGGTTGAAAACTTATGATTGATCGAAAATGAAGAGGCAAAAACGGCGAAAATTACATTGAAAAGAGATCAAAAATGTGCGACTTCTCCTCGCTTAAAGTGAAAATAAAGGTACTAAATAACACCTTAGCCAAATAAAACTTAGTTCTTCAGAAAGCAGAGGCTTGTGGCTACAAAATGTGCGAATTTGATGTCTAGTGAGCAAAGATTGTGGCCATGGTGACGAGTTGAAGTGAAACTTTTGGAAATATATTTTTTGGTTCCCACCACTCAGACCTTAATTGGGTATCAGAGTGGCGATTACACTCACTGTCTTTGAACCCGCACAGGGGGAAGAGCTTTCATTCCTTAATTTTTTTTTTGACACTGAGCTAAAGATGACAAAAATTCCAACAAAATGAGCTAAAATTCATATCAATCGGTTACCGTATGCGCGCGCAGCGTGTCTTGGAAAAAGGTGCTTGAATTGGAGTTGATGTCTTTCGGTTTCACATTCATTCCTATGGGACTTTTATTTGGGAGTTTTTTGGGAATAGCATCGCCATGGTAACTGGGAATTCTTATAAAAATAATGCCGCAGCGAGTCAGATCGAGCCGCATCGTTTGATACCTCATTTGTCCCGGTGCGATGTACGGTACAGGCCGCATTCTTGCGGAAAAACCCGTGGAAGATGATATAATAAGTTGAAAAATAATAAACCCCTTTTCTAGGATAGTAATATGTGCCTGCTTGCTCCGCAAGCAGCAGCTTCGCTGCTGCTTGCTCCGCTTAGCAGGCCCATAACTAGAAAAATTCCCGCGGAAATTTTGAATGGGCCTGCTAACTCTTGCAACTCTTTTCAATGAGCTGAACAGTTTAAAATTTCAACCGTTGAAATCGCTCAAGAAATGTGGAAGTTAACCATAATCTACTAAAAGTATTACTGCCCCTTTAAGAAACATGCACATTCACGCACATACATTTGATTTTAACTAACATTTCAATGAGCTGAACAGTTTAAAAATTCAACCATTGAAATCGCTCAAGAAATGTGCAAGTTAACCATAATCAAGATCAAATAAAGTATCTTACTGTCCCTTTAAGAAATATGCACATTCACGCACACACATTTTATTTTAACCAACATTTGAATGAGCTGAACAGTTTAAAATTTAAACCATTGAAATCGCTCAAGAAATGTAAAAGTTAACCATAATCAACAATATGTTACTGCCCCTTTAAGAAACATGCACATTCACGCACACACATTTGATTTTAAGTAACATTTCAATGAGCTGAACAGTTTAAAATTCAAACCATTGAAATCGGTCAAGAAATGTGGAATCTACCATAATTAACAGCATCTCACTGCCCCTTTACAAAACATGCACATTCACGCACACACATTTGATTTTAAGTTGTGAGGAGACGTCACGCACCAACACTCCATTGATTTGTATAGGATTACGCTCACCTCAAACAAAAGCCTCTCGCGACTTAACGGTTGAAGATGCAGATTCCAGAAATGGCTCGTTAGAACGGCAAGGGTTTGGGGAACGCGAGCATGTTCTCAGTTTTTTAATCGGATGAAAAATGACCAAATGAGAGCAGGTTGAAAACTTATGATTGATCGAAAATGAAGAGGCAAAAAGGGCGAAAATTACATTGAAAAGAGATCAAAAATGTGCGACTTCTCCTCGCTTAAAGTGAAAATAAAGGTACTAAATGACACCTTAGCCAAATAAAACTTAGTTCTTCAGAAAGCAGAGGCTTGTGGCTACAAAATGTGCGAATTTGATGTCTAGTGAGCAAAGATTGTGGCCATGGTGACGAGTTGAAGTGAAACTTGAAATCAATTTTTTTCTCTGTCTTCACTCTGTTTCTTAATTGGTCCGCTCTAGCTCATGCAATACACACACATGGGATAAAGGATATTTCACTCACTGTCTTTGAACCCGCACAGGGGGGAGAGCTTTCATTCCTTAAATTTTTTTTTGACACTGAGCTAAAGATGACAAAAATTCCAACAAAATGAGCTAAAATTCATATCGGTCGGTTAACGTATGCGCGCGCAGCGTGTCTTGGAAAAAGGTGCTTGATTTGATGTGATCATTTTCGGATTCCCATTCATTCCTATGGGACTTTTTGGGGGACATTTTGGGGAATTGTGTCGCCATGGTAACTGGGAATTCTTATAAAAATAATAGCGCAGCGAGTCAGATCGAGCCGCATCGTTTGATACCTCTTTTGTCCCGGTGCGATCTACGGTTCGGGCCGCATTTTTGCGGAAAAGTCGGTGGAAGATAATATAAAAAAAAAAATAATAAACCCTTTTCTAGGGTGGATAGTAATATGTGCCTGCTTGCTCCGCAAGCAGCAGCTTCGCTGCTGCTTGCTCCGCTTAGCAGGCCCATAACTAGAAAAATTCCCGCGGAAATTTTGAATGGGCCTGCTAACTCTTTTCAATGAGCTGAACAGTTTAAACTTTCAACCATTGAAATCGGTCAAGAAATGTGCAAGTTAACCATAATCTACTAAAAGTGTTACTGCCCCTTTAAGAAACATGCACATTCACGCACACACATTTGATTTTAAGTAACATTTCAATGAGCTAAACAGTTTAAAATTTAAACCATTGAAATCGCTCAAGAAATGTAAAAGTTAACCATAATCAAGATCAAATAAAGTATCTTACTGTCCCTTTAAGAAACATGCACATTCACGCACACACATTTGATTTTAACCAACATTTCAATGAGCTGAACAGTTTAAAATTTCAACCATTGAAATCGCTCAAGAAATGTAAAAGTTAACCATAATCAACAGTATGTTACTGCCCCTTTAAGAAACATGCACATTCACGCACACACATTTGATTTTAACCAACATTTCAATGAGCTGAACAGTTTAAAATTTAAACCATTGAAATCGCTCAAGAAATGTAAAAGTTAACCATAATCTACTAAAAGTATTACTGCCCCTTTAAGAAACATGCACATTCACGCACACACATTTGATTTTAAGTAACATTTCAATGAGCTGAACAGTTTAAAATTCAAACCATTGAAATCGCTCAAGAAATGTAAAAGTTAACCATAATCAAGATCAAATAAAGTATCTTACTGTCCCTTTAAGAAATATGCACATTCACGCACACACATTTGATTTTAACCAACATTTCAATGAGCTGAACAGTTTAAAATTCAAACCATTGAAATCGGTCAAGAAATGTGGAATCTACCATAATTAACAGTATCTCACTGCCCCTTTACAAAACATGCACATTCACGCACACACATTTGATTTTAAGTTGTGAGGAGACGTCACGCACCAACACTCCATTGATTTGTATAGGATTACGCTCACCTCAAACAAAAGCCTCTCGCGACTTAACGGTTGAAGATGCAGATTCCAGAAATGGCTCGTTAGAACGGCAAGGGTTTGGGGAACGCGAGCATGTTCTCAGTTTTTTAATCGGATGAAAAATGACCAAATGAGAGCAGGTTGAAAACTTATGATTGATCGAAAATGAAGAGGGAAAAACGGCGAAAATTACATTGAAAAGAGATCAAAAATGTGCGACTTCTCCTCGCTTAAAGTGAAAATAAAGGTACTAAATGACACCTTAGCCAAATAAAACTTAGTTCTTCAGAAAGCAGAGGCTTGTGGCTACAAAATGTGCGAATTTGATGTCTAGTGAGCAAAGATTGTGGCCATGGTGACGAGTTGAAGTGAAACTTTTGGAAATATATTTTTTGGTTCCCAGCACTCAGACCTTAATTAGTCACACTCTAAATAGGCGACTTTCACCCTTTGCTCACTGTCTTTGAACCCGCACAGGGGGGAGAGCTTTCATTCCTTAATTTTTTTTTTGACACTGAGCTAAAGATGACAAAAATTCCAACAAAATGAGCTAATTTTCATATCGGTCGGTTAATGTATGCGCGCGCAGCGTGTCTTGGAAAAAGGTGCTTGATTTGATGTGATCATTTTCGGATTCCCATTCATTCCTATGGGACTTTTTGGGGGACATTTTGGGGAATTGTGTCGCCATGGTAACTGGGAATTCTTATAAAAATAATAGCGCAGCGAGTCAGATCGAGCCGCATCGTTTGATACCTCTTTTGTCCCGGTGCGATCTACGGTTCGGGCCGCATTTTTGCGGAAAAGTCGGTGGAAGATAATATAAAAAAAAAAATAATAAACCCTTTTCTAGGGTGGATAGTAATATGTGCCTGCTTGCTCCGCAAGCAGCAGCTTCGCTGCTGCTTGCTCCGCTTAGCAGGCCCATAACTAGAAAAATTCCCGCGGAAATTTTGAATGGGCCTGCTAACTCTTTTCAATGAGCTGAACAGTTTAAACTTTCAACCATTGAAATCGGTCAAGAAATGTGCAAGTTAACCATAATCTACTAAAAGTGTTACTGCCCCTTTAAGAAACATGCACATTCACGCACACACATTTGATTTTAAGTAACATTTCAATGAGCTAAACAGTTTAAAATTTAAACCATTGAAATCGCTCAAGAAATGTAAAAGTTAACCATAATCAAGATCAAATAAAGTATCTTACTGTCCCTTTAAGAAACATGCACATTCACGCACACACATTTGATTTTAACCAACATTTCAATGAGCTGAACAGTTTAAAATTTCAACCATTGAAATCGCTCAAGAAATGTAAAAGTTAACCATAATCAACAGTATGTTACTGCCCCTTTAAGAAACATGCACATTCACGCACACACATTTGATTTTAACCAACATTTCAATGAGCTGAACAGTTTAAAATTTAAACCATTGAAATCGCTCAAGAAATGTAAAAGTTAACCATAATCTACTAAAAGTATTACTGCCCCTTTAAGAAACATGCACATTCACGCACACACATTTGATTTTAAGTAACATTTCAATGAGCTGAACAGTTTAAAATTCAAACCATTGAAATCGCTCAAGAAATGTAAAAGTTAACCATAATCAAGATCAAATAAAGTATCTTACTGTCCCTTTAAGAAATATGCACATTCACGCACACACATTTGATTTTAACCAACATTTCAATGAGCTGAACAGTTTAAAATTCAAACCATTGAAATCGGTCAAGAAATGTGGAATCTACCATAATTAACAGTATCTCACTGCCCCTTTACAAAACATGCACATTCACGCACACACATTTGATTTTAAGTTGTGAGGAGACGTCACGCACCAACACTCCATTGATTTGTATAGGATTACGCTCACCTCAAACAAAAGCCTCTCGCGACTTAACGACTTAAGATGCAGATTCCAGAAATGGCTCGTTAGAACGGCAAGGGTTTGGGGAACGCGAGCATGTTCTCAGTTTTTTAATCGGATGAAAAATGACCAAATGAGAGCAGGTTGAAAACTTATGATTGATCGAAAATGAAGAGGCAAAAACGGCGAAAATTACATTGAAAAGAGATCAAAAATGTGCGACTTCTCCTCGCTTAAAGTGAAAATAAAGGTACTAAATGACACCTTAGCCAAATAAAACTTAGTTCTTCAGAAAGCAGAGGCTTGTGGCTACAAAATGTGCGAATTTGATGTCTAGTGAGCAAAGATTGTGGCCATGGTGACGAGTTGAAGTGAAACTTTTGGAAATATATTTTTTGGTTCCCACCACTCAGACCTTAATTAGTCACGCTCTAACTGATGCAAGAAAGGCGACTTTTACCCCTTTGCTCACTGTCTTTGAACCCGCACAGGGGGGAGAGCTTTCATTCCTTAAATTTTTTTTTGACACTGAGCTAAAGATGACAAAAATTCCAACAAAATGAGCTATTTTTCATATCGGTCGGTTAATGTATGCGCGCGCAGCGTGTCTTTGAAAAAGGTGCTTGATTGGAGTTGATCTCTTTCGGATTCCCATTCATTCCTATGGGACTTTATTTGGGAGTTTTTTGGGAATAGCGTCGCCATGGTAACTGGGAATTCTTAGAAAAATAATGCCGCACCGAGTCAGATCGAGCCGCATCGTTTGATACCTCTTTTGTCCCGGTGCGATCTACGGTACGGGCCGCATTTTAGCAGAAAAAACGCGGAAGATTAAAGAATAATAAGAAGAAAAAAAATAAACCCCTTTTCTAGGATAGTAATATGTGCCTGCTTGCTCCGCAAGCAGCAGCTTCGCTGCTGCTTGCTCCGCTTAGCAGGCCCATAACTAGAAAAATTCCCGCGGAAATTTTGAATGGGCCTGCTAACTCTTTTCAATGAGCTGAACAGTTTAAACTTTCAACCATTGAAATCGCTCAAGAAATGTGGAAGTTAACCAAAATCAACAGTATGTTACTGCCCCTTTAAGAAACATGCACATTCACGCACACACATTTGATTTTAAGTAACATTTCAATGAGCTGAACAGTTTAAAATTCAAACCATTGAAATCGGTCAAGAAATGTGGAATCTACCATAATTAACAGTATCTCACTGCCCCTTTATAAAACATGCACATTCACGCACACACATTTGATTTTAAGTTGTGAGGAGACGTCACGCACCAACACTCCATTGATTTGTATAGGATTACGCTCACCTCAAACAAAAGCCTCTCGCGACTTAACGGTTGAAGATGCAGATTCCAGAAATGGCTTGTTAGAACGGCAAGGGTTTGGGGAACGCGAGCATGTTCTCAGATTTTTAATCGGATGAAAAATGACCAAATGAGAGCAGGTTGAAAACTTATGATTGATCGAAAATGAAGAGGGAAAAAACGGCGAAATTAACATGGAGGAGATAGGCGAGAAAGTCCGACTTCTCCTCGCTTAAAGTGAAAATAAAGGTACTAAATGACACCTTAGCCAAATAAAACTTAGTTTTTCAGAAAGCAGAGGCTTGTGGCTACAAAATGTGTGAATTTGATGTCTAGTGAGCAAAGATTGTGGCCATGGTGACGAGTTGAAGTGAAACTTTTGGAAATAGATTTTTTGGTTCCCGTCACTGAAGCCTTAATTGCATATCAGAGTGGCGATTACACTCACTGTCTTTGAACCCGCACAGGGGGAAGAGCTTTCATTCCTTAATATTTTTTTTGACACTGAGCTAAAGATGGGAAAAATTCCAACAAAATGAGCTAAAATTCATATCAATCGGTGAACGTATGCGCGCGCAGCGTGTCTTGGAAAAAGGTGCTCGTTTGGAGTTGATATCCCATTCATTCCTATGGGTTTTTCCTTCCTTGAATTTTGGGTGGTTTTTTGGGAATAGCGTCGCCATGGTAACTGGGAATTCTTATAAAAATAATAGCGCAGCGAGTCAGAGCGAGCCGCATCGTTTGATACCTCATTTGTCCCGGTGCGATCTACGGTTCGGGCCGCATTTTTGCGGAAAAGTCGGTGGAAGAATAAAAAAGAAAAAAAATAATAAACCCTTTTTCTAGGGTGGATAGTAATATGTGCCTGCTTGCTCCGCAAGCAGCAGCTTCGCTGCTGCTTGCTCCGCTTAGCAGGCCCATAACTAGAAAAATTCCCGCGGAAATTTTGAATGGGCCTGCTAACTCTTTTCAATGAGCTGAACAGTTTAAACTTTCAACCATTGAAATCGCTCAAGAAATGTGCAAGTTAACCATAATCTACTAAAAGTATTACTGCCCCTTTAAGAAACATGCACATTCACGCACACACATTTGATTTTAACTAACATTTCAATGAGCTGAACAGTTTAAAATTTAAACCATTGAAATCAGTCAAGAAATGTGGAAGTTCACCATAATCAACATCAACTAAAAGTATCTTACTGCCCCTTTACAAAACATGCACATTCACGCACACACATTTGATTTTAAGTAACATTTCAATGAGCTGAACAGTTTAAAATTCAAACCATTGAAATCGGTCAAGAAATGTGGAATCTACCATAATTAACAGTATCTCACTGCCCCTTTACAAAACATGCACATTCACGCACACACATTTGATTTTAAGTTGTGAGGAGACGTCACGCACCAACACTCCATTGATTTGTATAGGATTACGCTCACCTCAAACAAAAGCCTCTCGCGACTTAACGGTTGAAGATGCAGATTCCAGATATGGCTTGTTAGAACGGCAAGGGTTTGGGGAACGCGAGCATGTTCTCAGTTTTTTAATCGGATGAAAAATGACCAAATGAGAGCAGGTTGAAAACTTATGATTGATCGAAAATGAAGAGGGAAAAAACGGCGAAATTAACATGGAGGAGATAGGCGAGAAAGTCCGACTTCTCCTCGCTTAAAGTGAAAATAAAGGTACTAAATGACACCTTAGCCAAATAAAACTTAGTTTTTCAGAAAGCAGAGGCTTGTGGCTACAAAATGTGTGAATTTGATGTCTAGTGAGCAAAGATTGTGGCCATGGTGACGAGTTGAAGTGAAACTTTTGGAAATAGATTTTTTGGTTCCCGTCACTGAAGCCTTAATTGCATATCAGAGTGGCGATTACACTCACTGTCTTTGAACCCGCACAGGGGGAAGAGCTTTCATTCCTTAATATTTTTTTTGACACTGAGCTAAAGATGGGAAAAATTCCAACAAAATGAGCTAAAATTCATATCAATCGGTGAACGTATGCGCGCGCAGCGTGTCTTGGAAAAAGGTGCTCGTTTGGAGTTGATATCCCATTCATTCCTATGGGTTTTTCCTTCCTTGAATTTTGGGTGGTTTTTTGGGAATAGCGTCGCCATGGTAACTGGGAATTCTTATAAAAATAATAGCGCAGCGAGTCAGAGCGAGCCGCATCGTTTGATACCTCATTTGTCCCGGTGCGATCTACGGTTCGGGCCGCATTTTTGCGGAAAAGTCGGTGGAAGAATAAAAAAGAAAAAGAAAAATAATAAACCCTTTTCTAGGGTGGATAGTAATATGTGCCTGCTTGCTCCGCAAGCAGCAGCTTCGCTGCTGCTTGCTCCGCTTAGCAGGCCCATAACTAGAAAAATTCCCGCGGAAATTTTGAATGGGCCTGCTAACTCTTTTCAATGAGCTGAACAGTTTAAAATTTCAACCATTGAAATCGCTCAAGAAATGTGCAAGTTAACCATAATCAAGATCAAATAAAGTATCTTACTGTCCCTTTAAGAAACATGCACATTCACGCACACACATTTGATTTTAACCAACATTTCAATGAGCTGAACAGTTTAAAATTTCAACCATTGAAATCGCTCAAGAAATGTAAAAGTTAACCATAATCAAGATCAAATAAAGTATCTTACTGTCCCTTTAAGAAATATGCACATTCACGCACACACATTTGATTTTAACCAACATTTCAATGAGCTGAACAGTTTAAAATTCAAACCATTGAAATCGGTCAAGAAATGTGGAATCTACCATAATTAACAGTATCTCACTGCCCCTTTACAAAACATGCACATTCACGCACACACATTTGATTTTAAGTTGTGAGGAGACGTCACGCACCAACACTCCATTGATTTGTATAGGATTACGCTCACCTCAAACAAAAGCCTCTCGCGACTTAACGGTTGAAGATGCAGATTCCAGAAATGGCTCGTTAGAACGGCAAGGGTTTGGGGAACGCGAGCATGTTCTCAGTTTTTTAATCGGATGAAAAATGACCAAATGAGAGCAGGTTGAAAACTTATGATTGATCGAAAATGAAGAGGGAAAAAACAGCGAAATTAACATGGAGGAGATAGGCGCCAAAGTCCGACTTCTCCTCGCTTAAAGTGAAAATAAAGGTACTAATTGACACCTTAGCCAAATAAAACTTAGTTTTTCAGAAAGCAGAGGCTTGTGGCTACAAAATGTGTGAATTTGATGTCTAGTGAGCAAAGATTGTGGCCATGGTGACGAGTTGAAGTGAAACTTTTGGAAATAGATTTTTTTGGTTCCCGTCACTGAAGCCTTAATTGCATATCAGAGTGGCGATTACACTCACTGTCTTTGAACCCGCACAGGGGGAAGAGCTTTCATTCCTTAATATTTTTTTTGACACTGAGCTAAAGATGACAAAAATTCCAACAAAATGAGCTAATTTTCATATCGGTCGGTTAACGTATGCGCGCGCAGCGTGTCTTTGAAAAAGGTGCTTGATTGGAGTTGATCTCTTTCGGATTCCCATTCATTCCTATGGGACTTTTTTTGGGAGTTTTTTGGGAATAGCGTCGCCATGGTAACTGGGAATTCTTATAAAAATAATAGCGCAGCGAGTCAGATCGAGCCGCATCGTTTGATACCTCTTTTGTCCCGGTGCGATCTACGGTTCGGGCCCTATTTTTGCGGAAAAGTCGCTGGAAGATAATATAAAAATAACTAGAAAAATTCCCGCGGAAATTTTGAATGGGCCTGCTAACTCTTTTCAATGAGCTGAACAGTTTAAACTTTCAACCATTGAAATCGGTCAAGAAATGTGGAAGTTATAATCAACTAAAAGTATTACTGGCCCTTTAAGAAACATGCACATTGACGCACATACATTTGATTTTAACTAACATTTCAATGAGCTGAACAGTTTAAAATTTCAACCATTGAAATCGCTCAAGAAATGTAAAAGTTAACCATAATCAAGATCAAATAAAGTATCTTACTGTCCCTTTAAGAAATATGCACATTCACGCACACACATTAGATTTTAACTAACATTTCAATGAGCTGAACAGTTTAAAATTTAAACCGTTGAAATCGGTCAAGAAATGTGCAAGTTAACCATAATCAAGATCAAATAAAGTATCTTACTGCCCCTTTAAGAAACATGCACATTCACGCACACACATTTGATTTTAAGTAACATTTCAATGAGCTGAACAGTTTAAAATTCAAACCATTGAAATCGGTCAAGAAATGTGGAATCTACCATAATTAACAGTATCTCACTGCCCCTTTACAAAACATGCACATTCACGCACACACATTTGATTTTAAGTTGTGAGGAGACGTCACGCACCAACACTCCATTGATTTGTATAGGATTACGCTCACCTCAAACAAAAGCCTCTCGCGACTTAACGGTTGAAGATGCAGATTCCAGAAATGGCTCGTTAGAACGGCAAGGGTTTGGGGAACGCGAGCATGTTCTCAGTTTTTTAATCGGATGAAAAATGACCAAATGAGAGCAGGTTGAAAACTTATGATTGATCGAAAATGAAGAGGCAAAAAGGGCGAAAATTACATTGAAAAGAGATCAAAAATGTGCGACTTCTCCTCGCTTAAAGTGAAAATAAAGGTACTAAATGACACCTTAGCCAAATAAAACTTAGTTCTTCAGAAAGCAGAGGCTTGTGGCTACAAAATGTGCGAATTTGATGTCTAGTGATTAAAGATTGTGGCCATGGTGACGAGTTGAAGTGAAACTTGAAATCTATTTTTTCTCTGTCTACACTCTGATTCTTAATTGGTCCGCTCTAGCTCATGCAATACACACACATGGGATAAAGGATATTTCACTCACTGTCTTTGAACCCGCACAGGGGGGAGAGCTTTCATTCCTTAATTTTTTTTTTGACACAGAGCTAAAGATGATAAAAATTCCAACAAAATGAGCTAAAATTCATATCGGTCGGTTAACGTATGCGCGCGCAGCGTGTCTTGGAAAAAGGTGCTTGATTGGAGTTGATGTCTTCCGGTTTCCCATTCATTCCTATGGGATTTTTTGGGGGAGTTTTTTGGGAATAGCGTCGCCATGGTAACTGGGAATTCTTATAAAAATAATAGCGCAGCGAGTCAGAGCGAGCCGCATCGTTTGATACCTCATTTGTCCCGGTGCGATCTACGGTTCGGGCCGCATTTTTGCGGAAAAGTCGTGGAATAATAAAAAATAATAAACCCTTTTTTCTAGGATAGTAATATGTGCCTGCTTGCTCCGCAAGCAGCAGCTTCGCTGCTGCTTGCTCCGCTTAGCAGGCCCATAACTAGAAAAATTCCCGCGGAAATTTTGAATGGGCCTGCTAACTCTTGCAACTCTTTTCAATGAGCTGAACAGTTTAAAATTTCAACCGTTGAAATCGCTCAAGAAATGTGCAAGTTAACCATAATCTACTAAAAGTATTACTGCCCCTTTAAGAAACATGCACATTCACGCGCATACATTTGATTTTAACTAACATTTCAATGAGCTGAACAGTTTAAAAATTCAACCATTGAAATCGCTCAAGAAATGTGCAAGTTAACCATAATCAAGATCAAATAAAGTATCTTACTGTCCCTTTAAGAAATATGCACATTCACGCACACACATTTGATTTTAAGTAACATTTCAATGAGCTGAACAGTTTAAAATTCAAACCATTGAAATCGGTCAAGAAATGTGGAATCTACCATAATTAACAGCATCTCACTGCCCCTTTACAAAACATGCACATTCACGCACACACATTTGATTTTAAGTTGTGAGGAGACGTCACGCACCAACACTCCATTGATTTGTATAGGATTACGCTCACCTCAAACAAAAGCCTCTCGCGACTTAACGGTTGAAGATGCAGATTCCAGAAATGGCTCGTTAGAACGGCAAGGGTTTGGGGAACGCGAGCATGTTCTCAGTTTTTTAATCGGATGAAAAATGACCAAATGAGAGCAGGTTGAAAACTTATGATTGATCGAAAATGAAGAGGGAAAAAACGGCGAAATTAACATGGAGGAGATAGGCGTCAAAGTCCGACTTCTCCTCGCTTAAAGTGAAAATAAAGGTACTAAATGACACCGTAGCCAAATAAAACTTAGTTCTTCAGAAAGCAGAGGCTTGTGGCTACAAAATGTGCGAATTTGATGTCTAGTGAGCAAAGATTGTGGCCATGGTGACGAGTTGAAGTGAAACTTTTGGAAATATATTTTTTGGTTCCCGTCACTGAAGCCTTAATTGCATATCAGAGTGGCGATTACACTCACTGTCTTTGAACCCGCACAGGGGGAAGAGCTTTCATTCCTTAATATTTTTTTTGACACTGAGCTAAAGATGGGAAAAATTCCAACAAAATGAGCTAAAATTCATATCAATCGGTGAACGTATGCGCGTGCAGCGTGTCTTGGAAAAAGGTGCTCGTTTGGAGTTGATATCCCATTCATTCCTATGGGTTTTTCCTTCCTTGAATTTTGGGTGGTTTTTTGGGAATAGCGTCGCCATGGTAACTGGGAATTCTTATAAAAATAATAGCGCAGCGAGTCAGAGCGAGCCGCATCGTTTGATACCTCATTTGTCCCGGTGCGATCTACGGTTCGGGCCGCATTTTTGCGGAAAAGTCGGTGGAAGAATAAAAAAGAAAAAGAAAAATAATAAACCCTTTTCTAGGGTGGATAGTAATATGTGCCTGCTTGCTCCGCAAGCAGCAGCTTCGCTGCTGCTTGCTCCGCTTAGCAGGCCCATAACTAGAAAAATTCCCGCGGAAATTTTGAATGGGCCTGCTAACTCTTTTCAATGAGCTGAACAGTTTAAACTTTCAACCATTGAAATCGGTCAAGAAATGTGGAAGTTAACCAAAATCAACAGTATGTTACTGCCCCTTTAAGAAACATGCACATTCACGCACACACATTTGATTTTAAGTAACATTTCAATGAGCTGAACAGTTTAAAATTCAAACCATTGAAATCGGTCAAGAAATGTGGAATCTACCATAATTAACAGTATCTCACTGCCCCTTTACAAAACATGCACATTCACGCACACACATTTGATTTTAAGTTGTGAGGAGACGTCACGCACCAACACTCCATTGATTTGTATAGGATTACGCTCACCTCAAACAAAAGCCTCTCGCGACTTAACGGTTGAAGATGCAGATTCCAGAAATGGCTCGTTAGAACGGCAAGGGTTTGGGGAACGCGAGCATGTTCTCAGTTTTTTAATCGGATGAAAAATGACCAAATGAGAGCAGGTTGAAAACTTATGATTGATCGAAAATGAAGAGGGAAAAAGGGCGAAAATTACATTGAAAAGAGATCAAAAATGTGCGACTTCTCCTCGCTTAAAGTGAAAATAAAGGTACTAAATGAAACCTTAGCCAAATAAAACTTAGTTCTTCAGAAAGCAGAGGCTTGTGGCTACAAAATGTGCGAATTTGATGTCTAGTGAGCAAAGATTGTGGCCATGGTGACGAGTTGAAGTGAAACTTTTGGAAATAGATTTTTTGGTTCCCGTCACTGAAGCCTTAATTGGGTATCAGAGTGGCGATTACACTCACTGTCTTTGAACCCGCACAGGGGGAAGAGCTTTCATTCCTTAATTTTTTTTTTGACACTGAGTTAAAGATGACAAAAATTCCAACAAAATGAGCTAATTTTCATATCAATCGGTTAACGTATGCGCGCGCAGCGTCTCTTTGAAAAAGGTGCTTGATGTGTGATTTTGTCTTTCCTTTTCCCATTCATTCCTATGGGACTTTTATTTGGGAGTTTTTTGGGAATAGCGTCGCCATGGTAACTGGGAATTCTTATAAAAATAATAGCGCAGCGAGTCAGAGCGAGCCGCATCGTTTGATACCTCATTTGTCCCGGTGCGATCTACGGTTCGGGCCGCATTTTAGCGGAAAAGTCGTGGAATAATAAAAAATAACTAGAAAAATTCCCGCGGAAATTTTGAATGGGCCTGCTAACTCTTGCAACTCTTTTCAATGAGCTGAACAGTTTAAAATTTCAACCGTTGAAATCGCTCAAGAAATGTGCAAGTTAACCATAATCTACTAAAAGTATTACTGCCCCTTTAAGAAACATGCACATTCACGCGCATACATTTGATTTTAACTAACATTTCAATGAGCTGAACAGTTTAAAAATTCAACCATTGAAATCGCTCAAGAAATGTGCAAGTTAACCATAATCAAGATCAAATAAAGTATCTTACTGTCCCTTTAAGAAATATGCACATTCACGCACACACATTTGATTTTAAGTAACATTTCAATGAGCTGAACAGTTTAAAATTCAAACCATTGAAATCGGTCAAGAAATGTGGAATCTACCATAATTAACAGCATCTCACTGCCCCTTTACAAAACATGCACATTCACGCACACACATTTGATTTTAAGTTGTGAGGAGACGTCACGCACCAACACTCCATTGATTTGTATAGGATTACGCTCACCTCAAACAAAAGCCTCTCGCGACTTAACGGTTGAAGATGCAGATTCCAGAAATGGCTCGTTAGAACGGCAAGGGTTTGGGGAACGCGAGCATGTTCTCAGTTTTTTAATCGGATGAAAAATGACCAAATGAGAGCAGGTTGAAAACTTATGATTGATCGAAAATGAAGAGGGAAAAAACGGCGAAATTAACATGGAGGAGATAGGCGTCAAAGTCCGACTTCTCCTCGCTTAAAGTGAAAATAAAGGTACTAAATGACACCGTAGCCAAATAAAACTTAGTTCTTCAGAAAGCAGAGGCTTGTGGCTACAAAATGTGCGAATTTGATGTCTAGTGAGCAAAGATTGTGGCCATGGTGACGAGTTGAAGTGAAACTTTTGGAAATATATTTTTTGGTTCCCGTCACTGAAGCCTTAATTGCATATCAGAGTGGCGATTACACTCACTGTCTTTGAACCCGCACAGGGGGAAGAGCTTTCATTCCTTAATATTTTTTTTGACACTGAGCTAAAGATGGGAAAAATTCCAACAAAATGAGCTAAAATTCATATCAATCGGTGAACGTATGCGCGTGCAGCGTGTCTTGGAAAAAGGTGCTCGTTTGGAGTTGATATCCCATTCATTCCTATGGGTTTTTCCTTCCTTGAATTTTGGGTGGTTTTTTGGGAATAGCGTCGCCATGGTAACTGGGAATTCTTATAAAAATAATAGCGCAGCGAGTCAGAGCGAGCCGCATCGTTTGATACCTCATTTGTCCCGGTGCGATCTACGGTTCGGGCCGCATTTTTGCGGAAAAGTCGGTGGAAGAATAAAAAAGAAAAAGAAAAATAATAAACCCTTTTCTAGGGTGGATAGTAATATGTGCCTGCTTGCTCCGCAAGCAGCAGCTTCGCTGCTGCTTGCTCCGCTTAGCAGGCCCATAACTAGAAAAATTCCCGCGGAAATTTTGAATGGGCCTGCTAACTCTTTTCAATGAGCTGAACAGTTTAAACTTTCAACCATTGAAATCGGTCAAGAAATGTGGAAGTTAACCAAAATCAACAGTATGTTACTGCCCCTTTAAGAAACATGCACATTCACGCACACACATTTGATTTTAAGTAACATTTCAATGAGCTGAACAGTTTAAAATTTCAACCATTGAAATCGCTCAAGAAATGTAAAAGTTAACCATAATCAAGATCAAATAAAGTATCTTACTGTCCCTTTAAGAAATATGCACATTCACGCACACACATTTGATTTTAACCAACATTTCAATGAGATGAACAGTTTAAAATTCAAACCATTGAAATCGGTCAAGAAATGTGGAATCTACCATAATTAACAGTATCTCACTGCCCCTTTACAAAACATGCACATTCACGCACACACATTTGATTTTAAGTTGTGAGGAGACGTCACGCACCAACACTCCATTGATTTGTATAGGATTACGCTCACCTCAAACAAAAGCCTCTCGCGACTTAACTGTTGAAGATGCAGATTCCAGACATGGCTCGTTAGAACGGCAAGGGTTTGGGGAACGCGAGCATGTTCTCAGTTTTTTAATCGGATGAAAAATGACCAAATGAGAGCAGGTTGAAAACTTATGATTGATCGAAAATGAAGAGGGAAAAAACGGCGAAATTAACATGGAGGAGATAGGCGTCAAAGTCCGACTTCTCCTCGCTTAAAGTGAAAATAAAGGTACTAAATGACACCGTAGCCAAATAAAACTTAGTTCTTCAGAAAGCAGAGGCTTGTGGCTACAAAATGTGCGAATTTGATGTCTAGTGAGCAAAGATTGTGGCCATGGTGACGAGTTGAAGTGAAACTTTTGGAAATAGATTTTTTGGTTCCCGTCACTGAAGCCTTAATTAGTCACACTCTAAATAGGCGACTTTTCCCCTTTGCTCACTGTCTTTGAACCCTCACAGGGGGGAGAGCTTTCATTCCTTAAATTTTTTTTTGACACTGAGCTAAAGATGACAAAAATTCCAACAAAATGAGCTAATTTTCATATCGGTCGGTTAATGTATGCGCGCGCAGCGTGTCTTTGAAAAAGGTGCTTGATTGGAGTTGATCTCTTTCGGATTCCCATTCATTCCTATGGGACTTTATTTGGGAGTTTTTTGGGAATAGCGTCGCCATGGTAACTGGGAATTCTTATAAAAATAATAGCGCAGCGAGTCAGATCGAGCCGCATCGTTTGATACCTCTTTTGTCCCGGTGCGATCTACGGTTCGGGCCCTATTTTTGCGGAAAAGTCGCTGGAAGATGATATAAAAATAAGAAGAATAATATTAAACCCTTTTTTCTAGGATAGTAATATGTGCCTGCTTGCTCCGCAAGCAGCAGCTTCGCTGCTGCTTGCTCCGCTTAGCAGGCCCATAACTAGAAAAATTCCCGCGGAAATTTTGAATGGGCCTGCTAACTCTTTTCAATGAGCTGAACAGTTTAAAATTTCAACCATTGAAATCGGTCAAGAAATGTGCAAGTTAACCAAAATCAACAGTATGTTACTGCCCCTTTAAGAAACATGCACATTCACGCACACACATTTGATTTTAACTAACATTTCAATGAGCTGAACAGTTTAAAATTTCAACCATTGAAATCGCTCAAGAAATGTGCAAGTTAACCATAATCAAGATCAAATAAAGTATCTTACTGTCCCTTTAAGAAATATGCACATTCACGCACACACATTTGATTTTAACCAACATTTCAATGAGCTGAACAGTTTAAAATTCAAACCATTGAAATCGCTCAAGAAATGTAAAAGTTAACCATAATCAACAATATGTTACTGCCCCTTTAAGAAACATGCACATTCACGCACACACATTTGATTTTAAGTAACATTTCAATGAGCTGAACAGTTTAAAATTCAAACCATTGAAATCGGTCAAGAAATGTGGAATCTACCATAATTAACAGTATCTCACTGCCCCTTTACAAAACATGCACATTCACGCACACACATTTGATTTTAAGTTGTGAGGAGACGTCACGCACCAACACTCCATTGATTTGTATAGGATTACGCTCACCTCAAACAAAAGCCTCTCGCGACTTAACGGTTGAAGATGCAGATTCCAGAAATGGCTCGTTAGAACGGCAAGGGTTTGGGGAACGCGAGCATGTTCTCAGTTTTTTAATCGGATGAAAAATGACCAAATGAGAGCAGGTTGAAAACTTATGATTGATCGAAAATGAAGAGGCAAAAAGGGCGAAAATTACATTGAAAAGAGATCAAAAATGTGCGACTTCTCCTCGCTTAAAGTGAAAATAAAGGTACTAAATGACACCTTAGCCAAATAAAACTTAGTTCTTCAGAAAGCAGAGGCTTGTGGCTACAAAATGTGCGAATTTGATGTCTAGTGAGCAAAGATTGTGGCCATGGTGACGAGTTGAAGTGAAACTTTTGGAAATAGATTTTTTGGTTCCCGTCACTGAAGCCTTAATTAGTCACACTCTAAATAGGCGACTTTTCCCCTTTGCTCACTGTCTTTGAACCCTCACAGGGGGGAGAGCTTTCATTCCTTAAATTTTTTTTTGACACTGAGCTAAAGATGACAAAAATTCCAACAAAATGAGCTAATTTTCATATCGGTCGGTTAATGTATGCGCGCGCAGCGTGTCTTTGAAAAAGGTGCTTGATTGGAGTTGATCTCTTTCGGATTCCCATTCATTCCTATGGGACTTTATTTGGGAGTTTTTTGGGAATAGCGTCGCCATGGTAACTGGGAATTCTTATAAAAATAATAGCGCAGCGAGTCAGATCGAGCCGCATCGTTTGATACCTTATTTGTCGCGGTGCGATCTACGGTTCGGGCCCTATTTTTGCGGAAAAGTCGGTGGAAGATAATATAAAAAAAAAAACTAGAAAAATTCCCGCGGAAATTTTGAATGGGCCTGCTAACTCTTTTCAATGAGCTGAACAGTTTAAAATTTCAACCATTGAAATCGCTCAAGAAATGTGCAAGTTAACCATAATCAAGATCAAATAAAGTATCTTACTGTCCCTTTAAGAAACATGCACATTCACGCACACACATTTGATTTTAACCAACATTTCAATGAGCTGAACAGTTTAAAATTTCAACCATTGAAATCGCTCAAGAAATGTAAAAGTTAACCATAATCAAGATCAAATAAAGTATCTTACTGTCCCTTTAAGAAATATGCACATTCACGCACACACATTTGATTTTAACCAACATTTCAATGAGCTGAACAGTTTAAAATTCAAACCATTGAAATCGGTCAAGAAATGTGGAATCTACCATAATTAACAGTATCTCACTGCCCCTTTACAAAACATGCACATTCACGCACACACATTTGATTTTAAGTTGTGAGGAGACGTCACGCACCAACACTCCATTGATTTGTATAGGATTACGCTCACCTCAAACAAAAGCCTCTCGCGACTTAACGGTTGAAGATGCAGATTCCAGAAATGGCTCGTTAGAACGGCAAGGGTTTGGGGAACGCGAGCATGTTCTCAGTTTTTTAATCGGATGAAAAATGACCAAATGAGAGCAGGTTGAAAACTTATGATTGATCGAAAATGAAGAGGGAAAAAACAGCGAAATTAACATGGAGGAGATAGGCGCCAAAGTCCGACTTCTCCTCGCTTAAAGTGAAAATAAAGGTACTAATTGACACCTTAGCCAAATAAAACTTAGTTTTTCAGAAAGCAGAGGCTTGTGGCTACAAAATGTGTGAATTTGATGTCTAGTGAGCAAAGATTGTGGCCATGGTGACGAGTTGAAGTGAAACTTTTGGAAATAGATTTTTTTGGTTCCCGTCACTGAAGCCTTAATTGCATATCAGAGTGGCGATTACACTCACTGTCTTTGAACCCGCACAGGGGGAAGAGCTTTCATTCCTTAATATTTTTTTTGACACTGAGCTAAAGATGACAAAAATTCCAACAAAATGAGCTAATTTTCATATCGGTCGGTTAACGTATGCGCGCGCAGCGTGTCTTTGAAAAAGGTGCTTGATTGGAGTTGATCTCTTTCGGATTCCCATTCATTCCTATGGGACTTTTTTTGGGAGTTTTTTGGGAATAGCGTCGCCATGGTAACTGGGAATTCTTATAAAAATAATAGCGCAGCGAGTCAGATCGAGCCGCATCGTTTGATACCTCTTTTGTCCCGGTGCGATCTACGGTTCGGGCCCTATTTTTGCGGAAAAGTCGCTGGAAGATAATATAAAAATAACTAGAAAAATTCCCGCGGAAATTTTGAATGGGCCTGCTAACTCTTTTCAATGAGCTGAACAGTTTAAAATTTCAACCATTGAAATCGCTCAAGAAATGTGCAAGTTAACCATAATCAAGATCAAATAAAGTATCTTACTGTCCCTTTAAGAAACATGCACATTCACGCACACACATTTGATTTTAACCAACATTTCAATGAGCTGAACAGTTTAAAATTTCAACCATTGAAATCGCTCAAGAAATGTAAAAGTTAACCATAATCAAGATCAAATAAAGTATCTTACTGTCCCTTTAAGAAATATGCACATTCACGCACACACATTTGATTTTAACCAACATTTCAATGAGCTGAACAGTTTAAAATTCAAACCATTGAAATCGGTCAAGAAATGTGGAATCTACCATAATTAACAGTATCTCACTGCCCCTTTACAAAACATGCACATTCACGCACACACATTTGATTTTAAGTTGTGAGGAGACGTCACGCACCAACACTCCATTGATTTGTATAGGATTACGCTCACCTCAAACAAAAGCCTCTCGCGACTTAACGGTTGAAGATGCAGATTCCAGAAATGGCTCGTTAGAACGGCAAGGGTTTGGGGAACGCGAGCATGTTCTCAGTTTTTTAATCGGATGAAAAATGACCAAATGAGAGCAGGTTGAAAACTTATGATTGATCGAAAATGAAGAGGGAAAAAACAGCGAAATTAACATGGAGGAGATAGGCGCCAAAGTCCGACTTCTCCTCGCTTAAAGTGAAAATAAAGGTACTAATTGACACCTTAGCCAAATAAAACTTAGTTTTTCAGAAAGCAGAGGCTTGTGGCTACAAAATGTGTGAATTTGATGTCTAGTGAGCAAAGATTGTGGCCATGGTGACGAGTTGAAGTGAAACTTTTGGAAATAGATTTTTTTGGTTCCCGTCACTGAAGCCTTAATTGCATATCAGAGTGGCGATTACACTCACTGTCTTTGAACCCGCACAGGGGGAAGAGCTTTCATTCCTTAATATTTTTTTTGACACTGAGCTAAAGATGACAAAAATTCCAACAAAATGAGCTAATTTTCATATCGGTCGGTTAACGTATGCGCGCGCAGCGTGTCTTTGAAAAAGGTGCTTGATTGGAGTTGATCTCTTTCGGATTCCCATTCATTCCTATGGGACTTTTTTTGGGAGTTTTTTGGGAATAGCGTCGCCATGGTAACTGGGAATTCTTATAAAAATAATAGCGCAGCGAGTCAGATCGAGCCGCATCGTTTGATACCTCTTTTGTCCCGGTGCGATCTACGGTTCGGGCCCTATTTTTGCGGAAAAGTCGCTGGAAGATAATATAAAAACTAGAAAAATTCCCGCGGAAATTTTGAATGGGCCTGCTAACTCTTTTCAATGAGCTGAACAGTTTAAACTTTCAACCATTGAAATCGGTCAAGAAATGTGCAAGTTAACCAAAATCAACAGTATGTTACTGCCCCTTTAAGAAACATGCACATTCACGCACACACATTTGATTTTAAGTAACATTTCAATGAGCTGAACAGTTTAAAATTCAAACCATTGAAATCGGTCAAGAAATGTGGAATCTACCATAATTAACAGTATCTCACTGCCCCTTTACAAAACATGCACATTCACGCACACACATTTGATTTTAAGTTGTGAGGAGACGTCACGCACCAACACTCCATTGATTTGTATAGGATTACGCTCACCTCAAACAAAAGCCTCTCGCGACTTAACGGTTGAAGATGCAGATTCCAGAAATGGCTCGTTAGAACGGCAAGGGTTTGGGGAACGCGAGCATGTTCTCAGTTTTTTAATCGGATGAAAAATGACCAAATGAGAGCAGGTTCAAAACTTATGATTGATCGAAAATGAAGAGGGAAAAAACGGCGAAATTAACATGGAGGAGATAGGCGTCAAAGTCCGACTTCTCCTCGCTTAAAGTGAAAATAAAGGTACTAAATGACACCGTAGCCAAATAAAACTTAGTTCTTCAGAAAGCAGAGGCTTGTGGCTACAAAATGTGCGAATTTGATGTCTAGTGAGCAAAGATTGTGGCCATGGTGACGAGTTGAAGTGAAACTTTTGGAAATAGATTTTTTGGTTCCCGTCACTGAAAGCTTAATAAGGTATCAGAGTGGCGATTACACTCACTGTCTTTGAACCCGCACAGGGGGAAGAGCTTTCATTCCTTAATTTTTTTTTTGACACTGAGTTAAAGATGACAAAAATTCCAACAAAATGAGCTAATTTTCATATCAATCGGTTAACGTATGCGCGCGCAGCGTCTCTTTGAAAAAGGTGCTTGATTGGAGTTGATCTCTTTCGGATTCCCATTCATTCCTATGGGACTTTATTTGGGAGTTTTTTGGGAATAGCGTCGCCATGGTAACTGGGAATTCTTATAAAAATAATAGCGCACCGAGTCAGATCGAGCCGCATCGTTTGATACCTCATTTGTCCCGGTGCGATCTACGGTACGGGCCGCATTTTAGCAGAAAAAAACGCGGAAGATTAAAAAATAAGAAAAATAATAAACCCATTTTCTAGGATAGTAATATGTGCCTGCTTGCTCCGCAAGCAGCAGCTTCGCTGCTGCTTGCTCCGCTTAGCAGGCCCATAACTAGAAAAATTCCCGCGGAAATTTTGAATGGGCCTGCTAACTCTTGCAACTCTTTTCAATGAGCTGAACAGTTTAAAATTTCAACCGTTGAAATCGCTCAAGAAATGTGCAAGTTAACCATAATCTACTAAAAGTATTACTGCCCCTTTAAGAAACATGCACATTCACGCGCATACATTTGATTTTAACTAACATTTCAATGAGCTGAACAGTTTAAAAATTCAACCATTGAAATCGCTCAAGAAATGTGCAAGTTAACCATAATCAAGATCAAATAAAGTATCTTACTGTCCCTTTAAGAAATATGCACATTCACGCACACACATTTGATTTTAAGTAACATTTCAATGAGCTGAACAGTTTAAAATTCAAACCATTGAAATCGGTCAAGAAATGTGGAATCTACCATAATTAACAGCATCTCACTGCCCCTTTACAAAACATGCACATTCACGCACACACATTTGATTTTAAGTTGTGAGGAGACGTCACGCACCAACACTCCATTGATTTGTATAGGATTACGCTCACCTCAAACAAAAGCCTCTCGCGACTTAACGGTTGAAGATGCAGATTCCAGAAATGGCTCGTTAGAACGGCAAGGGTTTGGGGAACGCGAGCATGTTCTCAGTTTTTTAATCGGATGAAAAATGACCAAATGAGAGCAGGTTGAAAACTTATGATTGATCGAAAATGAAGAGGGAAAAAACGGCGAAATTAACATGGAGGAGATAGGCGTCAAAGTCCGACTTCTCCTCGCTTAAAGTGAAAATAAAGGTACTAAATGACACCGTAGCCAAATAAAACTTAGTTCTTCAGAAAGCAGAGGCTTGTGGCTACAAAATGTGCGAATTTGATGTCTAGTGAGCAAAGATTGTGGCCATGGTGACGAGTTGAAGTGAAACTTTTGGAAATATATTTTTTGGTTCCCGTCACTGAAGCCTTAATTGCATATCAGAGTGGCGATTACACTCACTGTCTTTGAACCCGCACAGGGGGAAGAGCTTTCATTCCTTAATATTTTTTTTGACACTGAGCTAAAGATGGGAAAAATTCCAACAAAATGAGCTAAAATTCATATCAATCGGTGAACGTATGCGCGTGCAGCGTGTCTTGGAAAAAGGTGCTCGTTTGGAGTTGATATCCCATTCATTCCTATGGGTTTTTCCTTCCTTGAATTTTGGGTGGTTTTTTGGGAATAGCGTCGCCATGGTAACTGGGAATTCTTATAAAAATAATAGCGCAGCGAGTCAGAGCGAGCCGCATCGTTTGATACCTCATTTGTCCCGGTGCGATCTACGGTTCGGGCCGCATTTTTGCGGAAAAGTCGGTGGAAGAATAAAAAAGAAAAAGAAAAATAATAAACCCTTTTCTAGGGTGGATAGTAATATGTGCCTGCTTGCTCCGCAAGCAGCAGCTTCGCTGCTGCTTGCTCCGCTTAGCAGGCCCATAACTAGAAAAATTCCCGCGGAAATTTTGAATGGGCCTGCTAACTCTTTTCAATGAGCTGAACAGTTTAAACTTTCAACCATTGAAATCGGTCAAGAAATGTGGAAGTTAACCAAAATCAACAGTATGTTACTGCCCCTTTAAGAAACATGCACATTCACGCACACACATTTGATTTTAAGTAACATTTCAATGAGCTGAACAGTTTAAAATTCAAACCATTGAAATCGGTCAAGAAATGTGGAATCTACCATAATTAACAGTATCTCACTGCCCCTTTACAAAACATGCACATTCACGCACACACATTTGATTTTAAGTTGTGAGGAGACGTCACGCACCAACACTCCATTGATTTGTATAGGATTACGCTCACCTCAAACAAAAGCCTCTCGCGACTTAACGGTTGAAGATGCAGATTCCAGAAATGGCTCGTTAGAACGGCAAGGGTTTGGGGAACGCGAGCATGTTCTCAGTTTTTTAATCGGATGAAAAATGACCAAATGAGAGCAGGTTGAAAACTTATGATTGATCGAAAATGAAGAGGGAAAAAGGGCGAAAATTACATTGAAAAGAGATCAAAAATGTGCGACTTCTCCTCGCTTAAAGTGAAAATAAAGGTACTAAATGAAACCTTAGCCAAATAAAACTTAGTTCTTCAGAAAGCAGAGGCTTGTGGCTACAAAATGTGCGAATTTGATGTCTAGTGAGCAAAGATTGTGGCCATGGTGACGAGTTGAAGTGAAACTTTTGGAAATAGATTTTTTGGTTCCCGTCACTGAAGCCTTAATTGGGTATCAGAGTGGCGATTACACTCACTGTCTTTGAACCCGCACAGGGGGAAGAGCTTTCATTCCTTAATTTTTTTTTTGACACTGAGTTAAAGATGACAAAAATTCCAACAAAATGAGCTAATTTTCATATCAATCGGTTAACGTATGCGCGCGCAGCGTCTCTTTGAAAAAGGTGCTTGATGTGTGATTTTGTCTTTCCTTTTCCCATTCATTCCTATGGGACTTTTATTTGGGAGTTTTTTGGGAATAGCGTCGCCATGGTAACTGGGAATTCTTATAAAAATAATAGCGCAGCGAGTCAGAGCGAGCCGCATCGTTTGATACCTCATTTGTCCCGGTGCGATCTACGGTTCGGGCCGCATTTTAGCGGAAAAGTCGTGGAATAATAAAAAATAACTAGAAAAATTCCCGCGGAAATTTTGAATGGGCCTGCTAACTCTTGCAACTCTTTTCAATGAGCTGAACAGTTTAAAATTTCAACCGTTGAAATCGCTCAAGAAATGTGCAAGTTAACCATAATCTACTAAAAGTATTACTGCCCCTTTAAGAAACATGCACATTCACGCGCATACATTTGATTTTAACTAACATTTCAATGAGCTGAACAGTTTAAAAATTCAACCATTGAAATCGCTCAAGAAATGTGCAAGTTAACCATAATCAAGATCAAATAAAGTATCTTACTGTCCCTTTAAGAAATATGCACATTCACGCACACACATTTGATTTTAAGTAACATTTCAATGAGCTGAACAGTTTAAAATTCAAACCATTGAAATCGGTCAAGAAATGTGGAATCTACCATAATTAACAGCATCTCACTGCCCCTTTACAAAACATGCACATTCACGCACACACATTTGATTTTAAGTTGTGAGGAGACGTCACGCACCAACACTCCATTGATTTGTATAGGATTACGCTCACCTCAAACAAAAGCCTCTCGCGACTTAACGGTTGAAGATGCAGATTCCAGAAATGGCTCGTTAGAACGGCAAGGGTTTGGGGAACGCGAGCATGTTCTCAGTTTTTTAATCGGATGAAAAATGACCAAATGAGAGCAGGTTGAAAACTTATGATTGATCGAAAATGAAGAGGGAAAAAACGGCGAAATTAACATGGAGGAGATAGGCGTCAAAGTCCGACTTCTCCTCGCTTAAAGTGAAAATAAAGGTACTAAATGACACCGTAGCCAAATAAAACTTAGTTCTTCAGAAAGCAGAGGCTTGTGGCTACAAAATGTGCGAATTTGATGTCTAGTGAGCAAAGATTGTGGCCATGGTGACGAGTTGAAGTGAAACTTTTGGAAATATATTTTTTGGTTCCCGTCACTGAAGCCTTAATTGCATATCAGAGTGGCGATTACACTCACTGTCTTTGAACCCGCACAGGGGGAAGAGCTTTCATTCCTTAATATTTTTTTTGACACTGAGCTAAAGATGGGAAAAATTCCAACAAAATGAGCTAAAATTCATATCAATCGGTGAACGTATGCGCGTGCAGCGTGTCTTGGAAAAAGGTGCTCGTTTGGAGTTGATATCCCATTCATTCCTATGGGTTTTTCCTTCCTTGAATTTTGGGTGGTTTTTTGGGAATAGCGTCGCCATGGTAACTGGGAATTCTTATAAAAATAATAGCGCAGCGAGTCAGAGCGAGCCGCATCGTTTGATACCTCATTTGTCCCGGTGCGATCTACGGTTCGGGCCGCATTTTTGCGGAAAAGTCGGTGGAAGAATAAAAAAGAAAAAGAAAAATAATAAACCCTTTTCTAGGGTGGATAGTAATATGTGCCTGCTTGCTCCGCAAGCAGCAGCTTCGCTGCTGCTTGCTCCGCTTAGCAGGCCCATAACTAGAAAAATTCCCGCGGAAATTTTGAATGGGCCTGCTAACTCTTTTCAATGAGCTGAACAGTTTAAACTTTCAACCATTGAAATCGCTCAAGAAATGTGCAAGTTAACCATAATCAAGATCAAATAAAGTATCTTACTGTCCCTTTAAGAAATATGCACATTCACGCACACACATTTGATTTTAACCAACATTTCAATGAGCTGAACAGTTTAAAATTTAAACCATTGAAATCGGTCAAGAAATGTGCAAGTTAACCAAAATCAACAGTATGTTACTGCCCCTTTAAGAAACATGCACATTCACGCACACACATTTGATTTTAAGTAACATTTCAATGAGCTGAACAGTTTAAAATTTCAACCATTGAAATCGCTCAAGAAATGTAAAAGTTAACCATAATCAAGATCAAATAAAGTATCTTACTGTCCCTTTAAGAAATATGCACATTCACGCACACACATTTGATTTTAAGTAACATTTCAATGAGCTGAACAGTTTAAAATTCAAACCATTGAAATCGGTCAAGAAATGTGGAATCTACCATAATTAACAGTATCTCACTGCCCCTTTACAAAACATGCACATTCACGCACACACATTTGATTTTAAGTTGTGAGGAGACGTCACGCACCAACACTCCATTGATTTGTATAGGATTACGCTCACCTCAAACAAAAGCCTCTCGCGACTTAACGGTTGAAGATGCAGATTCCAGAAATGGCTCGTTAGAACGGCAAGGGTTTGGGGAACGCGAGCATGTTCTCAGTTTTTTAATCGGATGAAAAATGACCAAATGAGAGCAGGTTGAAAACTTATGATTGATCGAAAATGAAGAGGCAAAAACGGCGAAAATTACATTGAAAAGAGATCAAAAATGTGCGACTTCTCCTCGCTTAAAGTGAAAATAAAGGTACTAAATAACACCTTAGCCAAATAAAACTTAGTTCTTCAGAAAGCAGAGGCTTGTGGCTACAAAATGTGCGAATTTGATGTCTAGTGAGCAAAGATTGTGGCCATGGTGACGAGTTGAAGTGAAACTTTTGGAAATATATTTTTTGGTTCCCACCACTCAGACCTTAATTGGGTATCAGAGTGGCGATTACACTCACTGTCTTTGAACCCGCACAGGGGGAAGAGCTTTCATTCCTTAATTTTTTTTTTGACACTGAGCTAAAGATGACAAAAATTCCAACAAAATGAGCTAAAATTCATATCAATCGGTTACCGTATGCGCGCGCAGCGTGTCTTGGAAAAAGGTGCTTGAATTGGAGTTGATGTCTTTCGGTTTCACATTCATTCCTATGGGACTTTTATTTGGGAGTTTTTTGGGAATAGCATCGCCATGGTAACTGGGAATTCTTATAAAAATAATGCCGCAGCGAGTCAGATCGAGCCGCATCGTTTGATACCTCATTTGTCCCGGTGCGATGTACGGTACAGGCCGCATTCTTGCGGAAAAACCCGTGGAAGATGATATAATAAGTTGAAAAATAATAAACCCCTTTTCTAGGATAGTAATATGTGCCTGCTTGCTCCGCAAGCAGCAGCTTCGCTGCTGCTTGCTCCGCTTAGCAGGCCCATAACTAGAAAAATTCCCGCGGAAATTTTGAATGGGCCTGCTAACTCTTGCAACTCTTTTCAATGAGCTGAACAGTTTAAAATTTCAACCGTTGAAATCGCTCAAGAAATGTGGAAGTTAACCATAATCTACTAAAAGTATTACTGCCCCTTTAAGAAACATGCACATTCACGCACATACATTTGATTTTAACTAACATTTCAATGAGCTGAACAGTTTAAAAATTCAACCATTGAAATCGCTCAAGAAATGTGCAAGTTAACCATAATCAAGATCAAATAAAGTATCTTACTGTCCCTTTAAGAAATATGCACATTCACGCACACACATTTTATTTTAACCAACATTTGAATGAGCTGAACAGTTTAAAATTTAAACCATTGAAATCGCTCAAGAAATGTAAAAGTTAACCATAATCAACAATATGTTACTGCCCCTTTAAGAAACATGCACATTCACGCACACACATTTGATTTTAAGTAACATTTCAATGAGCTGAACAGTTTAAAATTCAAACCATTGAAATCGGTCAAGAAATGTGGAATCTACCATAATTAACAGCATCTCACTGCCCCTTTACAAAACATGCACATTCACGCACACACATTTGATTTTAAGTTGTGAGGAGACGTCACGCACCAACACTCCATTGATTTGTATAGGATTACGCTCACCTCAAACAAAAGCCTCTCGCGACTTAACGGTTGAAGATGCAGATTCCAGAAATGGCTCGTTAGAACGGCAAGGGTTTGGGGAACGCGAGCATGTTCTCAGTTTTTTAATCGGATGAAAAATGACCAAATGAGAGCAGGTTGAAAACTTATGATTGATCGAAAATGAAGAGGCAAAAAGGGCGAAAATTACATTGAAAAGAGATCAAAAATGTGCGACTTCTCCTCGCTTAAAGTGAAAATAAAGGTACTAAATGACACCTTAGCCAAATAAAACTTAGTTCTTCAGAAAGCAGAGGCTTGTGGCTACAAAATGTGCGAATTTGATGTCTAGTGAGCAAAGATTGTGGCCATGGTGACGAGTTGAAGTGAAACTTGAAATCAATTTTTTTCTCTGTCTTCACTCTGTTTCTTAATTGGTCCGCTCTAGCTCATGCAATACACACACATGGGATAAAGGATATTTCACTCACTGTCTTTGAACCCGCACAGGGGGGAGAGCTTTCATTCCTTAAATTTTTTTTTGACACTGAGCTAAAGATGACAAAAATTCCAACAAAATGAGCTAAAATTCATATCGGTCGGTTAACGTATGCGCGCGCAGCGTGTCTTGGAAAAAGGTGCTTGATTTGATGTGATCATTTTCGGATTCCCATTCATTCCTATGGGACTTTTTGGGGGACATTTTGGGGAATTGTGTCGCCATGGTAACTGGGAATTCTTATAAAAATAATAGCGCAGCGAGTCAGATCGAGCCGCATCGTTTGATACCTCTTTTGTCCCGGTGCGATCTACGGTTCGGGCCGCATTTTTGCGGAAAAGTCGGTGGAAGATAATATAAAAAAAAAAATAATAAACCCTTTTCTAGGGTGGATAGTAATATGTGCCTGCTTGCTCCGCAAGCAGCAGCTTCGCTGCTGCTTGCTCCGCTTAGCAGGCCCATAATAATAATATTAAACACTTTTCTAGGGTGGATAGTAATATGTGCCTGCTTGCTCCGCAAGCAGCAGCTTCGCTGCTGCTTGCTCCGCTTAGCAGGCCCATAATAATAATATTAAACACTTTTCTAGGGTGGATAGTAATATGTGCCTGCTTGCTCCGCAAGCAGCAGCTTCGCTGCTGCTTGCTCCGCTTAGCAGGCCCATAACTAGAAAAATTCCCGCGGAAATTTTGAATGGGCCTGCTAACTCTTTTCAATGAGCTGAACAGTTTAAAATTTCAACCATTGAAATCGCTCAAGAAATGTGCAAGTTAACCATAATCAAGATCAAATAAAGTATCTTACTGTCCCTTTAAGAAACATGCACATTCACGCACACACATTTGATTTTAACCAACATTTCAATGAGCTGAACAGTTTAAAATTTCAACCATTGAAATCGCTCAAGAAATGTAAAAGTTAACCATAATCAAGATCAAATAAAGTATCTTACTGTCCCTTTAAGAAATATGCACATTCACGCACACACATTTGATTTTAACCAACATTTCAATGAGCTGAACAGTTTAAAATTCAAACCATTGAAATCGGTCAAGAAATGTGGAATCTACCATAATTAACAGTATCTCACTGCCCCTTTACAAAACATGCACATTCACGCACACACATTTGATTTTAAGTTGTGAGGAGACGTCACGCACCAACACTCCATTGATTTGTATAGGATTACGCTCACCTCAAACAAAAGCCTCTCGCGACTTAACGGTTGAAGATGCAGATTCCAGAAATGGCTCGTTAGAACGGCAAGGGTTTGGGGAACGCGAGCATGTTCTCAGTTTTTTAATCGGATGAAAAATGACCAAATGAGAGCAGGTTGAAAACTTATGATTGATCGAAAATGAAGAGGGAAAAAACAGCGAAATTAACATGGAGGAGATAGGCGCCAAAGTCCGACTTCTCCTCGCTTAAAGTGAAAATAAAGGTACTAATTGACACCTTAGCCAAATAAAACTTAGTTTTTCAGAAAGCAGAGGCTTGTGGCTACAAAATGTGTGAATTTGATGTCTAGTGAGCAAAGATTGTGGCCATGGTGACGAGTTGAAGTGAAACTTTTGGAAATAGATTTTTTTGGTTCCCGTCACTGAAGCCTTAATTGCATATCAGAGTGGCGATTACACTCACTGTCTTTGAACCCGCACAGGGGGAAGAGCTTTCATTCCTTAATATTTTTTTTGACACTGAGCTAAAGATGACAAAAATTCCAACAAAATGAGCTAATTTTCATATCGGTCGGTTAACGTATGCGCGCGCAGCGTGTCTTTGAAAAAGGTGCTTGATTGGAGTTGATCTCTTTCGGATTCCCATTCATTCCTATGGGACTTTTTTTGGGAGTTTTTTGGGAATAGCGTCGCCATGGTAACTGGGAATTCTTATAAAAATAATAGCGCAGCGAGTCAGATCGAGCCGCATCGTTTGATACCTCTTTTGTCCCGGTGCGATCTACGGTTCGGGCCCTATTTTTGCGGAAAAGTCGCTGGAAGATAATATAAAAACTAGAAAAATTCCCGCGGAAATTTTGAATGGGCCTGCTAACTCTTTTCAATGAGCTGAACAGTTTAAACTTTCAACCATTGAAATCGGTCAAGAAATGTGCAAGTTAACCAAAATCAACAGTATGTTACTGCCCCTTTAAGAAACATGCACATTCACGCACACACATTTGATTTTAAGTAACATTTCAATGAGCTGAACAGTTTAAAATTCAAACCATTGAAATCGGTCAAGAAATGTGGAATCTACCATAATTAACAGTATCTCACTGCCCCTTTACAAAACATGCACATTCACGCACACACATTTGATTTTAAGTTGTGAGGAGACGTCACGCACCAACACTCCATTGATTTGTATAGGATTACGCTCACCTCAAACAAAAGCCTCTCGCGACTTAACGGTTGAAGATGCAGATTCCAGAAATGGCTCGTTAGAACGGCAAGGGTTTGGGGAACGCGAGCATGTTCTCAGTTTTTTAATCGGATGAAAAATGACCAAATGAGAGCAGGTTCAAAACTTATGATTGATCGAAAATGAAGAGGGAAAAAACGGCGAAATTAACATGGAGGAGATAGGCGTCAAAGTCCGACTTCTCCTCGCTTAAAGTGAAAATAAAGGTACTAAATGACACCGTAGCCAAATAAAACTTAGTTCTTCAGAAAGCAGAGGCTTGTGGCTACAAAATGTGCGAATTTGATGTCTAGTGAGCAAAGATTGTGGCCATGGTGACGAGTTGAAGTGAAACTTTTGGAAATAGATTTTTTGGTTCCCGTCACTGAAAGCTTAATAAGGTATCAGAGTGGCGATTACACTCACTGTCTTTGAACCCGCACAGGGGGAAGAGCTTTCATTCCTTAATTTTTTTTTTGACACTGAGTTAAAGATGACAAAAATTCCAACAAAATGAGCTAATTTTCATATCAATCGGTTAACGTATGCGCGCGCAGCGTCTCTTTGAAAAAGGTGCTTGATTGGAGTTGATCTCTTTCGGATTCCCATTCATTCCTATGGGACTTTATTTGGGAGTTTTTTGGGAATAGCGTCGCCATGGTAACTGGGAATTCTTATAAAAATAATAGCGCACCGAGTCAGATCGAGCCGCATCGTTTGATACCTCATTTGTCCCGGTGCGATCTACGGTACGGGCCGCATTTTAGCAGAAAAAAACGCGGAAGATTAAAAAATAAGAAAAATAATAAACCCATTTTCTAGGATAGTAATATGTGCCTGCTTGCTCCGCAAGCAGCAGCTTCGCTGCTGCTTGCTCCGCTTAGCAGGCCCATAACTAGAAAAATTCCCGCGGAAATTTTGAATGGGCCTGCTAACTCTTGCAACTCTTTTCAATGAGCTGAACAGTTTAAAATTTCAACCGTTGAAATCGCTCAAGAAATGTGCAAGTTAACCATAATCTACTAAAAGTATTACTGCCCCTTTAAGAAACATGCACATTCACGCGCATACATTTGATTTTAACTAACATTTCAATGAGCTGAACAGTTTAAAAATTCAACCATTGAAATCGCTCAAGAAATGTGCAAGTTAACCATAATCAAGATCAAATAAAGTATCTTACTGTCCCTTTAAGAAATATGCACATTCACGCACACACATTTGATTTTAAGTAACATTTCAATGAGCTGAACAGTTTAAAATTCAAACCATTGAAATCGGTCAAGAAATGTGGAATCTACCATAATTAACAGCATCTCACTGCCCCTTTACAAAACATGCACATTCACGCACACACATTTGATTTTAAGTTGTGAGGAGACGTCACGCACCAACACTCCATTGATTTGTATAGGATTACGCTCACCTCAAACAAAAGCCTCTCGCGACTTAACGGTTGAAGATGCAGATTCCAGAAATGGCTCGTTAGAACGGCAAGGGTTTGGGGAACGCGAGCATGTTCTCAGTTTTTTAATCGGATGAAAAATGACCAAATGAGAGCAGGTTGAAAACTTATGATTGATCGAAAATGAAGAGGGAAAAAACGGCGAAATTAACATGGAGGAGATAGGCGTCAAAGTCCGACTTCTCCTCGCTTAAAGTGAAAATAAAGGTACTAAATGACACCGTAGCCAAATAAAACTTAGTTCTTCAGAAAGCAGAGGCTTGTGGCTACAAAATGTGCGAATTTGATGTCTAGTGAGCAAAGATTGTGGCCATGGTGACGAGTTGAAGTGAAACTTTTGGAAATATATTTTTTGGTTCCCGTCACTGAAGCCTTAATTGCATATCAGAGTGGCGATTACACTCACTGTCTTTGAACCCGCACAGGGGGAAGAGCTTTCATTCCTTAATATTTTTTTTGACACTGAGCTAAAGATGGGAAAAATTCCAACAAAATGAGCTAAAATTCATATCAATCGGTGAACGTATGCGCGTGCAGCGTGTCTTGGAAAAAGGTGCTCGTTTGGAGTTGATATCCCATTCATTCCTATGGGTTTTTCCTTCCTTGAATTTTGGGTGGTTTTTTGGGAATAGCGTCGCCATGGTAACTGGGAATTCTTATAAAAATAATAGCGCAGCGAGTCAGAGCGAGCCGCATCGTTTGATACCTCATTTGTCCCGGTGCGATCTACGGTTCGGGCCGCATTTTTGCGGAAAAGTCGGTGGAAGAATAAAAAAGAAAAAGAAAAATAATAAACCCTTTTCTAGGGTGGATAGTAATATGTGCCTGCTTGCTCCGCAAGCAGCAGCTTCGCTGCTGCTTGCTCCGCTTAGCAGGCCCATAATAATATTAAACACTTTTCTAGGGTGGATAGTAATATGTGCCTGCTTGCTCCGCAAGCAGCAGCTTCGCTGCTGCTTGCTCCGCTTAGCAGGCCCATAATAACTAGAAAAATTCCCGCGGAAATTTTGAATGGGCCTGCTAACTCTTGCAACTCTTTTCAATGAGCTGAACAGTTTAAAATTTCAACCGTTGAAATCGCTCAAGAAATGTGCAAGTTAACCATAATCAAGATCAAATAAAGTATCTTACTGCCCCTTTAAGAAACATGCACATTCACGCACACACATTTGATTTTAACCAACATTTCAATGAGCTGAACAGTTTAAAATTTCAACCATTGAAATCGCTCAAGAAATGTGCAAGTTAACCAAAATCAACAGTATGTTACTGCCCCTTTAAGAAACATGCACATTCACGCACACACATTTGATTTTAAGTAACATTTCAATGAGCTGAACAGTTTAAAATTTAAACCATTGAAATCGGTCAAGAAATGTGGAATCTACCATAATCAACAGTATGTTACTGCCCCTTTAAGAAACATGCACATTCACGCACACACATTTGATTTTAAGTAACATTAAAATGAGCTGAACAGTTTAAAATTTCAACCATTGAAATCGGTCAAGAAATGTGGAATCTACCATAATTAACAGTATCTCACTGCCCCTTTACAAAACATGCACATTCACGCACACACATTTGATTTTAAGTTGTGAGGAGACGTCACGCACCAACACTCCATTGATTTGTATAGGATTACGCTCACCTCAAACAAAAGCCTCTCGCGACTTAACGGTTGAAGATGCAGATTCCAGAAATGGCTCGTTAGAACGGCAAGGGTTTGGGGAACGCGAGCATGTTCTCAGTTTTTTAATCGGATGAAAAATGACCAAATGAGAGCAGGTTGAAAACTTATGATTGATCGAAAATGAAGAGGCAAAAACGGCGAAAATTACATTGAAAAGAGATCAAAAATGTGCGACTTCTCCTCGCTTAAAGTGAAAATAAAGGTACTAAATGACACCTTAGCCAAATAAAACTTAGTTCTTCAGAAAGCAGAGGCTTGTGGCTACAAAATGTGCGAATTTGATGTCTAGTGAGCAAAGATTGTGGCCATGGTGACGAGTTGAAGTGAAACTTTTGGAAATATATTTTTTGGTTCCCACCACTCAGACCTTAATTGGGTATCAGAGTGGCGATTACACTCACTGTCTTTGAACCCGCACAGGGGGAAGAGCTTTCATTCCTTAATTTTTTTTTTGACACTGAGCTAAAGATGGGAAAAATTCCAACAAAATGAGCTAAAATTCATATCAATCGGTTAATGTATGCGCGCGCAGCGTCTCTTTGAAAAAGGTGCTTGATGTGTGATTTTGTCTTTCCTTTTCCCATTCATTCCTATGGGACTTTTATTTGGGAGTTTTTTGGGAATAGCGTCGCCATGGTAACTGGGAATTCTTATAAAAATAATAGCGCACCGAGTCAGATCGAGCCGCATCGTTTGATACCTCATTTGTCCCGGTGCGATCTACGGTACGGGCCGCATTTTAGCAGAAAAAACGCGGAAGATTAAAAAATAAGAAAAAAAACTAGAAAAATTCCCGCGGAAATTTTGAATGGGCCTGCTAACTCTTTTCAATGAGCTGAACAGTTTAAACTTTCAACCATTGAAATCGCTCAAGAAATGTGCAAGTTAACCATAATCTACTAAAAGTATTACTGCCCCTTTAAGAAACATGCACATTCACGCACACACATTTGATTTTAACTAACATTTCAATGAGCTGAACAGTTTAAAATTTAAACCATTGAAATCAGTCAAGAAATGTGGAAGTTCACCATAATCAACATCAACTAAAAGTATCTTACTGCCCCTTTACAAAACATGCACATTCACGCACACACATTTGATTTTAAGTAACATTTCAATGAGCTGAACAGTTTAAAATTCAAACCATTGAAATCGGTCAAGAAATGTGGAATCTACCATAATTAACAGTATCTCACTGCCCCTTTACAAAACATGCACATTCACGCACACACATTTGATTTTAAGTTGTGAGGAGACGTCACGCACCAACACTCCATTGATTTGTATAGGATTACGCTCACCTCAAACAAAAGCCTCTCGCGACTTAACGGTTGAAGATGCAGATTCCAGATATGGCTTGTTAGAACGGCAAGGGTTTGGGGAACGCGAGCATGTTCTCAGTTTTTTAATCGGATGAAAAATGACCAAATGAGAGCAGGTTGAAAACTTATGATTGATCGAAAATGAAGAGGGAAAAAACGGCGAAATTAACATGGAGGAGATAGGCGAGAAAGTCCGACTTCTCCTCGCTTAAAGTGAAAATAAAGGTACTAAATGACACCTTAGCCAAATAAAACTTAGTTTTTCAGAAAGCAGAGGCTTGTGGCTACAAAATGTGTGAATTTGATGTCTAGTGAGCAAAGATTGTGGCCATGGTGACGAGTTGAAGTGAAACTTTTGGAAATAGATTTTTTGGTTCCCGTCACTGAAGCCTTAATTGCATATCAGAGTGGCGATTACACTCACTGTCTTTGAACCCGCACAGGGGGAAGAGCTTTCATTCCTTAATATTTTTTTTGACACTGAGCTAAAGATGGGAAAAATTCCAACAAAATGAGCTAAAATTCATATCAATCGGTGAACGTATGCGCGCGCAGCGTGTCTTGGAAAAAGGTGCTCGTTTGGAGTTGATATCCCATTCATTCCTATGGGTTTTTCCTTCCTTGAATTTTGGGTGGTTTTTTGGGAATAGCGTCGCCATGGTAACTGGGAATTCTTATAAAAATAATAGCGCAGCGAGTCAGAGCGAGCCGCATCGTTTGATACCTCATTTGTCCCGGTGCGATCTACGGTTCGGGCCGCATTTTTGCGGAAAAGTCGGTGGAAGAATAAAAAAGAAAAAGAAAAATAATAAACCCTTTTCTAGGGTGGATAGTAATATGTGCCTGCTTGCTCCGCAAGCAGCAGCTTCGCTGCTGCTTGCTCCGCTTAGCAGGCCCATAATAAACCCTTTTTCTAGGATAGTAATATGTGCCTGCTTGCTCCGCAAGCAGCAGCTTCGCTGCTGCTTGCTCCGCTTAGCAGGCCCATAATAACTAGAAAAATTCCCGCGGAAATTTTGAATGGGCCTGCTAACTCTTTTCAATGAGCTGAACAGTTTAAAATTTCAACCATTGAAATCGCTCAAGAAATGTGCAAGTTAACCATAATCAAGATCAAATAAAGTATCTTACTGTCCCTTTAAGAAACATGCACATTCACGCACACACATTTGATTTTAACCAACATTTCAATGAGCTGAACAGTTTAAAATTTCAACCATTGAAATCGCTCAAGAAATGTAAAAGTTAACCATAATCAAGATCAAATAAAGTATCTTACTGTCCCTTTAAGAAATATGCACATTCACGCACACACATTTGATTTTAACCAACATTTCAATGAGCTGAACAGTTTAAAATTCAAACCATTGAAATCGGTCAAGAAATGTGGAATCTACCATAATTAACAGTATCTCACTGCCCCTTTACAAAACATGCACATTCACGCACACACATTTGATTTTAAGTTGTGAGGAGACGTCACGCACCAACACTCCATTGATTTGTATAGGATTACGCTCACCTCAAACAAAAGCCTCTCGCGACTTAACGGTTGAAGATGCAGATTCCAGAAATGGCTCGTTAGAACGGCAAGGGTTTGGGGAACGCGAGCATGTTCTCAGTTTTTTAATCGGATGAAAAATGACCAAATGAGAGCAGGTTGAAAACTTATGATTGATCGAAAATGAAGAGGGAAAAAACAGCGAAATTAACATGGAGGAGATAGGCGCCAAAGTCCGACTTCTCCTCGCTTAAAGTGAAAATAAAGGTACTAATTGACACCTTAGCCAAATAAAACTTAGTTTTTCAGAAAGCAGAGGCTTGTGGCTACAAAATGTGTGAATTTGATGTCTAGTGAGCAAAGATTGTGGCCATGGTGACGAGTTGAAGTGAAACTTTTGGAAATAGATTTTTTTGGTTCCCGTCACTGAAGCCTTAATTGCATATCAGAGTGGCGATTACACTCACTGTCTTTGAACCCGCACAGGGGGAAGAGCTTTCATTCCTTAATATTTTTTTTGACACTGAGCTAAAGATGACAAAAATTCCAACAAAATGAGCTAATTTTCATATCGGTCGGTTAACGTATGCGCGCGCAGCGTGTCTTTGAAAAAGGTGCTTGATTGGAGTTGATCTCTTTCGGATTCCCATTCATTCCTATGGGACTTTTTTTGGGAGTTTTTTGGGAATAGCGTCGCCATGGTAACTGGGAATTCTTATAAAAATAATAGCGCAGCGAGTCAGATCGAGCCGCATCGTTTGATACCTCTTTTGTCCCGGTGCGATCTACGGTTCGGGCCCTATTTTTGCGGAAAAGTCGCTGGAAGATAATATAAAAATAACTAGAAAAATTCCCGCGGAAATTTTGAATGGGCCTGCTAACTCTTTTCAATGAGCTGAACAGTTTAAAATTTCAACCATTGAAATCGCTCAAGAAATGTGCAAGTTAACCATAATCAAGATCAAATAAAGTATCTTACTGTCCCTTTAAGAAACATGCACATTCACGCACACACATTTGATTTTAACCAACATTTCAATGAGCTGAACAGTTTAAAATTTCAACCATTGAAATCGCTCAAGAAATGTAAAAGTTAACCATAATCAAGATCAAATAAAGTATCTTACTGTCCCTTTAAGAAATATGCACATTCACGCACACACATTTGATTTTAACCAACATTTCAATGAGCTGAACAGTTTAAAATTCAAACCATTGAAATCGGTCAAGAAATGTGGAATCTACCATAATTAACAGTATCTCACTGCCCCTTTACAAAACATGCACATTCACGCACACACATTTGATTTTAAGTTGTGAGGAGACGTCACGCACCAACACTCCATTGATTTGTATAGGATTACGCTCACCTCAAACAAAAGCCTCTCGCGACTTAACGGTTGAAGATGCAGATTCCAGAAATGGCTCGTTAGAACGGCAAGGGTTTGGGGAACGCGAGCATGTTCTCAGTTTTTTAATCGGATGAAAAATGACCAAATGAGAGCAGGTTGAAAACTTATGATTGATCGAAAATGAAGAGGGAAAAAACAGCGAAATTAACATGGAGGAGATAGGCGCCAAAGTCCGACTTCTCCTCGCTTAAAGTGAAAATAAAGGTACTAATTGACACCTTAGCCAAATAAAACTTAGTTTTTCAGAAAGCAGAGGCTTGTGGCTACAAAATGTGTGAATTTGATGTCTAGTGAGCAAAGATTGTGGCCATGGTGACGAGTTGAAGTGAAACTTTTGGAAATAGATTTTTTTGGTTCCCGTCACTGAAGCCTTAATTGCATATCAGAGTGGCGATTACACTCACTGTCTTTGAACCCGCACAGGGGGAAGAGCTTTCATTCCTTAATATTTTTTTTGACACTGAGCTAAAGATGACAAAAATTCCAACAAAATGAGCTAATTTTCATATCGGTCGGTTAACGTATGCGCGCGCAGCGTGTCTTTGAAAAAGGTGCTTGATTGGAGTTGATCTCTTTCGGATTCCCATTCATTCCTATGGGACTTTTTTTGGGAGTTTTTTGGGAATAGCGTCGCCATGGTAACTGGGAATTCTTATAAAAATAATAGCGCAGCGAGTCAGATCGAGCCGCATCGTTTGATACCTCTTTTGTCCCGGTGCGATCTACGGTTCGGGCCCTATTTTTGCGGAAAAGTCGCTGGAAGATAATATAAAAATAATAATAATATTAAACACTTTTCTAGGGTGGATAGTAATATGTGCCTGCTTGCTCCGCAAGCAGCAGCTTCGCTGCTGCTTGCTCCGCTTAGCAGGCCCATAACTAGAAAAATTCCCGCGGAAATTTTGAATGGGCCTGCTAACTCTTGCAACTCTTTTCAATGAGCTGAACAGTTTAAAATTTCAACCGTTGAAATCGCTCAAGAAATGTGCAAGTTAACCATAATCTACTAAAAGTATTACTGCCCCTTTAAGAAACATGCACATTCACGCGCATACATTTGATTTTAACTAACATTTCAATGAGCTGAACAGTTTAAAAATTCAACCATTGAAATCGCTCAAGAAATGTGCAAGTTAACCATAATCAAGATCAAATAAAGTATCTTACTGTCCCTTTAAGAAATATGCACATTCACGCACACACATTTGATTTTAAGTAACATTTCAATGAGCTGAACAGTTTAAAATTCAAACCATTGAAATCGGTCAAGAAATGTGGAATCTACCATAATTAACAGCATCTCACTGCCCCTTTACAAAACATGCACATTCACGCACACACATTTGATTTTAAGTTGTGAGGAGACGTCACGCACCAACACTCCATTGATTTGTATAGGATTACGCTCACCTCAAACAAAAGCCTCTCGCGACTTAACGGTTGAAGATGCAGATTCCAGAAATGGCTCGTTAGAACGGCAAGGGTTTGGGGAACGCGAGCATGTTCTCAGTTTTTTAATCGGATGAAAAATGACCAAATGAGAGCAGGTTGAAAACTTATGATTGATCGAAAATGAAGAGGGAAAAAACGGCGAAATTAACATGGAGGAGATAGGCGTCAAAGTCCGACTTCTCCTCGCTTAAAGTGAAAATAAAGGTACTAAATGACACCGTAGCCAAATAAAACTTAGTTCTTCAGAAAGCAGAGGCTTGTGGCTACAAAATGTGCGAATTTGATGTCTAGTGAGCAAAGATTGTGGCCATGGTGACGAGTTGAAGTGAAACTTTTGGAAATATATTTTTTGGTTCCCGTCACTGAAGCCTTAATTGCATATCAGAGTGGCGATTACACTCACTGTCTTTGAACCCGCACAGGGGGAAGAGCTTTCATTCCTTAATATTTTTTTTGACACTGAGCTAAAGATGGGAAAAATTCCAACAAAATGAGCTAAAATTCATATCAATCGGTGAACGTATGCGCGTGCAGCGTGTCTTGGAAAAAGGTGCTCGTTTGGAGTTGATATCCCATTCATTCCTATGGGTTTTTCCTTCCTTGAATTTTGGGTGGTTTTTTGGGAATAGCGTCGCCATGGTAACTGGGAATTCTTATAAAAATAATAGCGCAGCGAGTCAGAGCGAGCCGCATCGTTTGATACCTCATTTGTCCCGGTGCGATCTACGGTTCGGGCCGCATTTTTGCGGAAAAGTCGGTGGAAGAATAAAAAAGAAAAAGAAAAATAATAAACCCTTTTCTAGGGTGGATAGTAATATGTGCCTGCTTGCTCCGCAAGCAGCAGCTTCGCTGCTGCTTGCTCCGCTTAGCAGGCCCATAACTAGAAAAATTCCCGCGGAAATTTTGAATGGGCCTGCTAACTCTTTTCAATGAGCTGAACAGTTTAAACTTTCAACCATTGAAATCGGTCAAGAAATGTGGAAGTTAACCAAAATCAACAGTATGTTACTGCCCCTTTAAGAAACATGCACATTCACGCACACACATTTGATTTTAAGTAACATTTCAATGAGCTGAACAGTTTAAAATTCAAACCATTGAAATCGGTCAAGAAATGTGGAATCTACCATAATTAACAGTATCTCACTGCCCCTTTACAAAACATGCACATTCACGCACACACATTTGATTTTAAGTTGTGAGGAGACGTCACGCACCAACACTCCATTGATTTGTATAGGATTACGCTCACCTCAAACAAAAGCCTCTCGCGACTTAACGGTTGAAGATGCAGATTCCAGAAATGGCTCGTTAGAACGGCAAGGGTTTGGGGAACGCGAGCATGTTCTCAGTTTTTTAATCGGATGAAAAATGACCAAATGAGAGCAGGTTGAAAACTTATGATTGATCGAAAATGAAGAGGGAAAAAGGGCGAAAATTACATTGAAAAGAGATCAAAAATGTGCGACTTCTCCTCGCTTAAAGTGAAAATAAAGGTACTAAATGAAACCTTAGCCAAATAAAACTTAGTTCTTCAGAAAGCAGAGGCTTGTGGCTACAAAATGTGCGAATTTGATGTCTAGTGAGCAAAGATTGTGGCCATGGTGACGAGTTGAAGTGAAACTTTTGGAAATAGATTTTTTGGTTCCCGTCACTGAAGCCTTAATTGGGTATCAGAGTGGCGATTACACTCACTGTCTTTGAACCCGCACAGGGGGAAGAGCTTTCATTCCTTAATTTTTTTTTTGACACTGAGTTAAAGATGACAAAAATTCCAACAAAATGAGCTAATTTTCATATCAATCGGTTAACGTATGCGCGCGCAGCGTCTCTTTGAAAAAGGTGCTTGATGTGTGATTTTGTCTTTCCTTTTCCCATTCATTCCTATGGGACTTTTATTTGGGAGTTTTTTGGGAATAGCGTCGCCATGGTAACTGGGAATTCTTATAAAAATAATAGCGCAGCGAGTCAGAGCGAGCCGCATCGTTTGATACCTCATTTGTCCCGGTGCGATCTACGGTTCGGGCCGCATTTTAGCGGAAAAGTCGTGGAATAATAAAAAATAACTAGAAAAATTCCCGCGGAAATTTTGAATGGGCCTGCTAACTCTTGCAACTCTTTTCAATGAGCTGAACAGTTTAAAATTTCAACCGTTGAAATCGCTCAAGAAATGTGCAAGTTAACCATAATCTACTAAAAGTATTACTGCCCCTTTAAGAAACATGCACATTCACGCGCATACATTTGATTTTAACTAACATTTCAATGAGCTGAACAGTTTAAAAATTCAACCATTGAAATCGCTCAAGAAATGTGCAAGTTAACCATAATCAAGATCAAATAAAGTATCTTACTGTCCCTTTAAGAAATATGCACATTCACGCACACACATTTGATTTTAAGTAACATTTCAATGAGCTGAACAGTTTAAAATTCAAACCATTGAAATCGGTCAAGAAATGTGGAATCTACCATAATTAACAGCATCTCACTGCCCCTTTACAAAACATGCACATTCACGCACACACATTTGATTTTAAGTTGTGAGGAGACGTCACGCACCAACACTCCATTGATTTGTATAGGATTACGCTCACCTCAAACAAAAGCCTCTCGCGACTTAACGGTTGAAGATGCAGATTCCAGAAATGGCTCGTTAGAACGGCAAGGGTTTGGGGAACGCGAGCATGTTCTCAGTTTTTTAATCGGATGAAAAATGACCAAATGAGAGCAGGTTGAAAACTTATGATTGATCGAAAATGAAGAGGGAAAAAACGGCGAAATTAACATGGAGGAGATAGGCGTCAAAGTCCGACTTCTCCTCGCTTAAAGTGAAAATAAAGGTACTAAATGACACCGTAGCCAAATAAAACTTAGTTCTTCAGAAAGCAGAGGCTTGTGGCTACAAAATGTGCGAATTTGATGTCTAGTGAGCAAAGATTGTGGCCATGGTGACGAGTTGAAGTGAAACTTTTGGAAATATATTTTTTGGTTCCCGTCACTGAAGCCTTAATTGCATATCAGAGTGGCGATTACACTCACTGTCTTTGAACCCGCACAGGGGGAAGAGCTTTCATTCCTTAATATTTTTTTTGACACTGAGCTAAAGATGGGAAAAATTCCAACAAAATGAGCTAAAATTCATATCAATCGGTGAACGTATGCGCGTGCAGCGTGTCTTGGAAAAAGGTGCTCGTTTGGAGTTGATATCCCATTCATTCCTATGGGTTTTTCCTTCCTTGAATTTTGGGTGGTTTTTTGGGAATAGCGTCGCCATGGTAACTGGGAATTCTTATAAAAATAATAGCGCAGCGAGTCAGAGCGAGCCGCATCGTTTGATACCTCATTTGTCCCGGTGCGATCTACGGTTCGGGCCGCATTTTTGCGGAAAAGTCGGTGGAAGAATAAAAAAGAAAAAGAAAAATAATAAACCCTTTTCTAGGGTGGATAGTAATATGTGCCTGCTTGCTCCGCAAGCAGCAGCTTCGCTGCTGCTTGCTCCGCTTAGCAGGCCCATAACTAGAAAAATTCCCGCGGAAATTTTGAATGGGCCTGCTAACTCTTTTCAATGAGCTGAACAGTTTAAAATTTCAACCATTGAAATCGCTCAAGAAATGTGCAAGTTAACCATAATCAAGATCAAATAAAGTATCTTACTGTCCCTTTAAGAAACATGCACATTCACGCACACACATTTGATTTTAACCAACATTTCAATGAGCTGAACAGTTTAAAATTTCAACCATTGAAATCGCTCAAGAAATGTAAAAGTTAACCATAATCAAGATCAAATAAAGTATCTTACTGTCCCTTTAAGAAATATGCACATTCACGCACACACATTTGATTTTAACCAACATTTCAATGAGCTGAACAGTTTAAAATTCAAACCATTGAAATCGGTCAAGAAATGTGGAATCTACCATAATTAACAGTATCTCACTGCCCCTTTACAAAACATGCACATTCACGCACACACATTTGATTTTAAGTTGTGAGGAGACGTCACGCACCAACACTCCATTGATTTGTATAGGATTACGCTCACCTCAAACAAAAGCCTCTCGCGACTTAACGGTTGAAGATGCAGATTCCAGAAATGGCTCGTTAGAACGGCAAGGGTTTGGGGAACGCGAGCATGTTCTCAGTTTTTTAATCGGATGAAAAATGACCAAATGAGAGCAGGTTGAAAACTTATGATTGATCGAAAATGAAGAGGGAAAAAACAGCGAAATTAACATGGAGGAGATAGGCGCCAAAGTCCGACTTCTCCTCGCTTAAAGTGAAAATAAAGGTACTAATTGACACCTTAGCCAAATAAAACTTAGTTTTTCAGAAAGCAGAGGCTTGTGGCTACAAAATGTGTGAATTTGATGTCTAGTGAGCAAAGATTGTGGCCATGGTGACGAGTTGAAGTGAAACTTTTGGAAATAGATTTTTTTGGTTCCCGTCACTGAAGCCTTAATTGCATATCAGAGTGGCGATTACACTCACTGTCTTTGAACCCGCACAGGGGGAAGAGCTTTCATTCCTTAATATTTTTTTTGACACTGAGCTAAAGATGACAAAAATTCCAACAAAATGAGCTAATTTTCATATCGGTCGGTTAACGTATGCGCGCGCAGCGTGTCTTTGAAAAAGGTGCTTGATTGGAGTTGATCTCTTTCGGATTCCCATTCATTCCTATGGGACTTTTTTTGGGAGTTTTTTGGGAATAGCGTCGCCATGGTAACTGGGAATTCTTATAAAAATAATAGCGCAGCGAGTCAGATCGAGCCGCATCGTTTGATACCTCTTTTGTCCCGGTGCGATCTACGGTTCGGGCCCTATTTTTGCGGAAAAGTCGCTGGAAGATAATATAAAAATAATATTAAACACTTTTCTAGGGTGGATAGTAATATGTGCCTGCTTGCTCCGCAAGCAGCAGCTTCGCTGCTGCTTGCTCCGCTTAGCAGGCCCATAACTAGAAAAATTCCCGCGGAAATTTTGAATGGGCCTGCTAACTCTTTTCAATGAGCTGAACAGTTTAAACTTTCAACCATTGAAATCGCTCAAGAAATGTGGAAGTTAACCATAATCTACTAAAAGTATTACTGCCCCTTTAAGAAACATGCACATTCACGCACACACATTTGATTTTAACCAACATTTCAATGAGCTGAACAGTTTAAAATTTAAACCATTGAAATCGCTCAAGAAATGTGGAAGTTATAATCAACTAAAAGTATTACTGCCCCTTTAAGAAACATGCACATTCACGCACATACATTTGATTTTAACTAACATTTCAATGAGCTGAACAGTTTAAAATTTCAACCATGGAAATCGCTCAAGAAATGTAAAAGTTAACCATAATCAAGATCAAATAAAGTATCTTACTGTCCCTTTAAGAAATATGCACATTCACGCACACACATTTGATTTTAACCAACATTTCAATGAGCTGAACAGTTTAAAATTTCAACCATTGAAATCGCTTAAGAAATGTAAAAGTTAACCATAATCAACAGTATGTTACTGCCCCTTTAAGAAACATGCACATTCACGCACACACATTTGATTTTAAGTAACATTTCAATGAGCTGAACAGTTTAAAATTCAAACCATTGAAATCGGTCAAGAAATGTGGAATCTACCATAATTAACAGTATCTCACTGCCCCTTTACAAAACATGCACATTCACGCACACACATTTGATTTTAAGTTGTGAGGAGACGTCATGCACCAACACTCCATTGATTTGTATAGGATTACGCTCACCTCAAACAAAAGCCTCTCGCGACTTAACGGTTGAAGATGCAGATTCCAGACATGGCTCGTTAGAACGGCAAGGGTTTGGGGAACGCGAGCATGTTCTCAGTTTTTTAATCGGACGAAAAATGACCAAATGAGAGCAGGTTGAAAACTTATGATTGATCGAAAATGAAGAGGGAAAAACGGCGAAAATTACATTGAAAAGAGATCAAAAATGTGCGACTTCTCCTCGCTTAAAGTGAAAATAAAGGTACTAAATGACACCTTAGCCAAATAAAACTTAGTTCTTCAGAAAGCAGAGGCTTGTGGCTACAAAATGTGCGAATTTGATGTCTAGTGAGCAAAGATTGTGGCCATGGTGACGAGTTGAAGTGAAACTTTTGGAAATAGATTTTTTGGTTCCCGTCACTGAAGCCTTAATTGGGTATCAGAGTGGCGATTATACTCACTGTCTTTGAACCCGCACAGGGGGAAGAGCTTTCATTCCTTAATTTTTTTTTTGACACTGAGTTAAAGATGACAAAAATTCCAACAAAATGAGCTAATTTTCATATCAATCGGTTAACGTATGCGCGCGCAGCGTCTCTTTGAAAAAGGTGCTTGATGTGTGATTTTGTCTTTCCTTTTCCCATTCATTCCTATGGGATTTTTTGGGGGAGTTTTTTGGGAATAGCGTCGCCATGGTAACTGGGAATTCTTATAAAAATAATAGCGCAGCGAGTCAGAGCGAGCCGCATCGTTTGATACCTCATTTGTCCCGGTGCGATCTACGGTTCGGGCCGCATTTTTGCGGAAAAGTCGTGGAATAATAAAAAATAATAAACCCTTTTTTCTAGGATAGTAATATGTGCCTGCTTGCTCCGCAAGCAGCAGCTTCGCTGCTGCTTGCTCCGCTTAGCAGGCCCATAACTAGAAAAATTCCCGCGGAAATTTTGAATGGGCCTGCTAACTCTTGCAACTCTTTTCAATGAGCAGTTTAAAATTTCAACCGTTGAAATCGCTCAAGAAATGTGGAAGTTATAATCAACTAAAAGTATTACTGCCCCTTTAAGAAACATGCACATTCACGCACACACATTTGATTTTAACTAACATTTCAATGAGCTGAACAGTTTAAAATTTCAACCATTGAAATCGCTCAAGAAATGTAAAAGTTAACCATAATCAACAGTATGTTACTGCCCCTTTAAGAAACATGCACATTCACGCAGACACATTTGATTTTAACCAACATTTCAATGAGCTGAAAAGTTTAAAATTTAAACCATTGAAATCGCTCAAGAAATGTAAAAGTTAACCATAATCAAGATCAAATAAAGTATGTTACTGCCCCTTTAAGAAACATGCACATTCACGCACACACATTTGATTTTAAGTAACATTTCAATGAGCTGAACAGTTTAAAATTCAAACCATTGAAATCGGTCAAGAAATGTGGAATCTACCATAATTAACAGTATCTCACTGCCCCTTTACAAAACATGCACATTCACGCACACACATTTGATTTTAAGTTGTGAGGAGACGTCACGCACCAACACTCTATTGATTTGTATAGGATTACGCTCACCTCAAACAAAAGCCTCTCGCGACTTAACGGTTGAAGATGCAGATTCCAGAAATGGCTCGTTAGAACGGCAAGGGTTTGGGGAACGCGAGCATGTTCTCAGTTTTTTAATCGGATGAAAAATGACCAAATGAGAGCAGGTTGAAAACTTATGATTGATCGAAAATGAAGAGGCAAAAACGGCGAAAATTACATTGAAAAGAGATCAAAAATGTGCGACTTCTCCTCGCTTAAAGTGAAAATAAAGGTACTAAATGACACCTTAGCCAAATAAAACTTAGTTCTTCAGAAAGCAGAGGCTTGTGGCTACAAAATGTGCGAATTTGATGTCTAGTGAGCAAAGATTGTGGCCATGGTGACGAGTTGAAGTGAAACTTTTGGAAATATATTTTTTGGTTCCCAGCACTCAGACCTTAATTAGTCACGCTCTAACTGATGCAAGAAAGGCGACTTTCACCCCTTTGCTCACTGTCTTTGAACCCGCACAGGGGGGAGAGCTTTCATTCCTTAATTTTTTTTTTGACACTGAGCTAAAGATGACAAAAATTCCAACAAAATGAGCTAATTTTCATATCGGTCGGTTAACGTATGCGCGCGCAGCGTGTCTTGGAAAAAGGTGCTTGATTGGAGTTGATCTCTTTCGGATTCCCATTCATTCCTATGGGACTTTATTTGGGAGTTTTTTGGGAATAGCGTCGCCATGGTAACTGGGAATTCTTATAAAAATAATAGCGCAGCGAGTCAGAGCGAGCCGCATCGTTTGATACCTCTTTTGTCCCGGTGCGATCTACGGTTCGGGCCGCATTTTTGCGGAAAAGTCGGTGGAAGAATAAAAAAGAAAAAAAATAATAAACCCTTTTCTAGGGTGGATAGTAATATGTGCCTGCTTGCTCCGCAAGCAGCAGCTTCGCTGCTGCTTGCTCCGCTTAGCAGGCCCATAATAACTAGAAAAATTCCCGCGGAAATTTTGAATGGGCCTGCTAACTCTTGCAACTCTTTTCAATGAGCAGTTTAAAATTTCAACCGTTGAAATCGCTCAAGAAATGTGGAAGTTATAATCAACTAAAAGTATTACTGCCCCTTTAAGAAACATGCACATTCACGCACACACATTTGATTTTAAGTAACATTTCAATGAGCTGAACAGTTTAAAATTCAAACCATTGAAATCGGTCAAGAAATGTGGAATCTACCATAATTAACAGTATCTCACTGCCCCTTTACAAAACATGCACATTCACGCACACACATTTGATTTTAAGTTGTGAGGAGACGTCACGCACCAACACTCCATTGATTTGTATAGGATTACGCTCACCTCAAACAAAAGCCTCTCGCGACTTAACGGTTGAAGATGCAGATTCCAGAAATGGCTCGTTAGAACGGCAAGGGTTTGGGGAACGCGAGCATGTTCTCAGTTTTTTAATCGGATGAAAAATGACCAAATGAGAGCAGGTTGAAAACTTATGATTGATCGAAAATGAAGAGGGAAAAAACGGCGAAATTAACATGGAGGAGATAGGCGCCAAAGTCCGACTTCTCCTCGCTTAAAGTGAAAATAAAGGTACTAAATGACACCTTAGCCAAATAAAACTTAGTTTTTCAGAAAGCAGAGGCTTGTGGCTACAAAATGTGCGAATTTGATGTCTAGTGAGCAAAGATTGTGGCCATGGTGACGAGTTGAAGTGAAACTTTTGGAAATAAGATTTTTTGGTTCCCGTCACTGAAGCCTTAATTGCATATCAGAGTGGCGATTACACTCACTGTCTTTGAACCCGCACAGGGGGAAGAGCTTTCATTCCTTAATATTTTTTTTGACACTGAGCTAAAGATGGGAAAAATTCCAACAAAATGAGCTAAAATTCATATCAATCGGTTAACGTATGCGCGCGCAGCGTGTCTTTGAAAAAGGTGCTTGAATTGGAGTTGATGTCTTTCCTTTTCACATTCATTCCTATGGGACTTTTATTTGGGAGTTTTTTGGGAATAGCATCGCCATGGTAACTGGGAATTCTTATAAAAATAATGCCGCAGCGAGTCAGATCGAGCCGCATCGTTTGATACCTCATTTGTCCCGGTGCGATGTACGGTACGGGCCGCATTCTTGCGGAAAAACCCGTGGAAGATAATATAATAAGTTGAAAAATAATAAACCCCTTTTCTAGGATAGTAATATGTGCCTGCTTGCTCCGCAAGCAGCAGCTTCGCTGCTGCTTGCTCCGCTTAGCAGGCCCATAATAATATTAAACACTTTTCTAGGGTGGATAGTAATATGTGCCTGCTTGCTCCGCAAGCAGCAGCTTCGCTGCTGCTTGCTCCGCTTAGCAGGCCCATAACTAGAAAAATTCCCGCGGAAATTTTGAATGGGCCTGCTAACTCTTTTCAATGAGCTGAACAGTTTAAACTTTCAACCATTGAAATCGGTCAAGAAATGTGCAAGTTAACCATAATCTACTAAAAGTATTACTGCCCCTTTAAGAAACATGCACATTCACGCACACACATTTGATTTTAACTAACATTTCAATGAGCTGAACAGTTTAAAATTTAAACCATTGAAATCAGTCAAGAAATGTGGAAGTTCACCATAATCAACATCAACTAAAAGTATCTTACTGCCCCTTTACAAAACATGCACATTCACGCACACACATTTGATTTTAAGTAACATTTCAATGAGCTGAACAGTTTAAAATTTAAACCATTGAAATCGGTCAAGAAATGTGGAATCTACCATAATCAACAGTATGTTACTGCCCCTTTAAGAAACATGCACATTCACGCACACACATTTGATTTTAAGTAACATTTCAATGAGCTGAACAGTTTAAAATTCAAACCATTGAAATCGGTCAAGAAATGTGGAATCTACCATAATTAACAGTATCTCACTGCCCCTTTACAAAACATGCACATTCACGCACACACATTTGATTTTAAGTTGTGAGGAGACGTCACGCACCAACACTCCATTGATTTGTATAGGATTACGCTCACCTCAAACAAAAGCCTCTCGCGACTTAACGGTTGAAGATGCAGATTCCAGAAATGGCTCGTTAGAACGGCAAGGGTTTGGGGAACGCGAGCATGTTCTCAGTTTTTTAATCGGATGAAAAATGACCAAATGAGAGCAGGTTGAAAACTTATGATTGATCGAAAATGAAGAGGGAAAAACGGCGAAATTAACATGGAGGAGATAGGCGCCAAAGTCCGACTTCTCCTCGCTTAAAGTGAAAATAAAGGTACTAAATGACACTTTAGCCAAATAAAACTTAGTTTTTCAGAAAGCAGAGGCTTGTGGCTACAAAATGTGCGAATTTGAGGTCTAGTAAGCAAAGATTGTGGCCATGGTGACGAGTTGAAGTGAAACTTTTGGAAATAAGATTTTTTGGTTCCCGTCACTGAAGCCTTAATTGCATATCAGAGTGGCGATTACACTCACTGTCTTTGAACCCGCACAGGGGGAAGAGCTTTCATTCCTTAATATTTTTTTTGACACTGAGCTAAAGATGGGAAAAATTCCAACAAAATGAGCTAAAATTCATATCAATCGGTTAACGTATGCACGCGCAGCGTCTCTTTGAAAAAGGTGCTTGATGTGTGATTTTGTCTTTCCTTTTCCCATTCATTCCTATGGGACTTTTATTTGGGAGTTTTTTGGGAATAGCGTCGCCATGGTAACTGGGAATTCTTAGAAAAATAATGCCGCACCGAGTCAGATCGAGCCGCATCGTTTGATACCTCATTCGTGCCGGTGCGATCTACGGTACGGGCCGCATTCTTGCGGAAAAATCGTGGAAGATGATATAATAATAAACGCAACAATAAACCCTTTTTTCTAGGATAGTAATATGTGCCTGCTTGCTCCGCAAGCAGCAGCTTCGCTGCTGCTTGCTCCGCTTAGCAGGCCCATAATAATAATATTAAACACTTTTCTAGGGTGGATAGTAATATGTGCCTGCTTGCTCCGCAAGCAGCAGCTTCGCTGCTGCTTGCTCCGCTTAGCAGGCCCATAATAATATTAAACACTTTTCTAGGGTGGATAGTAATATGTGCCTGCTTGCTCCGCAAGCAGCAGCTTCGCTGCTGCTTGCTCCGCTTAGCAGGCCCATAATAATAATATTAAACACTTTTCTAGGGTGGATAGTAATATGTGCCTGCTTGCTCCGCAAGCAGCAGCTTCGCTGCTGCTTGCTCCGCTTAGCAGGCCCATAATAATATACACTTTTTTCTAGGATAGTAATATGTGCCTGCTTGCTCCGCAAGCAGCAGCTTCGCTGCTGCTTGCTCCGCTTAGCAGGCCCATAACTAGAAAAATTCCCGCGGAAATTTTGAATGGGCCTGCTAACTCTTGCAACTCTTTTCAATGAGCTGAACAGTTTAAAATTTCAACCGTTGAAATCGCTCAAGAAATGTGCAAGTTAACCAAAATCAACAGTATGTTACTGCCCCTTTAAGAAACATGCACATTCACGCACACACATTTGATTTTAAGTAACATTTCAATGAGCTGAACAGTTTAAAATTTAAACCATTGAAATCGGTCAAGAAATGTGGAATCTACCATAATCAACAGTATGTTACTGCCCCTTTAAGAAACATGCACATTCACGCACACACATTTGATTTTAAGTAACATTTCAATGAGCTGAACAGTTTAAAATTTCAACCATTGAAATCGGTCAAGAAATGTGGAATCTACCAGAATCAACAGTATCTCACTGCCCCTTTACAAAACATGCACATTCACGCACACACATTTGATTTTAAGTTGTGAGGAGACGTCACGCACCAACACTCCATTGATTTGTATAGGATTACGCTCACCTCAAACAAAAGCCTCTCGCGACTTAACGGTTGAAGATGCAGATTCCAGAAATGGCTCGTTAGAACGGCAAGGGTTTGGGGAACGCGAGCATGTTCTCAGTTTTTTAATCGGATGAAAAATGACCAAATGAGAGCAGGTTGAAAACTTATGATTGATCGAAAATGAAGAGGGAAAAAACGGCGAAATTAACATGGAGGAGATAGGCGCCAAAGTCCGACTTCTCCTCGCTTAAAGTGAAAATAAAGGTACTAAATGACACCTTAGCCAAATAAAACTTAGTTTTTCAGAAAGCAGAGGCTTGTGGCTACAAAATGTGCGAATTTGAGGTCTAGTGAGCAAAGATTGTGGCCATGGTGACGAGTTGAAGTGAAACTTTTGGAAATAAGATTTTTTGGTTCCCGTCACTGAAGCCTTAATTGCATATCAGAGTGGCGATTACACTCACTGTCTTTGAACCCGCACAGGGGGAAGAGCTTTCATTCCTTAATATTTTTTTTGACACTGAGCTAAAGATGGGAAAAATTCCAACAAAATGAGCTAAAATTCATATCAATCGGTTAACGTATGCGCGCGCAGCGTCTCTTTGAAAAAGGTGCTTGATGTGTGATTTTGTCTTTCCTTTTCCCATTCATTCCTATGGGACTTTTATTTGGGAGTTTTTTGGGAATAGCGTCGCCATGGTAACTGGGAATTCTTAGAAAAATAATGCCGCACCGAGTCAGATCGAGCCGCATCGTTTGATACCTCATTCGTGCCGGTGCGATCTACGGTACGGGCCGCATTCTTGCGGAAAAATCGTGGAAGATGATATAATAACTAGAAAAATTCCCGCGGAAATTTTGAATGGGCCTGCTAACTCTTTTCAATGAGCTGAACAGTTTAAACTTTCAACCATTGAAATCGGTCAAGAAATGTGCAAGTTAACCATAATCTACTAAAAGTATTACTGCCCCTTTAAGAAACATGCACATTCACGCACACACATTTGATTTTAACTAACATTTCAATGAGCTGAACAGTTTAAAATTTAAACCATTGAAATCGCTCAAGAAATGTAAAAGTTAACCATAATCAAGATCAAATAAAGTATCTTACTGTCCCTTTAAGAAATATGCACATTCACGCACACACATTTGATTTTAAGTAACATTTCAATGAGCTGAACAGTTTAAAATTCAAACCATTGAAATCGGTCAAGAAATGTGGAATCTACCATAATTAACAGTATCTCACTGCCCCTTTACAAAACATGCACATTCACGCACACACATTTGATTTTAAGTTGTGAGGAGACGTCACGCACCAACACTCCATTGATTTGTATAGGATTACGCTCACCTCAAACAAAAGCCTCTCGCGACTTAACGGTTGAAGATGCAGATTCCAGAAATGGCTCGTTAGAACGGCAAGGGTTTGGGGAACGCGAGCATGTTCTCAGTTTTTTAATCGGATGAAAAATGACCAAATGAGAGCAGGTTGAAAACTTATGATTGATCGAAAATGAAGAGGCAAAAACGGCGAAAATTACATTGAAAAGAGATCAAAAATGTGCGACTTCTCCTCGCTTAAAGTTAAAATAAAGGTACTAAATGACACCGTAGCCAAATAAAACTTAGTTCTTCAGAAAGCAGAGGCTTGTGGCTACAAAATGTGCGAATTTGACGTCTAGTGAGCAAAGATTGTGGCCATGGTGACGAGTTGAAGTGAAACTTTTGGAAATATATTTTTTGGTTCCCACCACTCAGACCTTAATTAGTCACGCTCTAACTGATGCAAGAAAGGCGACTTTCACCCCTTTGCTCACTGTCTTTGAAGCCGCACAGGGGGGAGAGCTTTCATTCCTTAATTTTTTTTTTGACACTGAGCTAAAGATGACAAAAATTCCAACAAAATGAGCTAAAATTCATATCGGTCGGTTAACGTATGCGCGCGCAGCGTGTCTTGGAAAAAGGTGCTTGATTTGATGTGATCATTTTCGAATTCCCATTCATTCCTATGGGACTTTTTGGGGGACATTTTGGGGAATTGTGTCGCCATGGTAACTGGGAATTCTTATAAAAATAATAGCGCAGCGAGTCAGATCGAGCCGCATCGTTTGATACCTCTTTTGTCCCGGTGCGATCTACGGTTCGGGCCGCATTTTTGCGGAAAAGTCGGTGGAAGATAATATAAAAAAAAAAATAATAAACCATTTTCTAGGGTGGATAGTAATATGTGCCTGCTTGCTCCGCAAGCAGCAGCTTCGCTGCTGCTTGCTCCGCTTAGCAGGCCCATAATAAACGCAACAATAAACCCTTTTTTCTAGGATAGTAATATGTGCCTGCTTGCTCCGCAAGCAGCAGCTTCGCTGCTGCTTGCTCCGCTTAGCAGGCCCATAATAATAAACCCTTTTCTAGGGTGGATAGTAATATGTGCCTGCTTGCTCCGCAAGCAGCAGCTTCGCTGCTGCTTGCTCCGCTTAGCAGGCCCATAATAAACCCTTTTCTAGGGTGGATAGTAATATGTGCCTGCTTGCTCCGCAAGCAGCAGCTTCGCTGCTGCTTGCTCCGCTTAGCAGGCCCATACTTAGCAGAGGGATACAGTAATTGAAGCATGTCATATTACAATATAAGTGATGCAATGGAGGAAAGCTAAGCAGCGAGCAGACGAAACGATAGTGTCGCCACATCTACCCTTGGACAGAGACCTCGAGTTGACCGTACAGAAACGTTTAGGGTAATTGTAAATAATCTAAGATTGGTGAGAAGGGAATACATGCTCTAAATCCCCCAAGCAGAATCTTCCTGAAGGAAGAAAATTTGTTTCAAGAAAGTCATGACTTGGTCATGAAAACAAATTTGCAAAGAAACGGGACAAAGAGAAAAGAGACCGTGATCAAATTTGACAAATTTTGGGATTCATTTAAAGTCTTCGTGTTTGAACTTCTTGAAAACCAACTGAATCTCCTGCCAAACCAGGTAAACGCTTCCTAGAACCGCAACTCCTCTCAAGACAAACATAATCAATTTACACTTAATCCTCTCTGTTACACTAATGTAACAGTTGGATTAAATGTGGATTAAGCGATTGTTGTTTTTTGATGGTCACTTGTGAGCTGTGTTCAATAAAATGAGTCTGCAGTGTGCATATGCACTAAGAGACTACAAGTTTGTGAGTTTTTGTGACAAGCACGGTACGGTTACTACGTCAAAAATGCATAAATACAGTAAGTATCGCAGCGGTGAATTCGATGTGGCTCAGGGTGTAGAGACGCTGTTCGATCCCCGCTTTCCCCAAGTCATGTGTCGTTGTGTCCTTGGGCAAGGCACTTCACACACATCGCCTCCAGTGCTACTGACACTGATATATGGAAAGTGCGAATGTTTGGTTGGTGGTGGTCGGAGGGGCCATAGGCGCACACTGGCGGCCATGCTTCCGTCATCCTGCCCCAGGGCAGCTGTGGCTACTTTTAAGTAGTTTACCGCCACCAGAGTGTGGATGTGTGAGTGCATAAATAATGTGTAAATTCCATTGTAAAGCGCCTTTGTGTGCCTACTTAGATAGAAAAGCGCTATATAAATCCCAAAATAGATTTCCAAAAGTACAGTGAATTTGCAAATTGTTATCTGTTGTTATGTTGGTTGGAATATTGCTATGACGTGGCCCTTTGGCAATTTTTGGAGTGACTGCCTCCCCAACTCGCAGAAAGATTTTAGACAAAAATGACAGTGAATTGGTTAAATAAAATATGAAGCATTCTCGCTGAGTATTGGGAACCACTCCTTATTTTTCAAGAAATTTCTTTTTGGCAGTGTTTCCTCTTTCTGATAATCCAGCTAGGCACAGTCACGGAGAGCTGAGCTTAATCCAGACACCCGGAGTAAACAGCATTTGTGATGGGATATTAGCCTGAGCTGTTCACTCATTTGGAGTGTCTGTCTCATTTCATGGATGACGTCTGAGAACTGCAGAGGTGTATTTCAGGCAGACAGCAGAACCCACCTTAATCGGTTGGATCTAATTACCCCTGGCATCTGTCTGTCACACTCACTGATGATATGAGCCAAATGTTACAGCACATGCAGTGTACAATGTGCGAATTGGCTGATAATTTTTGCAGAAAATGTAAATGATGTCATCTTTACACTTCTGGGGCGTAACAGCAGGCTATAAAGGGGGCACATGTGACACTTTTACATTATCTGAAAGCACCAACAGCAGAAGATGCAGTGAAGCCTTTGTTGTCCATAAGACAGGCAAATATTTGAGGATATGCAGAAATCAAACAAAGGTTTGTCCCAAAAATAATAATAATAATTGTCTGAAACAGAATAAGTACAATCAAGGCAAGTTATGGCTTGATTGTGGCTAAAAACTCACAACCAATTGCTGCTGCAATGATGTATTCATATGTATTCGTATTTAGAGACTACTTGTACATTACAAACAGTGTATTCACTTGATAGAGGCGCACGTAGTGTTCGAGAGCGCAGATTACAAGCGTGAGAAAATTGTAGAATCGGGACAGTGCGTGTGACGTCATCGACTTATGCCACTAGTCAGGTTTCCATCCAATTATTTTGAATTTTGTAAGCGAATTTTACTGAAAATGCGCAAAACGGACATGCAACTTATGCACGTTACAATCTGTTCTTCTTTTGCAAATATTAAGAGGGGACTCCACTGCTGTAGGTGGCGGTATACACCATAGCAATGTGATCCACCAGTAATTTAAAAGAAGAAGAACAGGAAGCGACTGCACCGTGCAACGACATCGTATGAGTTTGCTTTTTTAAAATTTGTAATAAACTGCAGTGTTTCTTTGCTGTTTTCCATCTAAAATTGCATTAATATTCGCTTCTTTAATTCATTAATTCCCCAAAAAATTGTTTCTTTGTCCCCCCCCAAACATACCTTACTTTATCGTCTGCCATTGCTTTGTGACTACAAACGTACGTGTAACATAATATCCGGTCAAAACGTGCGACGTGTAATTTTGGGGTCTTTTTCTAATTTATATCGTTTCCATTCAGTTTTATTTTCGTATTTCTTGAAAATTTGAATAAAAATGGGTGGATGGAAACCCCACAACTGTCTTTGATTGTGTCATCAAAATTGTGGCAGCATTTGTTGTTTTGGCATGTTTGCTGCTTAAGATGATATCAAAACTGCGACGGCAGCTATAGCATTTATTTGTGGCCCCTGCACAACCTGCGGCACATGCACAGAAAGGCACTAGGGCAAAAGATGTAGGTGACGTTAAAACTTCGATTAAAATTACACATATACAAATGATAAAACGAATCACACTTGATACTTTCACTTTAAACTTTTTTGGGCACAGGAATTACCATCAAAGGCCGCCATTGTCCTACTATTTTGGCTAACTCCGCAATGAACTGTGGGTAATACACTTCAACTGAGCCTTCATGGATTCAGGCTCAGCCGAAGTGTAGAACAAGGGCGCAAACGGGGCGGGGCATAGCAAGATGACTGCACTTCAGAGAACTGGTACACCCAACACACTCGCACCCATCAACGGCAACGCGTAATTGAGGGGCACAAGGGTGAAAATGCGAGTATTGGGACAGGGCTATCATTTAATATATGGCTATATACAAGTTAATGTAAATTTTTGCTACGGGGACTGTACATAAATTCTGCAACATAGTCGATTGTTGAATTTCTTTTCAGTACTTCCACTGAGAAATGGATCAACCTTTTTCTAAACAACCTTTTTTGTCCTTGAGCTCTGTCAGATTGGCACATTCTCCACCGTCATCAAATTCTCTGTCAGTACTGCCAGAATTGGCTAATCCTTCTTTTGCTGGCTGTCGTTCATCACTACCTCTGTCATCCTCTTTTAACTCAGATTGGCCCACTCTCCTGTATACCTTTTTGATACTGATTAAGACTTAAATCTATCAGCGTTCTGGTACACTTGACAATTTATGTTATGATCCCCAAAAGCCGTTCTGGCTAGTAGCGCTCATCCACAGACTTACATATAGTATGGAACTAGCCCGATGCTAGCCGACCGAACGCGTGTACAACCATAGCTCTTGAGTTAAGGAAATTAAATGAAAATGCTACCATACTGTCCTGGCTCAAAGCTTAAAAAAAGCCCATGGTCAGACTCTGAGGTGGATTCGCGGAAAGATACAGCACGGCCGTAAAAATAACCTGGGCTGCTCATACTGTAGCGAGAAGTGAAGCCGGCGGTGGCCATATTGCGTTGCCACACCTACAGTAAAAATTTAACAAATTGACTTTTCCGCTCCGTACTTTTCACCTTATTTTCTTCCTCTACAGCGAAAGTACCACCGTGTGTCGGGTAGATTGATGACGTATGCGCCAATTCTCGCGTGACTGCGCGCAAACAGTCAGTCTGTCAACAACAATGGCGGATAGCCATGTGGTAGTCGTTTTGCGCATCCTCCTTAACTTGCTTATGCTTTAGCAGCAAAATATTTAGTTTCTTTATTCCCACGTTCAACAATTGGTGTTGTACTTGAAGTACCCGCCATTGTCACTTCTCCTGTGTTCGTCTTTTTCATGTTGTTTTGATATAAGTACATGTTTGTAGATTGCAATAAAGTTTTCTTTTTCAAAGTGTCCGTCTTCTTCGCTGATTCTTCTTCTATGCTTTCCGTAAACTCCCTGTGGCTGCGCTACAACGCCACTCCAGACTTAGCATATACATTACAGCCGTTAAACGTCCTCAGCGTCTTCTTTTGGACACACGTGTGTACGAGATTTGTTTGAGGAACGAAGCCGGCTTTGCTTCCGTCTGGACGGGGTCTAAGTCACCATCAATTGAGGGAGCTGATTGGTAGACACAATGGACCGGTTGACAAACACAGGTGGAAACAATAAACTTAACAAGCAAAGAAATGCACCACAAGACCAGACATACCATGAAACAAAACTAAATACAATCCAAACAAAAACACAGGTCATGACAAGTCGATTGTGACAGCAATGTTATATTTATGTACAATGAAGATGTATGTACATTAGCGCAAAAGTTACAACATATATTTGTTGAAATTTTTACATGCTATGAACACATAATTTTATATGGATGTGGAATAGATATGGTAGTTATTTATTGCTTTATTTAAGCCATTTTAAAACCTTCAAAAAAAAGACACGTACACTGCCATTTTTAGAGCCATTTTAAAACCTTCAAAAAAAAGACACGTACACTGCCATTTTTAGTTCTCACTTATGTGATCCCAGTTTGTTGGAAAATAACCACTGACATGAGGCCAGGATAATGGTCATCAAAGCCATGCTGTGTGTCCTCAATGTGCCCCTTTCAATTTCTGGACAGAAAAACTGATTGAGGTTGAGAGAGGACATGCTGATGTTTTGCCCAAAAGTTGCGCCTCACTAGCCCTCCTTGCTATGGGTGAACAAAGTTAAATAATAATAATAATAATTGTTACATTTGATGTATATCCTATATATGTGTATTTACCCCATATGTACTCTTTCTAAGTTGTGAAGCATTTATTCTGTGAAGGGGAGGATGACCCGTGCTCCTGTCATCTTTCTTGACAAGAGCAAGAGCCGTGATCTTAGCCCAGGATGGCGACTGGAACGTTTTACGATTGAGGCCTCAACCTTAACCTTGAAACATGTCTGCATTGTTATCCGTGCGATGATTTGTATCCGTGACTGTGTTTTGGAGCTGCCCCCCACTCTTTAGAGTGCAGCTTCTGCTCTCCTCGTCCAGCAAAATAATATAATTCTCTTGTCTTCCTTTCTGATTGTTGCCTATTAAATATTTCAGGTTGCCTAAACCTGACATATAATAATAAACATCATCATAATAATAAATACTACAGTTAGTAAAACCAGCACTGAATGGCGCACCATTTTGTGCACAGTACCACCGTTTAATACGGCACCAAGTTTTGAGGATGAGCAACCACCAGGTCAGCTGAAATGGGTGTATAAAGTTGATTCAAAGCTAAGAAATCCCTGATTTTGATGTACCTGTATGTTCGTATGGCTGGTACATAAAAACACTGCAAGGATTCAAGTGGACAACTTTTAACATGGTATACTTAGGGTTAAGAATCATCAAGAAATATATAAACTAGTTAGTTGGCCTATCCAATGAGTGGAAATAAATTGTATTTGTATACACACTATGCTTCACACTAGCTGATGGTCTATTTGGCCAAATGTCATGCTACTGACTTCAGTGTTTAAACAACAAGCAACACAAAAAATGTAGGTAGTAACCTGAATGGTGTGATTCGTATGAACTCGGAATGGGCGATACCACACTTTTTGGACTTCATGTATTTTCATTAATACCTGAATTGATAATTGATTTTTGGCAATTTTTTGATACTACTAGCCTTAAGGTAGATTACATGATACATTTATACAAATGTATTATAATAATACACACACAAAAACAAACAAAAGTAAAATAAATGAAGTAGATATGAATGGAACTGTTATGCAGAGATGAACAATATGTATCTCTTATTTTCTTATCTTTTTAATATTCTGAGGCAGATAATCAACTTACTAAAGTACATTCATCTTTATGGCGTGGAAATCAAGATGACTTAAAAGGAACCCTTACTGTCATGACAAGTTTGCGCTATATTATTTATTTGGTTGTTACTAACATAACTATGAGATTCATTTTTCAAAAATAATTTCAAGTTTAATACATTTTGTAGAAACTTTGTTTGGACGTACGCCGCCATTGTTATTTACGTTGCAACACATTCAGAGTACTGGCGTAGAATGGCAGCGGCTCTCTGCCGAGCAATGTGAAAAGTCTATAAAGAAAGCAAGTTAAGCCTTGTAGCGTTCTTAAAGAAAAAACACTCGTCATTCACCAGACACATTTAAGAGTTTTGATCGTCCCTTTAGGAACGTAACAAAGGCTTACCATGCTTTCTTCGCCTTCGGTACATACATTACAGCCATTAAACGTCCCCAGCGTCATTTTTTGGACACACGCAAGTCTCGAAATGCTTCTGCGTGTACAAGATTTGTTTGAGGAACGAACGGGGACCTTCATCGCTTAATAGTGTCCAGACTTAAAAAATATTGGCACACTTACTTAAGCAAAATATTTAGTCAGCAATACTAAAACCAATGTCTGTTTATAATCAACAACTGAATATAATTACCTCTACACCTGAAGTGTGATTTATTAAAATTAGATTGTCGTCCTAAAGGATTAAGGAACAGACAAAAGCATTGTCTTTATCAAGATACTGGCAAACATAACCTTTTTGCAAGCTCACAAGCAGTTTTTGCCAGACAGCAGTTGGTGAAGGAGACTTGAATTTGGCGCACCTCATGTTTTTTTAAGATCACTGTAGCTCTTGGGATGCGTGCTCCTCAGGTGTTTGAACAATGTGATGCTGCTGTGTAAAACTGTTTTGTCACAGACTCGGCACCTTCCTGTAGCCATATTGAGTTGTGTAAAAGAACACCATACCATGCTTTGCTTTCATTTTTTGCACCTAGGGCTCTATATTTGTAGAGAGTGCAAAGACACTTCAGTGTAAAAACTGGTGTATCTTGATTTCCGCGCTTGGGAGTTTGTCGAACAGCTCTGCACAATGGTGGCTCTGGTGAGAGCATTTTCCTTTGTGCCAAGTGCACCTGACAATTTGGTGGCTGTAAAAGGACTAAACTATACACTTGCAGGAACCATGTCTATTTATATTTTTGGGTGATACATATTATTTATATATGACGTGTATTGTTGCTGGTAACACTGTGTATTTCTCCACCGTGGGATAAATAAAGGTTAACTATATTTTTTATTTTTATTTTTTATAACAATGAGTATAAAGGTAGAAAACAATTATATGTGTGTTAATGAAGTTATCTCCGTTAGTTTATTGGTCCTCGGTTTTGGGCGCAGCCTTTGGAGCCAGGACAGCCGGATAACCCCTCGCCACTGTGATCAT